>NW_013531711.1:1662797-1912380 GCF_000836235.2 Papilio xuthus | reverse complement strand
TTAAATATAAAGAAATTATAAATTTTTAAATCACAATTTATTCATATGCACTATGGTTTTTTTTTTAAACAGCCCAAAAATTATAGAGAAACTTATGAGTGGGATAGACACAATTTTCAAGATGGAGGCTCTCCGTTTGCGTTCAATTTGTACCATAGACTAATAGAGTTTCGCATGCCTGAAACTGACACGTTAATCTTATGTGTGCGTTAAAGTCTAAAAATAATTTATTTTTATGTACGAACATTCCAACTAAAGATTTTCTAAAAATCAATAGACTTGTTCCAACCAAAATCGTATTAATTATATACTTTCATATCTTTTGTAACTTCCACTTACGTGTATTACCTCGAGCTGTAAGTTAAATGAATATGAGAACAGAAAAAAGTTGAACAACCTAAAGCTAAGCCATTTAAAAAAACACATCTCTATATAAATTAATCATATGTAATCAGTATGCTTATTTATTTCGTGAAGATTATTTATTATAATCAATAATCTTCACGGAAATGAATCCTCTTTGAACTCCTACTTGAACATAAAATACAATCTGTATACGTCATATAAGTCTCTTTATAATGGCAACAATATTCTTATCCAGAAAGAAGAAAACACGTTAAACTTGACGTGGACTTAACTAGCTGGCCCACTTTATTAAACAATAATGTGCTAGAATTTCTAACAATTAAAGTATTATAAGACAAGTGATTTAGTTCATTAATCAGATACATGTTATTTCTTGTATGAGGATGGATCTAAATGTTGTAAGTACATTTTATTTTCTGTTCAAAGAAATCATTTGACAGACATTTTCCGGAATCGGTAATGTGTATCGGTGTATTCTTTATTTGATAAATTATATTTCTTTCACAGAAAATGTATACTATTTTGTGTTCCATACTGCTAACACTACTTCTAAGTCAAAATGCGGAAGGTGCGGCAGTGATATCTATTGATTTGGGATCGGAATGGATGAAAATAGGCATCGTGTCACCTGGTGTACCTATGGAGATTGTTTTAAATAAGGAATCTAAACGCAAGACGCCGGCTGTGGTTGCATTTCGAGATGGTGTGAGAACATTTGGAGAAGACGCTGTTAATGTGGGTGTAAGATTCCCCAAGAACACATACAAATTTTTCTTAGATTTGTTGGGGAAGTCATTTGATCATCCATTGGTGAAAGCATACAAGTAAGACTTATACTACAATATAAAGCAACATATAATTGCTCAATTATTGTATCCAAATTAATGTAGAAGTAGAGGGAAATACAATTCAAAAATAAAAAAAAAAATGTTTTTTCTTAATCATATTATAAATTCAGTTTTCTAACCTAATTATTAATGTTATAGGGAGAGGTTCCCATATTATGATTTGGTGGCATCTGACCGTGGTACTCCCATTTTTGTACATGATGAGAACACAAAGTTTACCCCAGAAGAACTTGTTGCTCAACTTTTAGCCAAGGCAAAGGAGTTTGCTGAAATCAGTCATGGTATGTACTTTTTTTATTCTGTTAATAGGATTAATTGAAAACTTGTTAATGTTTAACAGGTTTATAGAACAATAACTGAAGCCTAATTTATTTTTCACTTTACTATGCGCAAAAAAAAAATAGATTGAATGAATGTAATCCAAAAAAAGCTAAAAATTTTGCTTTGTGTCAGAAGTTTTGTTTAACTTTTGGGAGTTTAAAAATAATTGATAATTATCCCTAACCCAATTTCTACAGGAAATTCTCAGACTAACTAAATAAATAACTATTCAACCTTGTAAGGCTTTGTCTTATGATAGGTTTTATTTAGTTTCACCTGTCCTGATGTTTGCAAATCATGTAAATTAAATTGATCCATTTCTCTTGAGCTGAAAGATAGTGCTGATTCCCATTTAAACAACACAACCGCATTGAGTTTGGCCTCATTTGACTAGTCTTTACAATCTTTTTAAAATTTTTTGTTTTTTCAATTTACAAGAACATAATAAAAGCTTGTTCTTAAAAAGGATATTTTTTTTAATATCATTGCAATAGGATTATGTATTTTTAGGACAACCTATTAGTGAATGTGTAATCACTGTGCCTGGATACTTCAATCAAGCTGAAAGGAGAGCTCTTAAGGATGCAGCGGCTTTGGCGGGACTTAATGTACTGCAACTTATCAATGATTATACTGCTATTGGTATTAACTATGGAATATTTAGACGGAAAGTGAGTATATCCAACATAGGAACAATATTAATAGCATTTAATTATTTGACATCATAAAAAAATTTCGGTATCCTTTAATTTTTTTAAATGTTTGATGTATTTTGATTTCTCTTCAATTAATTCAAGATTTTTCTGTTTAATATATTTAAATGGTTTTTTTAATAGCTAAATTTCTATAAAATTAATGTAAAATGTACTTAATTGAATATTCTGTTCATTATGTTTTTTATTATTTGTCAGGAAATCAATGAGACAGCTTGGTACACACTGTTCTATGACATGGGAGCTGTATCAACCAAAGCGGCTCTGGTCGAGTACAAAACTGTCAAGATAAAGGAGAAGGGTTATGTGGAGACTGTACCACAATTGCAAGTTATTGGTGTTGGATTTGACAGGTAATATAGCGTTAATATAATTTATACAAAAACTGTTATTTCTTTCGTTCTATCTTCTTTTTTTGTTTAATATTATTTGCAATTTAAAATGATTTTTAAAGCGGTGAAACAAATTTTCAAGAATTTGTCTTCATTTGATAGGACTTTGGGTGGTTTCGAAATGACGTTGCGTCTTCGCGAGCATTTGATCAAGGCTTGGCTGGCGAACGGTGGCGGTGACGTCAGAGCATCCCCCAGGGCTATGGAAAAATTACTGAGAGAAGCGGAAAGATTGAAAATTGTGTTGTCTGCTAATACAGAACATTATGCACAGATTGAAAATCTCTTGGATGATAAAGACTTTAAGGTTCTGGTGAGTACTGTTTTTAAATATATTTTTTATAAATAGGATATTAATTTTTATTTTGTTTTTTATTCTATGTACTATTATATATTACAGTAAGAACTCTTTGTTAGTACAAAGCAGGGAAATCAGTCCTAATGTTAAATCAAACATAATCATAGGTTCAATAAGTCAGTTTTTGCTTTACTTTATAGGTGACCCGGGCGGAGTTTGAAGAGCTTTGTTCAGATTTATGGAGTAGGGTATCAGGAGTTATCCAACGTGCGGTAGCATCTGCTGCGGGTTCCGGAGAGGGGGCGAAGTTGGTGCTGGCTGGAGGCGCAGCCCGGGCGCCTGCCGTGCACGAAGCTCTGCGTAAAGTGGTGGGACATGAACCAGCTCGATCCATCAATGCTGATGAAGCCGCTACCATGGGAGCTGTGTATAGGTAAGATATTTATGAAATAAATTACTATTGTTTTTTACTTCATTTGTGCTAAATTTCTCTTTCAATTTCCTTTTGTTATAATAACTTTGTATAAAGTTGCAATTGTTTTATTTTGTAGGGCGGCATCTCTGGCTACTGGTTACAAGGTTGCTCCATTGAACGTCCGCGATGCGGTCTTACTGCCCATACAGGTCGTTTTCACCAGAAATGTTGATGGCAATGAGAAATTGGTATGTATTTTATAACCTCTTAAAATTATGATAATTTCATGATTGCTTAATACTTATACAGCTCTTTGAAAACACATAATAATTGAATAAATAGTAAAAGGTAATTTTTTTTATTTCAGATCAGGAGAACATTGTTTGGTCCCATGAATCCTTATCCACAAAAGAAGGTAATAACTTTCAATAAACACACCGATGACTTCTCTTTCAATGTTAACTATGCTGAGCTTGATCATATACCATCTACAGAATTGAAATACATTGGTTCTCTAAACCTAAGTCAGGTTATTCTGTCTGGTGTTAGTGAGGCTCTCGCAAAACATACTGGAGATAATGTTGAACATAAAGGTATTAAAGCCCATTTCAATATGGACGATTCTGGTATCCTCAATTTGGTGAATGTCGAATTTGTAGCCGAAAAAACTGTGACTGAAGAAGATAATGATAAAGACAGCACTCTGTCTAAAATAGGAAGCACAATCAGTAAACTATTTAGCTCAGATTCTGAAACACTAGAAAAAGTTGAAGAAAAGGCAGAAGATAAACCAAAAGAATCAGAAAAGAATGAAACTAAGGCAAATGAAACAACTACAGAGAAACAAAACGCAACTGAAACTGAAAGCAAACCTAAACCTAAAGTGGTTGTACTAAAAGAACCAATTAAAAATGAGGAACAGATATTAAATTTGCAACCATTGTCACAGGATCAATTCAAAGAATCTAAAAACAAAATCAAAGAATTGAATATGATTGATAGGAAACGAGTCGAGAGAGAATCCGCTTTGAATAATCTAGAAGCTTTCGTTGTCGACGCTCAGTTGAAAATAGATATGGACGAATATGCCGAATGTGGTACTCAGGAACAAATTGAGGAAATTAAAAAGTTATGCAGTGAAACATCAGAATGGTTGTACGATGAAGGTTACGAAGCTGATACAGAGACATATGAATCAAAACTAGCTCTGTTGAGAGAGAAAACTAATCCCATTTTCTATAAAAATTGGGAACATAGGGAGAGACCTGATGCCGTTGCTGCGATCCGTAAAATGCTTAATTCTTCTCAAGAATTTCTTAAAATGGCAAAGAATTTAACTAAAGACACTAATTCTGAACGCGATGTGTTTACGGATGTTGAAATTGATGTTTTGGAAAAGAAAATCATGGAGACACAATCTTGGCTGACCAAGTCAATTGAAGATCAGAATCAATTGAAGAAAAATGAAGATATAAAATTGACTGTTGACAGCATTCGAGAGAAAATGTCTAATCTCGACAGGGAAGTAAAATATCTCGTCAACAAGATGAAGATATGGCGGCCGAAGAAACCCGTAAAGAAAGACTCTGATAATAAAACTGAAACCGTAATAGAGAACGAAAAAGAAGCCACCCCTGATACAGCAGACAGAGCGGAGAAGACAGAGAAACCAGAAGTTCTTCCGGAACAGAAAGAAGATACCGGTGGTGAGGAAACACTGCAGATATCTGATGAGAATCCTGAACATTCCGAATTATAATAGGTTTTCAAATTTAATTTATTAGTCTAATTTATTTTTTACATTGACAAACATATGGAATTTGTTCACTTTTCGTATATACAGTCTCGCACAAAAGTATGTTAGGTAATAGAGGCTATGTTCTGTAGTTGATAGTGTTTGAGTAAAATACTTTATTCCTGTAAAAAAAATAAGTTTAAAGTGTTACATCACAATAAATGTTTTTTTTTTAAATATTAAGTGAAGAGTTTCACTGCAGGTATATGAAGAGCGAACAAGTTCAACTCAAGATGAAAATCTCAACTATGATTATTCGCCGCCTTTTTTTATTTCCTATCGCTGTCAATATTGACATAACATAGACGTTGAGTTATATTAAAAATGCTATAATTTTCAACTAAAATTATCCTACAAATTTTGTTTGTATTATTTAAATATTTTCATTTCAAAATATTATTAGTACAAATTTATAATCTGTTTTTTTAAACACTCCTCGTCTATGGTTTGTCATAAAATAGGTAAATTGGCTATGGTATTTTTTTTATATATTTATTTGATTAACAAGAGCGGCGTTCCAGAATGTTCTATAATATTATGCAATGAACCCCAACTTGATAACGCGAGCGTATGTCTTAATTCAAAATGTGATATAGGTGAATGTAATTTTGCGAGTTTGGGACTGTTTTTCTGTTACCAATACTATAGTTTTTTTTTTAATTGGGTAGAAAAAATGGGTTGTTTTATCTAGATGTTAATGGATTTAGTAAATGTATATTTTGTTTATCAGTATTTAAAAAAAATACACTATGGGGTTGCGAATGAAGATTTTTTTGTTTTAACAATACGTATATCTGTAAAATTGTGCATTTATACTAACACTATAATCTATTATTATAAATGTTTAGATTATTATTATAAGATTTAGTGGATCTCTCTAATGACGCGTACTCTATAAATCAATTACGATAAGATTTCAATATACGATTAACCTAAAATTGTATTTATCGTATGTTTTCTTGTTTTTTTTTAAATAAATGTTGCTTCTTTAGGTATTTTTTTTGGTATCAGAAAACAGTTCGTGTAGTTTTACGTCTTTGAGATTTGTTAACTATCATTACCCAGTCGCAAATGAAAATAAATTATTGAACGAACATTAGATTGTTGTTTTTATTTCTTCTTATCTCAACTTCATAACAGCAAAACGTAAATAACAGTTGCTAAAAGTATGAATTTATTACTGAGAAAAAAAAAACTTAATAATTGATACTTGCATTTTTGGGATCCAAATTAATATGTAATAGAAAAAAACTGTTTACCCATTTATTTTTTATTAAACGAAGTGGGATAAAGCTAGGGGTTCATAATCATCTGCTATAAGTAAGTTACAGATCGTTGCCTACCGCTTTTAACGTGGGTTTCTGACATCAAAATCTCTAAAAAACATATATAATTACCTCTTTCAATATCTTTGACAAAACAGAGATAACGATACGTTTTAAACGGATATTTTGGACTCGGAAACCCACGGTAAGTCATCAGTAAAATACAGAAAGCGGACTATAGCTAAATCAATAAATAAAATTGAGATTCAAATTCATTTATATTTTTCCAAACCATTAGTTAATTATTTAACCATCTGGACCAACTCTAGTAGAAAGTTTATTCTGTGCGATGTGACATTTTGAACGCAATGCATGTTTGTTCATTTTTCGTTTTACTCACTAAAATATAAGCATATAGCGTAAGAATTTAAAAGTCGCAGCACTGATAAAGTAAAATAGAAATCTTTGTAAATAAAAGGCGAATTTCCTTTCGTACAAATTAGTTCTGTAGTTTTGATTAAAAGGCCCAACATCAATAGAAGGGCCAATTCGCAGCTTAGATGAAAAGCTCAAATGATTTTGCAAAGGCTCTTTGAGTGATATTCCTTGCTGATGTTTAATTAGTTTAAAATTGCAATATAACGGAGCGAATAATCAAACGATAAGTTGAACAAAACTGGTTTATTGTGCCTTGTTACCGTTGAAATGTTCAAGATTTTAATGCTGTTATCATTTGATTAGAATAAAATACAATAATTACATTAATGACGAAGTTTTCTGCTATAAAAAGTGTTTAACCCTTAATTCGATTGTGTCCAGTGTGACAAACAACTAATTAAAAAATATCTACAGAACTAGTTAAGAGAAAATTACGCAAGTATGACTTTACTAAAAAAAAAACAGTTTTTTTGCTACAAATAAATAAATATACCAATAGCTACTTGACTGCTGTTAACTAAGACATAAGTACTCCTAACAATTTATAGTAACCCGAAAGAAAAACAATTGCAATCGGGATTAGGAGACTCCAAATCCAAAACACATACAAACAACTACTAAGTCACTTTGTGCAAAAAACGTCTAGTCCGTTCAGAAGATCATTGCTTTGTAAACATTTCTTTCGATTTAATTTGGTTGTGGAATTCATTTAATCACTGCCACATTGTACATCATATGTAAAAGGTTACACTTAAGTATGCATGTCTCGGAATATTCTCTACAGAAGTTTTTTCACTGCAAAATGTTTGCACGATCTATGTCATGAAGTAAGCTGCTTATAAGTGTTCCCGCTCAAACATAGACAACTTTATTCTAGTCTAGTGTGTAGATAACAATTTTTTATCTGTAATATTAATACGTTTCAAATAAGGAGTCAGGAGTAGATAAAATAAGGCGAAACTGCGTCCTAATGCCATCAAACAAATTTTATCTTTACTAAGTATTTAATCCAGAAAGCTTTATTCTCTAAATACTCCACAGATAAAGGATCGTGTTTAAATTAATTTATATTGTTTAGGACAAATGTTTAAATTATAAGTTTCGAATATCTCACTATTATGATGGACCAAATCCTAAGATTTAAAAGTAAACACCCATCCCAGCAAAGGCTACATGTACGTTGCTTTTCGTAATTTGTGAATTAATTTATCATGAAAACATGATTAGTTTGAATTTTATTTTTTAAATAAATATATCGATGACCCCGTTTAAAATATGCGCCAGTAGTGTAAAAAAAGTAATTGATAAATTTTCTCAGTAACAAATAAATAAAGAAAATGCAATGTAACCTAACCGTGATTTGGAAGCAGTTCAAAGGGTCGATTAATTAAATCCATCCAGAGCCTAAGTTAATTGTCCCATCCATCATAATACAAAGTGGAATTCCACTGAGCTGACAAAATTAAAATTGATGATTTCTGAACAACGGCAAGTTTTTGTACATTTTTTAGACAAAATTAACGTCAAATTTTATTTTGGTGACGAAAAATATTTCACTAAAAGAATTGTTGATTTTATTAACTATGAATAGATAGCAAACAAATTATAATTAAGTTAGAAAATAAGGAAAAGAAAAAAATAAAGCTTTCGCTACCTTTGTTATTTCGAATGTGTTTCGTTTCATAAAAATCTCCTACAATAATATTCTATTTGTGCCAGATATTTTGAAAATATCTGAAAGCTTATAAACTTATTCTGTCAGACACACTGCATTGCAAACAAACGTTGTTGATAAAGTAGCCACAATTTAAAGTTTGTTACCATTTTGTTCCAACAGTTCCGTTACTTCTCTTTATTGATTGTTGGGTGTGTTTAATCGTCTTCGAGTTTAAAAAGACTCTGATTCGTACTTTACTGACTACATTTCAAATTACCTCTGATTATAACATGACTGTTAATTTCTTAAACTATTATTTATATTTTTTATACGGTGAATTGCATTAACAATTTGAATTTGACGTGTTTAACAATATGAAGTTATGATCCCAGTAAGCTTTACGTGAGGTATTATCATGTTTAAATCAGGCCATTTAAAAAAAATTACTAATAAATAAATTGGAATAAATAATGTTGCCAGCACCAACAACAAGATGTCGACAGGAGAGGTCAATCCACTTTCCATTATCCAAATGCATTGGAGCGTAGATTAACCATGCCACTGCACCAAGAGTTACGGAATGTAGTCTAGGTGTTATATATTTTCAGTTATAGGTATGTAACACGAGTGGAATAATATGTATTGTACTTTTATTGTACCAAAAATAAATAGACTAAGCAATTATTGGGATGGAAAAAAAAAACCTAGTTAAAAAATGACAAAATGCAGTGTTTACCATTAAATATTTGTTAAAATATTGACAAGCTGATCTTGTAAGTATCTTAAATGAAATAGTATAATGATGGACGCACCTTGGTCCGGCAACATCCAGGCTATTGCTTTTTTCATCAGGGCTTTTGTTTTGTCGAAACCCATCCCGAAGGAAACAGTCGGCGCCCGCGCCGTCCATTGGCGCCTTTCTCCATTAGAACGAGACCGATGTAATTTAATACCGCGACAGAAAGAGTCAGAGCGATAGCATTCCGCGCGCCCGACCGGCAAGCGAACAGCGAGCCAAAAGAATCCAGTTTAGTTGTTGTGTATCGGTGAGTTAGTTGTGTATGTTTTTTAACAGTGTGAGTTTTAATTCCGGCGTTTTGTTAAACAAATACATTAATTTGTGTGTGAAAAAAACTGGTATGACTAAGTGAATGATGAGATTGTGTTTTTGAATATTTGTGTGTTGACAACGAAGACCTGAAAACGGTAAGAATGCAAGCTATCCCTCACCCGTCCCTCTTTTAAGAATGCAGTGTACCTCAGTTATTTGACTCCTGCGCACCTTGCGTGTTATTCAAGATTGGAGCCAAGTTAGAAAAAAGGGCCTTACCCTTATATTTAGAAACGATAGTTCCGTTGTTTTTATTCAAACTGAAAATGGTCATACAACAATGAATTGTTTGTCATGTATCGTTAATCACACAATAATAAACACGTACTGTTTTACATGTTATATGATATACCATAATAGATACAAGATATAAAATGGAATGAATATTACCAACAAGATTTTATTTTTAGGTTCTAAAGTAGATATATTATTCAATAAAATATTATGTTAATACTTTACAACTTTATTTTCTTTTACACCCATACAGGGTACCTACGTGTTTATGAGCGAAAAAGAAATAAAATTAGGGATTCTATATTTCAAACCATAAAATTGGTACAATCACTTTTCGCAAAAATTGCAAAGACACGGCAAAACCCAAAGTTAATGTTTACTAATGGAGCATATACGTAGAAGAATAATTTAATTCATTAAATAACTAGATGTATTAATGTAGAAGCGATAGAGATGTGTCCGAACCGCGCCAAGTGGAGGTCCGTGATCTGTCTACCCTTCTGGGTTAGGGTGTGAGTTATGTTTTGTTGTTATTAATAACGTTTTACATTTATTAATAGTTACAGTTTCGTTACCTACTAATTTAATGTTGTTTGCAATTATGGTATCATCGTAGCTATGGTCAATATTTGGAAACAAAATTATGCAAACGACAAATCTGTAGACTTGTTGCTTTGTACAGAAGCAAGTTAATGAAGTGTTAACATTGACAATGCTATGTTTGTCAACAAATATGATGATTTTTCTGAAACATTTACATATGTCCAGCACCAACAATTAAGTGTAATTCGCTCTAAGAAATATCCTGATAGCTTTCAGAGAACTCTTACGATTTGTAAACACTGTTTGTTAGCTATTTAATTTAAGATTTATGAAAAACTAGCTGTCGCCCGCGTCTCGCTAAAATTGATTATTAGCCTATGTGTTCTTTCCGACTATGTTCTACATCTATGGCAAATTTCAGCAAGATACATGCAGCCGTTCCGGAGATACCTTCAAACAAACATTCATCTAAATATTCGCATTTATAATAACAGTAAGATAAAAAAATCGGCACGAAATAATTGTGTGGAAGATACCTATCTAATACATGCCCAATAACAGCCGGTTCAAGGTTAACACAAGATTTGAGGTTTTTTTCATTTAGACTAGAGGTCTAACCTTAGTCGGAATTTTTACGATCGACTAAAAATCTCTCACGTATTCTATGGGCTCTCCATTTACTTCAGTTAACTAATTCTAGGAGCTTTGTCGGTAAGCTTTGGTGTACAGATTTTATTGATTTTGTCTGATAACGAAATACTAAGAAAGCGTATCCTTAGTAAAAGTGATTTGGAACATTTGAATAGATCTTATTATCTGACCGTCTTATGTCATTCGAAATTAATGACTTCTTAGAAAAAATATCGAGGAGTTAGTTCTGAAGACAGACTCGAAACTCTTTAACAATGGGCCATAAGATATTATAAGAAAAAAATATTTAGTTAAAAAAATAAAAACAAAAAGCAGAGAGTTTTAATAAGGTCTTATTTTCTAAACCTAAGGCTAACAGTAGTTGCGTTTGAGAATTTCTCCGTTTAAAACTCATGAATATTGTATTTTTTTTTCCAATGCCACGTATGTTCTACGTTCTTAATGACACGAAACATCGTGCAAAAGAGTTTCTTTGCAACGCGAAATAATTTTTCATTCGAGTAAAAGTCCCGAACGTCGAGTCTCGATTTATTTTTGCAACTAAACCATCGTCACATCTTTGTGGCTAAATTATAATTTTATTTTTAATAAACCCGTGTTATTACTAACCAGATTATTTGACAAACTTTTTTACTAATATCATTAATCTTATGATCATCTTGTCAGTAATAAAGGTCTTATGTTGATAGGTTATTTATTGCTAAGCGAAAGTGGTTCAGGTCATTGGTATTTACCATGTAAATCACACAATCACTCTAAGTAAGGGGTTAATTTGGGTAATTATCAAAGAATCTGCTAGTGGTAATTACCAGTGTTCCCTTTGCGTAATATAGCCTAGCATCATCTTACGATATGGTGAAACGAGACAGTGTAATATGTTGCCAGTATCAAAACTTTTGGCAAATCACTTTACACTATGTAGCGTACCAGTACCGTATGCCTTCATTTTATTTTATAAGAAGATCAAGCGATGTAAGTAGTACTTGCCACCTGGTGTTGCCAGCAAGAAGTATCTATTGGAAACCATTGGTAAAATCATTCTTAAATACAAATTATTGTAATCATTTTACTATACATTTATCTAAGGGAATTCCGTTGACTACCGCAATGCTTTTGAAAACTCATTGTCACATTTCGGGAACATGAACGCTATATATTATACTTGTGACAGCTTGTGACTGTTCGACCACTTGATGTATGCGCTTCGATATCACGCTCGGTTGTACCAAAATAATTGCTATACATTTTGATGCTACAATGTTAAACTCTATGTATAGTATAGTGTTAGATAAAACAAGACCACTGAATGTACAAGAGTAATTTACCAAACATAATCTTAAGCAAGACCATTTTTCTTGTATGATGACAGATCATTATGGACCCTAAAATGATGTTTACGACTTGAGAAGGAGATGCTATAATTTCAAAAGGTTTTTTCTTCTATTAAAAGCATAGAGTCACCTTCTAAAGGTATACTAATCTATACTAATATTATGTAGAGGAAAAATTATGCATTGAATAGGCTCCGAAACCACTGAACGGCTACACTATACTCGTGTGACGTAGGCTATTTTTATTACCAATTCCGCGCAGACGAAGTTACTGTCAACTCTTATACATATTAAAATGTCACCGAAATATTTTTTTGCTGCAATAGGAAAGGGCTCAAAGACCTCTTTTTACTCCATCAAAAGTCGTGGGATCTTATTACCCTTAATACCTTTCACTTTTAAATAATAATAAAGTCTGCTATAATTCACCGATTTGTAATTAAGAATTTTTGGTCTAGTTCTTTGATCGTAATAATTTATAAGGACCCAGAATTGTTCGAATGCAAATTAAACTCAATCAAAACTGTTCACAGCAAGATTTAATTTATAACTAAAGTTCTATGTTATTCAAAGTATATATTTAAAGTCGGTTCGGTTATTTACATAAAGTTGTTGAATTATCGATATTCGATTTGATGTTAATTGTACTGAGTTGATGAAAACTTTGTTCACTTTGACCCGTTGGCGCGGTCTCGAAATATGAAACATGATGTTCAGGTAACTTCAACCAGTTATAACTGGTCGCGCAATGTGAACATAATATTGCCACGTCTATTTTACCACGACCGTTTTTAAAACAGTTTCTTTTGAGTAAATTAAGGCATAATATACTCGTATCTTGGACTTACACAAACACACACACTTGGACACAAAAATTATATGAACATTCTCATTCCATCACACACAATTCATCAATGCAATGAAGATATTACGACATGAGACTTCGAAAAGATATAAAAACTTCAAATGTGTTCGTCATGCGGCTATTATTATAAGCTTTCAAAGCAGTTGATAAAAAATGTATCGACACGTTTAACGAACTTCCATTTCGGTTGGCAATAAACGATTTCGAAATACATCGCTTTATGCTTTTCGAACTTGGTCTGATAAAAACAAATCAAGTTTAATTACGGCCGAATTTGATTTGGAATGCCATTCGATTCTGTTTGGTTGTTTAAGGAACGTTTTCGGATATAGAGACGAACAACTAACAAACATCCATCCATTAATCTAAACATTCATATTTATAATATTAGTAATGATTAGTAAAAAATGTCTGAAAAAAGCTATATCTCTCTTCGAGTCTTTAAAATCGGAAGCAAATCGTTCAATTTCGATGTGTCATTTTTAGAAAGAATTAAATAATTTTATTGGTGAAGCTGATTTGTAGGAAACTTGGTAAACAATGTAAACAACTTTGCAGCGTAATAAAAGACGGTTTCGAATATGAGTTTTTGGAAGAAACAAGAATGTATGGGTACTTTGGACAACTCAATTATGATGTTTCTGGTAATCATTCGTTTCTCGTCTAACCTGTTAGCGTGGAACGCGAATTGCAACGGTTTTTCTTTGAATGCCTTCTGTACATGGCAGTTTGTATCCCGGCGACCATCGTAAAGAAAAAAAATTAAAGCTCCGATGGGCAATTGAATGAAAATTCTTAACTAGCAATCAATTTGATTGGCTGAGAACCACATCATTAGCACTTGATAGTTATAAAAATATAAGGTTTTAAAGAAATATATAAAAAAAAATAAGTGTCTAGACAATTACTGGACCCCTGATATTCAGCTAGAATATTAGGAGAACCACATATTAAGTAGTAGCTGTCGCCCGCGAATTAAAAAAAAAACAATTGGTCGCAGCGTAATGTTATACAGCCTAAAGCCTTCCTTTATAAATGGACTATCCAACAAAAAATATTTTTTCTAATCGGAACAGTAGAATAGCGCGAAGAGTTTGTTTGTTTGTTTAACAAACAACAAACAAACTCTTCCGCTTTATATTATGAGTATAGATTTAATTTATTTCAATCTGAAAATGACTATAACAATAGGGCTCGAAGTCTTTAGTCATTTTTTTAGTTCACAAGATCAAGTATAATCGATTTATTGGAATTACCAAGTTTATTATCATTCAACAACGGTATTCTTGTACTAAATTGTTACTTGCTCGGGGTCTTCGGGGTCAATATAACATTGTGAGAACGTACTATAAAGCGATAGTTTGTGTTAATAACTATTACAGCTATATGATTTGTTTTTATGTTTCATGGACATGAAATTAATAGTTTAGAAAAGACTGGGAACCAAAAAAAATTAATAAAGCTAGGCTGAATCTAAGAATGTTAATTAAACGGATTTTAAAAGTGACTATTAATCAACATGAAACATGAGTCTGCGATTTCTAGCGACTCTAGACTAGACGATTTCTGGACCTTCATTTTACTGGAATGGCGAAAATTGTTCGTATTTTTATTATAAAATTAAAAATTAAATATTGTTAATATTCACTTATAAAGGTTCTCTGGGGAGCTTTTGAGGTTAGTTATTGTGAAATAGGTTTATACTAAGCTACCTAGCCTTGCAAGCGTAACTGTAGATGCCTAAAAGCAAACAGTGGCTTAGTAGTTCCCTAAATTATTCTAATGTTTGGTTGGATTTCTGAAGCTGGAATTCTTTAGCGGCCTATCTTGATTGAGACGTATTGCTGAGTTGTATTAACTTGTATGTAGTCACTATTCTCATCATCATCATCATGTTCCTACCCTGTCTCCATATAAAGGGTATGCATGCGTAACCTACGCACAAAATATCAGAAAGAAATGTGTAGATGGATGTTTGTTTGAAGATATCTCCAGAACGGCTGAACGGATTATGATGAAATTTGGCATAGATGTGTATAGCATAGCGTGGAAGAACTCAAAGGCTAATAATTGTTTGTTTTCTAATTCCGTGCGGACGGAGTCGCAGGCGACAGCTAGTAGTAGATATATCTTGGTGATATATTTGCACAAATATGCGTGGGCACTGCGGTTGTCAACGTTTACTTATGATTTAATAGTGTTAATTAATTTAGTACGCATGTAAACAAATGAATGTTGATAATGAATTATAGTTTTATATTGCGGACTCGTCTCGTGTGCTTTACACGCTGCGGCTGTTTACGATCGTATGACACCACGATAAGAAGATGTGTACGTGATTTGTGAGGCATACCACTTAGTACTGGTAAGAATTATAAACATATGTTTTTCTGTTCTGTTTGAAATTACTAGAGGTACGGTTGGGAAAGAAAATTGAACATATCAAATGTTCTTTAAGAATCAATTACTCTCATTTCTAAAAATCGAAATAAATATCTGTTCTATAATTTTACTATAACGGATTTAAGAAAACGTATTATTTGTATATTTTACTTCTTTATGTTGACGTTTATGTTTCAAGAAAAAATGTTAGATATCGTGAGAACGATATAAAGGTTACGATTTATGGTCATAATCAATTTAATGCACAAAATAAACTGCGTTTCCTAACGGTGTTTTTGAAACACGTAACAAATCAAACGACTCGTAATCGCTTCCGAGTCGCACGAGCATCGTGTATCCCGATATATTTCACAATATATCTCCGACAATGGCTAGATGTACAACGCTAAATAACACATATAAATCCACCTTAACGCCATCCCGCCGCGAAAGCACTTGCAAACCCGCCGACTAAGCGACTTGGGAAAAATTGTAACTCACCGTAGAGAGCTATATTTTATAAGCATTTTATGTTTTATTACACGTCTCAGATTTTTTTACCTAATGCCAGTCCTAATGGAAGTTGGTAATCATTATGAGAAGAGTGAAAAACTGTGTCCGTAATTCCGGGATTGCAGAAAAGATAAAACGAGAATGTGAATTAAATTTGATTTTTTATTTACTTAATTTAAAAAAATCACAAAACTTTTTCGGTATTCCATTCCTCTACGGAAGTTTTTTTTGGTAAGTATTTGCGAGTTCTGAAAACATCATACATATTTCAGGCGACTTGATTAATGAGGCTAAGTTTGGGCAAACGTAGGCGTTTGCTTATCCGGTTGAGTGGCTACTTAATGACTAATCGATTCGTCAACTTTGAACCGAATTATAATTGCCGATTCCTCAGAACAAACTTCACAAACATCTGTGTATTATAAATCTGAAATCTACTTTTAATGTTTTAAAGTTATTTATAAGTAAAGTTTTGAGTTTGAAATAATATCGTTAATATTACTTCTTATTTCATACTTATATTATAAAAGCGCATGTTTGGATGGATGTTCGTTTGAAGGTATCTCCAGAACGGCTGCAAGATATAGAATATGGTCTAGAAGAGCGCGTAGGCTACTAATTAAGATTTTTTTACACCGCGCAGATGACAGTTAGTCGTGGGCAACAGCTAGTCTTAAACATATTTAAAAGTTGTAATGTAAATTATTAATATTATTTGACTTATTCTAAAGGTACTTTTACCGTAGTTTATTAAATAAGTCATGACAAAATGACAAGGAAAGAGTAATTTAAGAAGCGCTATTGTCAGCCCGAGCGGACATTTTTCTCCGAACAATGGAACAAAAATTGGTCGTAAATTTTTCCATTTTCGGACGTCTCGTTTGCTTTTCTCTGGTTTTTGTTCTGAACAGATTAAGAGAAGTGTCTCAGATAAAAAACTACCACATATTTTTAACAATATTAAAGTAATAAAAACACAAAAAGAAAATCTTTTACTTTAAAAAAAAATTGGTATGACACGAAAAATTCCTTAACTTTTCTTCTTCGTTGATAAAAAATCGTGCTGAAACTTAAAACCAATGTTTGTGGCCTTTTTTAGTTCTATAAAATTTGTTTTGCATTTTATATTAGAGAATAGACAGTCGATGCTAAGCCTTCGTATCTTTTCACTGAATTACTGAAATAATACTTTCTACGTGGGATCTTTGGATAAATCACAAAGGATTTATCTCAAAGAGCATGATCTGAGAACTTGAAAATCTGTTAGGATTGCAGCTGTTGTCTTTTTATGGAATACATTCTGCTTATTTTATAAAATGCAGCAAAGTTTTCATACTTTACTAAGAAAAGCTTTACGAGTGCATACATCAGAATGCTCTTAAAATGAACAAAAGTAACACTTTTGGTGACAACAAAAGGGTTATTTAGAAATGAAATGATACAAAAAATAGTTCTTTACGAAACGAAATTGAGATAAATTTTTAGACGCATTTGCATTGCAATTACACATTTCTGACACCAACTAAAAGTAATTTTAATTTGTCTTCGTATTTGTCCATTTTTAATAAAACATTGCAAAAGGAATAAATTTCCTTTAATCTCTTACCGTTTCATAGATTTTAATTAAAAAATCAATTGGAGTTGACTTAATCTTATCGGGTAATAGATGAATTGGAATTACGGCAGCGATCTGCAGGATCAAATTAGAATAGATCTCGAGGGACTCGTAGACACAATTATATAACAAGCGACCCAATTTATACTTTTCGAGTTTGTATCAGATGTCAGTCACCCTTGTTTTCTACTAACGAAAAACCCGTGCAACATATCGGGAACTCTATTTTCCCAAAGAAAATTAAAGGGATAACATGTAATAAACTTACACAAACACGATAAACTAGACTCATCAAAATCTCACTATTAATTATTTATTTATTAATATTATAAATGCGAAGGTTTAGTTAGATGGATGGATGTTTGAGGGTATCTCCGGATCGGCTGAACTTATCTCGCTGAAATTTGCCATAAATGTAGATCAAAGTCTGTAAAAACACATAGGGTACTTATTAAGTTTTTTTTTAATTCCGCGCGGACAGAGTCGAGGGCGACAGCTAGTAAGTTATAAAAAGTTGTTACATGTGTAGAACTATTTAGTATGTCCGATTGTATCATTGCTATTTTCTACCAGAACTGGTTTGTGAATAGACAACCTTTAATTAATTTCGATTGCCTCGCGGGTGTTCTGTTTTGTATCTGGTATGCAATTATACCAAAATAACATTTGATGTAATAACCGGTTGCGACAAATATTAAAGGCAAAACATTATTACAGTATGTGTTAGATTCGGATATGACGGCTGATAGAGATGTATGGAGGAGTACTACATACTGTGCCGATCCTCGATAGGAATAAGGGCAGGTTGGTGATGATGATGACCGGTTGTGCCAAATATATTTTACGATAAATATGAGTTATAATCATTTAAATTAATGAATGAATGCTGGTAAGAATAATCTAACGAAACCCCAATTAATAACGATTTACATAGGTATGATTGCTAAAGTAATAGAACCAAAATTGCTGCAAATTATCTTCGCTATAAAGTTGATCGGTCTAAAGAAATATTCCGGCATTTTAATTTAAAATTATATCGACATTTTATATTAATATACTCATCATGGCTTAACTTGTGTCAAAGTGTCACAAGATTTAGCGTTGCTTTAACGCGGCTGTAGTATAATCTTTAAAATTTTTCATGCGCACATTGAGAGCACTCAGCACGGGCCGCGTTGGACTAAAGTGGCTGGTTATAACATGTCTAACGCAATATTCATCTCTATTGCCTTTATCATACATGCAAAAACGGTTTCGTATGGGATTTACTAAATGGGGGTCTAGCAGCAAGGGGTTTTGAACCGAAGTCGCATGGCACGTGGGTGCTATGAATAGCTCCGAGTGCTATTCACGTGTAGTGCTCTAGAATCAACGAGGAGGTGTCACGGTGGTCAGAATATATGAGCTTCCGTAAAGCCTTTACTATGTGAAGCTCTCGTATCCTTCTTATTCATAATTTTGTAAAGGATACATCCTGTTAACATTTTGAATTAACTGAAAAATAATTTGATCTTGCGATTTCATTCGTCTTCAAATTCATTCTTTATTCAACTTCATTTTGCGACCCTTTTGTCGATTGATCACATTGAAAACCGTTAGATTTTTTGTGGCATAATGATTTAATCGTTGTCCAATATTATAGCTTTTCATTTCTACCAAAAAAAGATGTGACTAGTTTTTGCTTTCCTAAGTAACATGCCTTGTCAATTAAATCGCTTGTTACAAATTAGCTTCAACGCTAATTTCTGAATTCAAAGACACGTAAAGTTTGTTTGTAAATTCCAAAAGCGAAACTTGATTCCCTCAATCGATCCCTAATCGTTAGTCCCAGTTGAAGCTTGTCCTTGTGTTGTTTACCTCGAGTTATTGGTTCTCCCCACCTCTTTTGAAGTTGATAAAATGATATTCCAATGCTATACATAATTATGTAGGTTTTCTAAAAAGTAGAGTTATTTATCCATAAAAACCTTAAGCGCCTTTTTGTCAAAAGTGAGCGGATCGTAGCGCGAAATAGTCCCTTAAAGACTCTAAGTGCAACACTCGATTCGAAGATCAGGGAATTTACGTCACACTAATTAGACGAGACATTCATTAGACACTGTAGTATTGGATTTTACAACTATTCACTAGTCCAGTTTGTTGCTTCTCCTAATAACTCAATCTCATTAGACTCGTAGAGAAATAGCGTATAAAATAAACACGGAGCGAGATATTTAGTGTACTCATGTAACATGTTCTAGGCTTTCAAAATGGCGATGCTACGTCGCAGCCTTTCCTTTATAAGACTAGTCTCCTTTGTAGCGTTCCGTGTATTAGACTTGACGAAATCGCATTAGCCGTCTTGTTTGTACGGAACCAAAGCCCCGTGAGCGTATCGCATGGTAAGAGACCGTCCTGTGTATGCAAATGTATTCTCTCCTACTAAATATATTGTGGGTCCATAATTTTCATAGTATATAGCTTATTATATACTGGAATAAGGTGTGTAAGGTAAAATGATGTTTGAGATTTAAGGATTCGAAACAGGGTAGTATAATAGTTTTTTTGCTAGAGCCATGTCTCTTGGCCATGTTTCCATGAAATCCATATTATTTTTATTAAAACAAAATGTAATTAATTTTTAATTTATGGACTAAATATTTCATACTTTACGTTCTTTTTAGTTTGATTACCCTTTGATTATAACATAAATTATCTTAACTTGACAAAAATTCTTAAAACTACACTTTTCCGGAAATTGCGTAAAGAGGTTTTAAGGAAAGAGGAAATAAAAAGGGCACGCAAAAAAAGAAAGGACCCTTTCTCAGAGATGACATGTTATGAAATAATTAAATTAAATTCGACATAGTTTTTGTTTCTCAATAAGCGTGGGTTGTCATTGCTGTAATAATATAAAAAATCATTAAGTCATGCAATCCAGACACCAATACGACTTAGGGACTTTCAAGAAGCGAGCATACCATTTCCTTAAAGGCCGGCAACGCATCTGCAGTTCCTTTGGTGTTGCAGATGTCCATTGGTGTCGTTGATCACCTCGGTGTTCCCGCCGCTCGTTAGCCCCCTTCTCTTATAAATCCCCATAAATATTTCTCATGAAAAAGTGAGAAAACTTGATTTACTAGCTGCTCAAAAATAATTAAATTTCTTTCCGTCATGAGTCTGTTTCACACTATCCAAGTAAGTCTTAAATAAACTAACTGAAACTTATTTATCAAATAAATTCGTCCTTGATGTTTCACAATCTGAAAATAAGCTTTGAAACGCCAACTATTTTGACAAAAAGTATTGTGTCAGTTATTAGTTAAGTTATTTGTTAGTTATCTATTACTTAACTTGGACATTGTATAACCAGCCTTTAGTCTTCTATTCTTATAATACCATTCTTTTCCTAAACTATAGACTTATCTTCTCTTTAACAAGTTCTATTCATGTGACTTATTTCAATTTGTTGGTCGGTAAATCACACAAAAGCAAGAAGCACAGGACACATTACACCACGACAGGTTGCACTCCACCTCCGAACTATGCGTTCCTAGTATTTCAGTTTCTGTTTGAACACATAATTCATACAACACGACAGAAATATAATTCGTGCTTTGCAGACCGTAGCTTGTAACGACCAAGTTATTTATAATGTTGTTCGAAACAATAGAAACACGTTAAAAATAGCTGGTTTGAGAAGGTAAATGTCGTTTGTGAGTTTTCCAGTTTTATTAATAGTTTTGTAAATATTATAAGACATGTTTGGTAGAAAATTATATCACATGTAATAGTTATACCATTGGTAAAATGATTTTCCTTAAAATCTTACAAAGCATATTTCGTATTTTTTTTTTCTTCATATTATCATACTAGTTTTATAAATGTGAATGTTTAGATGGATGGATGTTTGTTTGTTTGAAGGTATCTCCGGAACGGCTCAACAGATCTTGATGTAATTTGGTATAGATGTAGAATATAGTCTGGAAGAACACATAGGGTACTCATTTAGTTTTTTTTTATTCCGCGCAGACGGAGTTGCGGGCGAGAGCTAGTGTTAGATGAATGGATGGATGTTTGTTAGAAGGTATCTCCGGAACGGCTCAACAGATCTTGATGTAATTTGGTACAGATGTAGAATATAGTCTGGAAGAACACATAGGGTACTCATTTAGTTTTTTTTATTCCGCGCAGACGCAGTTGCGGGCGAGAGCTAGTGTTAGATGAATGGATGGATGTTTGTTAGAAGGTATCTCCGGAACGGCTCAACGGATCTTTATTAAATTTGGCATAGATGTAGAACATAGTCCGGAATAGTACTGAGGAGTTCATAAGTTCGGTACGATATGTATTTGTCTTTCTTCATTCGATTGAAAAGAGCACTTTTTTAAGTTGTGCACTCTTTCGTTGATTACGTCATTAAACCAAGATAAAATAGGTGAAGTCATCGTTCACACTATGCTATAATAATTATATCTTTTGTTTTAAAATTACAAGTTTGATAAAAATTTTAGGTCAGGTCGTATCGAGTTCAAGAGCACTTGTTTGTCATTAATAATTTAAAGAAATTATTTATTTTTATATTATATCGTAATTTTTAAATCACAATAATAAATTATCAATAAAGAGGTCTCCCTACTTTTTATTACTAATTCAAGTAAATTCAAACTCTAGAGGAGGTAAAAACAACAATAGCTATAAAGTAATTGCCTTAGGACCCTTGGAATTGAAGGCCGCTATACACGGAGTCTAAAACAGTTGACAGGAGTAGCACTTAGCGTCCAGCATTTTCTAAAATAAACCTTCATCTACATCTTCTTACTAATACTACTACTTACTATGTTTTATTTTATTCTGCGCGGATGGAGTCGCGGCCGACAGCTAGTTTGGTACTTTATTCTAGTATCTAAGTTCAATTTATATATCGTAGTGTTATAAAAACCTCCAACCCTTGTTAATGATGAACAATCGATATGTTTTGAAACTAT
This sequence comes from Papilio xuthus, assembly GCF_000836235.2. Classification (NCBI taxonomy): domain Eukaryota; kingdom Metazoa; phylum Arthropoda; class Insecta; order Lepidoptera; family Papilionidae; genus Papilio; species Papilio xuthus. Next base: position 1,889,660 of record NW_013531711.1, on the reverse strand, counting down.
AGCGGCGTGTGGTGTCGATGTCACTATGCCCCCCCTCTCCCCTCCTCAACCTTCCCCTCTCAGACCACACGTACAGTTCCGGGTAGCAGCTTGTGTTACCCATCACAGTGTGCCATTGATCACTGCGTATTGCCAATGAAAGTTCTAGTGTCCTAACGTAAACTGATATAAGTGCAGTTTATATATTTTTATAAGGATCTAATAATTCACTTTCTAATTTATAATTGACTAGTTATTCGATGGAATATTTTCAAAGTTCCCTTTGAAATTAAAAAAAATTATATTGCTATTTCTTAATGACAAATAATGGTAGAGTCGAGTAGGTTTTGCTAAAACTGGTTATAGTTCCATTGAATTACAAAAAATCAATTAATAAAACTACTGAAAGTACTTTCTTGTACACTTAAATTAATTTATTAATAACAAAATCCGCAAATAAATATAGAATTACACAACTAAAGCACTTGTCAGCGATCAAAGGGTTAATAAAGCAAGCGGAACAATAGGATTTTCTATTCAGCGACATTTCACGAATGCGGGTGGCGAAATAAATTCTGGAGCGTAACGAGCCTTCATTTGACAGTTTTAGTGAATTTTCCACATCGCGAGCCTTGGCCGGCCGGCGAGTTAAATGTTTGCGCAAATTGATTCCGGGAAAGCCAACATACGAGTGTATATCGGCCACATAATTTTGCGAAGCGCTTTTATGTCCGAACGAAATCGATATGTCCTTTTTTAATGCAACCGCGGTTCGCTAAATGCTAGCCTACAGCTGTTTAATAGTTAACTAACGCAGCTGTGTTCTTAACGAATAAACGATTTATGTAAATTTATGTTAATACGCTATTTACAATATTTACGAGTCAGCTTCAAGCGTATCCGTTTTCATTTAGAAAATTATCAATATTTATAATAATTTACATTTATTTATTAGCATTAAGTTGATTTTAAATGATTTCAAATCGCTTAAATTAAAATGATTATTCAATGTTTTATTCAAATAACAAATTTTTATACGTTTTTATTTTAATGATTTGTTTGGTTTAATAGTTTACGACAGGGGTGACGAACCTTTACGTAACAGTGTGCTATTTTTCTAAAATATTATTTAAAAAAGTTATATGTGCCATTCGAACATTTCATAGAGTACCATTCAAATTATCTCATACCTACTTTACAATTAGCGTGCCGTTGGTTCTCAATCCCTGGTCTAGCGTAGATGACGCCAAACACATCACAGAGAAAAATATTTAAAACATTACAAAAATGCATTTAAGACACGATGAATTTAAATCACTGTTATACAATACTTGGGACTTCACATGAAATTAGGTGAAATAAACTATAAAAAAATTTCAAAACATTTCATTCGATTCATAGTTTAAAGAACTGTTTCTACTACATGTGTGGTCTTAGAGAATTGAGGTCAACACGAACGGAGTGTTGGATTGGAGTGGATTTAATTAATGACATTATATCTTTAATAACTCTCACTCAGTCGAAATAAAAGAAACTAAGAAAATATTTTCATTTATCCTCTTAAAAATTCGTAGAGTATTTTATTTGTCAGCTTTGATGTTTAGCTTTTAATTTAAATAAATGTTATTTAAATATTTGCTAGTCAATCTGGGTGGTCTTCTAAAATGTAAGGAATATTTTATTCACTATTTGTTTGATTTCATAATTTTATGTTTTTTTTTTGTAATTATTTCCTCCATGGTAACTAACGGTTGACTTTGATAGCAAGTATAGATAAAAGCCAATGCCTGTGGTTTAAAATAAGGTCTAGATCAGTTGAAACGTTGAAATTAGAAGACTGTACTGAAATAGTTCTTTCTAGGTACGAACATTTTGGTCTACCAATCGGCAATGGCAATGACAATGACTTTGTGCATTTCTAATGTTTTAAAAAGGTTTAGTTTTGTGCTGTTTTTATATAATCTTACTTCTTACTAACATTATAAATACGAATTTTTAGCTGGATGGATGGATATTTGTTTGAAGGTATCTCCGGAACGGCTCAACTGGATTTCATGAAATTTGGCACACATGTAGAACATAGTCTTCAAGAACACATAGGCATACTTATTAAGTTTTTTTTAATGCCGCGCGGACGAAATCGCGGGCGATAGCTGGTTTTATATATAAAAGTAATTATTATTCTGTTTTATATTTAAGTAGTTTTTTTAATAAATAAAAAGAAATGAGCAAAGTTTTTAATTATAATGAGAAATATAGCACCCATATGGTTGTATAATTAGTTTATAAAGCTGTACTCTTTCACACTGGCGCTTCGCCAACTGAATTTGAAACCTCGAGAAGTAAACGAAGTTTGTATAAAAGTTTTTTATTATAATGCGGGTCCGCTATTGTTGTGCTGAGGATCGTAAAAATATCAAACGGTTAATAGATAATAAAAGCTTTAAACACGATTTAATATATTTTACATACCAATGCTTGATATCCTTAAGCAAGCCTAAGGATATTAAATATAACAGTAACATATAACAACAAGATATCCAGGAACAAACGAAGATCAGAATTTTATTTGTGATTAGCAAATAATCGATTTTAATTAATTAATTCCTGTTTGTATTAAACATGTATTGCTTGTATATTCTAAGTTGTATATTAGCAAACCGTAACATCAACAACTTTCCCCAACACGATCCCGGACCCCGCCCTAAACAAGTCTCGCCGAGTATTACAACGTCGCTGCAACGCCAAGTTTCGCAATACTGCATCTTTTGTATTTGCATATTCTTAGCTTATAATCATTTTTTCGTCAGTTTTAATTAAGTAATGTACGTCACTATGAAGATTAATGGCCTTAGCTCGGTCACGTTTAAGTATAAAAGGTGAATATGAATTTAAAATTCGAACATCTACATTCTTTCTACGCACTCACATGGATAGGATATAAACAGTGGGATCATGTGCCTATTTGATTTTCGCCATTGTGGCGAATCAAACTAATTATAGAGATAGAATTAAGTCTTAGGAACTTCAGCGGGCGCGTTTAAGTCGCAAAGAAGCAAAGGCATATCATTTCTAAGCAATGGCCTATCAATTTATAGAGATCAGTGTCTCGACTCATACATTGTGACGTCATTTGTGGCATCGCGATATGTCTCCTATCCTTATAAGTATGACAGACGTCCCCGATTCACCACAGAGGATGTATTAATTTAAGCTCGCCCAAAGTGGTTGGAGATTAGCAAGGAAATGTCAATATGTTAGTGTGAAATATATCGTAGAGCGTCCGACTCGTGAATTGAATAGATAATTGGGTCCGTTTTATTGATGCGATGTTTATTGAATAATAAAATTTATAATCTGTTCCGCTATTTTATTAACGGTCAGTCTTGTTGTCTGCGAAGTTTTTAAAAATAAACTCAACTACTGATCCATTCTTTTCCGTTAGCAATTTTGAAAACTTTGTCTATGGTTGTCTGTATGCATAGTCTATTGCTGAAGTCTATGATTATGATAAAGAGATAAAAAATTGATGATAAAAGAGGAGAAAGACAATAGAAGCGTTTGTTATTTAAAACTAAGAAGGACTAGGACTACAGGAATTTCGGTGTGAAATATTCATAGACAACTCATAATCGACTTGCTTGTATCTTTGTACATGTACATGATTTAAATAAATGATTTTGGTTTGTGCCCTAAAGGAAACAACAATGTTAGGTAACGCTTATTTGTATTTGGGGCACATGTTCTACGAGTTTACCAGGAGTTAATTAGGCTCAAATTTGTTTACGAATTATATTTTGATACGTTCTTGGAACTTAAGGGTTTTATTAATAACTCATTGTTCTAAGAGATTTTCGCATTACAAAGTGAGTTGTGGAGTGTTTGAACATTTTAGCACGTACTTTATCCAAAGCGGTAAAGTCTAAATATATAATTGTACTTCGCTTATTTTTAGTACAACATGTTAAGATTTTATTTGGTATTGTTAAAAAAGTGAAAGCACTTTTTTATTGAGCTAATTGGAAATTCGGTAAAACAAATCATACTGTAGATAGAAATTTTGAATTTATTTTTCTTTGTCAATCTTTGCTGATGTCAAAAAAGCATTATTAAAATTGAATCGTTAAGTTTTTATAACGTCATTCAAATATTAATCTCAAGTTAAATGTCTACCTGACTAACATTTGACAAATCATCCAGCCATTCGTAACTTACTTCGTAACAATAACTTTAAGAAAAAACTCTACACGTCTTGATAACATCTTATTCTGAAAGGTGTTTGACGAAGGACAACAATAACTCAAATTTGAAAGCGTTATTAATTTTTTTTTCGTAATATTAAAAGTTTTAATGGCCACACTAACCATAAGTTTTTGAGACTAAAATCTTTGTTTGAAACATATCGTCATCCTTGTCATAATCTGTGACAAAACAGAGACAACAGTATGTTTTAAACAGAGATTTTTGTCTCAGAAACTCACGGTTAAATGATACTTTGCCTAATAATTATATTTGTCACGAATCGTGCACAGTAAGATATGAAACTGATCACGTATCAGTATGTTTCCATTGCCTTAACATCTGTATAAAAATATATTACCATCTCTGTTTTCCAAAGAGAGTGACAAGGATACCAATATTTTGTTTTACTTAAGTTTCTGCAGTAGATTCCAACGGTAAGACCTATTAAATCGTGATACATTTAAATAAGATACCGCATTGACCAATCTTTCTTTTGTTTACAGTATTTTATACCCGTTTTGTGGTTCCTGAATGTATAAAACAGATCTAAATGAGTTGCGTATTTTAAAATGCGCATTAGAGGGGCCGGCGTCGGTCGAAGTCCGGAAGTCGAGTCTCAATTTAACCCGACGCAGTCCACTTCACAAATATTAGTTGACTGGAACTGTTAGTTATGACTTCTTTTTATTTTTTTCTGGTTTTACATGAACTAATGTTTTATCCCATGATGACAATATACAGATGTCTACTGGCAGTGGTAATTTGGCTATTTTAGCGATTTTAGATGGCCGCTTGCACGTTCTTCTCTGGTAAAAAAAAATATCTTACTAATATTATAAATGTTTGGTTGGATCGATGAATGTTTGTAAGTGTCTCTTCGAAATTTGGCATAGATGTGGAACATAGCCTGGACCAACACATGCTTACTTATTAAGTTTTTAAATGATCGTGGACGGAGTCGCGGGCGACTGCTAGTAGTACAATAAATTTGGTTCTTAATAAGTCAATAATAAATTAGGTAAGTACAGTTGATAAATCCTTAAATAGAATAAGATATGTTTTTCGTAAATACTTGGGGCAGTATCAGTTGATCCGTACATAATAGGCCTTTATCCCTATTATGGCGAACACGAGAGCAAAAGGGTTGTACTCTGAAAGGGTTAATATCGATTTTTTCCGTATCCTATTACTCATGTGATTAAAGGCTGAATAAGTATTCTTGTGACTTTATTCAAATTAAAAAAAAAACATATTTCATCAGCTCATTATACTGTCTCCACTGTGGGGTTCGGAGCCTACTAAGATAGGGGTGGCTAGGTCATATTCAACCATGCTGGCAAAGTGCGAGTTGGTTGACTTCATACATATCTTTGAATTTATTCGCAGAAACCGTAACCGGCAGAAAATTGAAAAACGGAGTTAGGTCACTTTCAAAATAAACGGCTCATTTGCAGGTTGTATCACGATGTTTTACTTCATCGTACATCGTCGGAAAAATTTACATGTAACTATGTATAAATAGAACGAATATTAGATTCTTATTTAAATAATTCGTAATAAGGGAAAATAAATTGTAAATGTTTTTGTGATATAGTGGTTGTTATTTATTGTTAAAATCCTTAATTTTATTTTATACAGTATGTGCTTTTTTGTAAATTATTTTATTTTTGTAATATTTTTTTTTATTCCAGTTACAATGGGTCCTGTGTTAATACTACAGATATTTCTGGGCGTCCTTGCACCGGCTTTTGCTAGTGAGTATACCATTATATATTTTTAATCATGATTTTAAAACACTTAAAACGCATGTACAAAGAAATTGAAATCGATTTTCTAATCATTTAAATACTAAAATTCTCAATAGATTTTGTTAATCTCCCTATAGATTACTTTAATGAAATAAAATTTAAAAACCAAATTATCTCATACATATTTAAACTTAACTTTTTAATCTTTGATACGTTACTTAATTCTAGAATAAAACAACTTTTTCAAAATATAATTACGAATCGTATAAATAATTCTAACATCATTATGAGACTTTTAAAGCACAGTTATTTAAGTTTAATTGCAATCTGTATCCTTTATTATCAACATTTTTAATCCGAACAAAATTGAAATTGTCTCTTTCTTTTAAAACCGGTATTGTATAACCTGTCTGTAACAACATTTCCATGAAATTCTTTATCCAATACGGGTTTTGTACAGAGTAAGCCGGAAAGCTTTCCTATGTACGCAGTAATGTATTAAGTGTGAATTAGTATGTTCATGATTTGTTTGTTGCTGTGGCCCCGACTTGCAGCGGATACGACAGGTAGCCCACTCACACATTGAAAAGGGCTTTTATTGTTGGTCAACACAAAAAAACGGTCTAATACAGTAGCGTGAGTTCGGAGATGGACTACGGATAAGGTTCCGGGGATTTAAAATTGAATTTTGTAATACTGATTTAAATTTTGTTAATAATTTTTAACTTTTAATGATATAAGTGCATTAACATGTTAATGTATGTATAATACACGCGGGTTTCATCTTAATAATATTATAAATGCGATTATTTGATAGAAGGCATCTCCAGAATGGCTGCATGAATCTCTCTGAAATTTAAAATAGATGTAGAACTGTGTGGTAGAACACATAGGCTACTAATTAAGTACTCTTTTCAATTCCGCGCGGACGGTATCGCGGGCGACTGTTAGTTCATAATAAACACGGGCTGCATACGAAATTTTTTTTTATAATAAATTCTTTCAAAAATTAAACTATATCATTAGTTAACAAGTGAATACAAGGTTTTGGTTTGGGACATATGAAACTTTGGTTCCAACATAAATAACGACGAACCAAAACGAAGTAGGAGTAAACATTATCACATTTCTTTATTTACATAAAAGAGCTACGCATCTATCATAGTAGTAAGAATCCAAATTGTTTACGCACTTTGCTACTAACAAACCTATATAAGTAAAATTAATATAGTATGTGATAAAAAGTGTGAACACGGAACCCTTTCGGTAGTAAATGTGTACAGAGGCAATTTGTCAGACGAGCAGCGGCGGTGATTATCCGGCCGTCTGTTTGTCGAGGAACTGGACTTGCTCGTTTTCGAGCAGTCGTTATATTTGACGATGCCACTGTATCTAGGCGAGGATCTTTTAAAGATTGGAATTTATGATATGAACACATTTCGTTAGCCTATATGATGTTAAAATATTAAACCTAGACCGCTCTAAGTTAAACGTGGAATTTACATCTTACTATCTTATTTCTTCCTTATATTATAAATGCCAATGTTTGGATGGATGGACGAATGGCTGAATTGGTTGACTGATGTTTGTCAGAAGATATCTCTAGAACGGCTGAATGGATCTCGCTGAAATTTGACGTAGATGTAGAACATAGCATGGAAAAACAGCCTACTAGTTAAGTTTTTTTTATTCCGCGCGGACGGAGTCCCGGGCGACAGCTAGTACAATATTAGCATCGTTGAGGTACGATTTCACCACATTTAGCTGTACTATAATTTAACGTTCGCTTCCACTGCGGATCCAATAATCCACCGTGGAGAATTATAACACTTTAGCTTTACTGCAGGCGGCAATTACTGAGTAATGAATTACATCGAAACGTGACGGCTGACTCGAAACGAGCCCGGCCATTCTGCTCGGCTCGTTGGGCTTCATTACGAGTTATACTAGACGATGCGATACAATCGAATTCCAATCGATTCCTATACCTTGCTCCGTCAACTTCTGAATACGAGATATCGAGACAAGCCGAGACACCGATGCGTGAGATTCGTTTGTGAAGATTATCGGATCAGGGGTTTGCGATTGTCTATTTTCATTAGCTATGATTCTACGATTATATCTTTCTTGATTAGTTGGTTCTCTAGTTCAAATGTTATTTCATAGTATTTTTTTGTTTTAAATATCTAATACCAGTAACCATTTACACAACGAACTTAGGTTAAACCTGCGTAGTCCATTACTAACATAAACTGTTAAAACCCAAACCAACAAATAACGAGTGCATTAAATAATTAAGAACTTAGTAAATCATGAACTTAAATATTCATAATGAAATTTGATATGGCATTAAACCCAACAGTTTATTTAAATATTTCTAGTTGTTAGTAAATAAAATTTATAATACATACTCGTAATATTATATTATAACTAGCGGACCCGACAGACGTTGTCCTGTCTACGCGTCTTTAATTTAAATAAATTAATATGAAGTTAATATTTGATGAAAATTGTGAATCTAAACCATTCCCAGATCCCCTTGAACACACACAAAAAATTTCATCAAAATCGGTCCAGTCGTTTGAGAGAAGTTCAGTGACATACACACTGACAGAAGAATTATATATATAAAGATAATAATATAATTCTATATGTGCTATGAATCTAGTCATAGTATAATATATCGCTTTAGAGTACCGTTATATTACAGTATATTATGTTATTTCTGGATACAAGCAGAGTGAATAACATACCAAGTTGAAGTTGCCCCTGGGGGACCTTCAACCAGGTTACAATAAAGAGCTTCAACTCGAAGTGTGTTGCAACCAAGTGAAAGCTTAAGAGAGTTCAACTTTAGTTTAAAGAAATCAGTTACACGCTTTTTGCTATCTGCTACCTTAAGTGTGGTATAGACCTAAAGACAAATTAAAAAAATAACTTTTTTTTTATTTTATTCATCATATTGAACGATTAGACAACCTTCAAATCGTTCTTATCTTTAATCATGACTGTTTTTGTTCTAGTCTAGTTTGGTAAAGTCGTTAAAAATTGTATGCACTTCCAAATGTCAAATAACGACTATCAGGTATGCAGGCGTTGCATACTGAAGTAGATAATACATTTATGGTTATAAGTTCACAGTAATTCCGCTTAGCAAAGTTCTTTTTTATTCGTTTTCTAGTCTCGTGGAATGAATCCCCGCCCGCATGTCGATTCCTTTTTTTTTACCCATCCTCAAGCTTTATACTGATGAGTAGAAAATTGCTTTAGACCCGTTGTAAGAGGAAAGTCTTATGGAATATGTAATTTTGCATAGATACGCCCTTTTATGTAAAATTCAATAATAAACTTATCTTTATAGAATAAAAAAAATGTCGCGTCTTTTTCATGTCGTATCTACCTGTGATTCATTCGATATTTAAATCGAAAGTTTATTCGTTATAATAAAAATAAATCAGTAAAGAATCGAAACAGCAACAAGATGAAGACGTTTTAAATTCCTGAGTGTGACCGTTGCCTTGTATGAAAAAAAACAATAAATCATACATTCTCGATGTACCATCCCAGTCTCAAGTATAATTGAAAATAAACTTTGTTCGTGAAGGATTTAGGTTTAAATTTGTGTGTCGTGTTTTCAGCCTTAATATGCCGATATAGGATGCGTCATTCGAGATGAGAATGTACTGTAATAACGCATCAAGGACATCAGGAATTGTTTTCGTTTGATTCGCGGCCGCTTTATTGTTGAAGGCAACCTTTTTGTATGCAAACAAAAAGCAAACACTGATGATATATTCAATCGAGGATTTATCGCTCAATTAAAGTTGAATGAATTTAACGAGGGAATTGACAAAGGACTATGCGTTTTCTTTTAAATATAAAAGTGAAAGATAAGTGTTTATTGCACTGATTTGCTTCCATTTTTTTACCATTTCAACTAAGCTCTATGCTTGTGCTAGGACATGGTTAATAACAATAGTCGAATGGCGGGATTCGAACCCCCGACCTCGTGATCGGAAAACCGTACCCTTAACCAATATGAGTTGATAGCCTAATAGTTCTTGTTTATATGCTGTATAAAACTTTTTAACTGGCCAAACTATTTGTCGTAAAACATCACACAAAAAGAAACAAAAAACTTAAGTAAAATCCGAATTAAAAAATCTCAGTTGCCAATGTTACTCCCAATTAGAAAGGGAGTAAGTAAGTTGGATCACAAAAATTGGTTTCAAAAGTATACTCACGGCATTGTTCGTTTTTAATTAATTTCAATATAAATACATAACAATCGTCTTGACAATTACAATACGTTAGTATTCATATATAACAACAGTTTCTTGTTGTCTTTGAATACTAAATTATGTTATTACAGGCCAACATGATTACTAATATAGACATCGATATGGAGTGTCGACGTATTTGAAATACAGTCTATTAATATGTAAACTTAACTATAGATAAATCACTATTAGCTCTGTGAATTATTGTCACTTGTTGCTTGTCGATAACGTTTCGTATTCAAATAAATAGATAACAAGCAAGAAGTATTGTATTATTTAATCTCACTTCTTGCTGTTAGGAAGAAAATCTGAAAATGTGGCAGTGGATTGAACCAACACTAGCCTTACTAAAATGTCGACGTTTGTGTCCCCTCACTATTCATTCTGACACTGGACTTTGCAACGAAAGCACTTCATTCGCGCCAAAGGATTTTAACTAATAATGTCTAAAATTACTAATACTATAAATGCGAATGTTTAGATGGATGGATGTTTGTTTGAAGATATCTCCAAAACTTTTAAACGAATTTTGATGAAATTTGGCACACATCTAGGACATAGTCTGAAATAACACATAGAGTACTTATTCAGTTTTTTATTCCCGAGAAAACGGAGTCGAGGGCGAGAGCTAGTCGATAATAAAGAAACAAACCATATCTTTGGAATGCTTCACTATAGTAAAATGTAGTTATGTGTATTAGAACTCCCTTCGCTAATATATATCTAAAATATTGATAATTTCTTACAGAGATCGGTATGGGCTTCACGAAGTACCCGGAATCAGTAACCGCGCCGGCAGGTGACGAAGTTGCATTCGAGTGCGCGGTGGAAGTGCCTTGTGAGAGACTTACTTGGAGGTGGAAGCCTGAACACGAGGAGAGCTGGAGAGATGTGGAGGGGACCAGTGATAGTGACAGCCTGTCTACAAGACTGGTCGTAGATGTTAAAGAGGATACACCTAATGCCTTATATCAGGTATGTATCACTAGATATAAGCAATGGGATTAGGTTCATAGGAGGGATTAATAAGTTAGTAAACAAATTGTAAGAATATTCTAGACTTTTTTCATCCGAGCCAGATTTCATGTACTAAGCATGATTTTAATACAGTATTACCGTAAGTTTTCATTGTTGAAATATTTATGTTTAATATTATTGTTTATTCATAGAAAATAAGAGGAATGAAACGTTGTTTTTGTATATGTTTTTCTGTAGTGAAAACCCGCGGTTATAGCTGCAGGGGATAAGATGAGATAAATAGAAGGTCAGGCGATGTGAATCATGTCCGAGACGCAGGTAGAAACCTGTCTTCGTGATCTCTGGAATTTTATAACCGGATCCTTGTTATATTTAGATTATGTAATATTAGTAATTTCATTGAAGATTTCGACGAAGTTATGATAGAGATTTCATTTGTTTTTAACATCATAGATTTATTAAATTAAATTCGTCTTATTATTATTTTTATAGGCCAAGGAAAAATTGTACATAGACACTGGTGTAGTGTTATTTATTTCGCTAAAAAAAAATTATCGATAAAATCCATATTTTACGCGAAGTACAAACTCTTCCGGCGTCTAGGAAATTAAAATGATGCAGTTCTAATAAAAATACGTCAATATACAGGATATTACTTTAGTTAATGTTTTCTTAACGTAAAGCACTTCTCTATGCTAAGCTGCGCTCGGAGAGTGATAACAGAATTAGCTGATATACCAAAAGCACTTTAGACACTTCTATTTTGGTTCAAGACAACACGTCGGTGTACTTGACGTCTACCTTTCTTCTCTTGTTCAAAATCTAATAAAAGACGATGCAAAAATTCACTGTTTATTCAACATGACTTACATAAAATTTATACTTATTAACATATTTTTTTTATAATATTTATTTAGGTATCCATGTGCGATTTCAATAGTCTTCGTACATTCATTCGAGGAGCAGTCAATTTTTTTCCATTTCTTAACGTTCATTGTCGACGATACGTTTAGCAAGGCGATACTATTTTAATATATGCAGCGTACGAGATATCATAATTAATTGTACTTAATGAATTTTGTAATTCCAGTGTGTAGCGTGGTATGGTGCTATCAGCGTGGTATCCATTCCAGCTCGTTTGGCCATCGCGAAGCTGGATTTGAGCAGGAACATCGCAGAGAAAAGAGTGATAGCCGCTCCTTTGCATAATACTGTGGTATTGCATTGTAAAGAGCCGCTCTCTGAACCGCCTGCTGTTTTAAATTGGTGGAAAGAAGACGGAAAGGTGATTTTTAAAATTTCGAATGCCGCACTCATTAGCTTTTAGTGAATTCTTTTAGTGTACATTTCTAATACTGAATTTTCAAACCACTGAACTAGTGACTTAGCAAGGGACGGCAGTTTTAGTTGTGTTTGTTATAAGTGTGTAAAAATACTAGTTTTGGGCCTTAAATATGTTAGTTACTCTGTATGAATGATTGTATATCTATAAGTATACTATATAAATTGGCGATATGATGTTGTTTAATTGATGTACGACAATATCGGTCGAAATAATTCAACACATGATGTCATCTTTTATCGATCGGGTCATTCATTGGAGCACTTAGAGGTGAACATGTGCGTTACTTTTCGAAATGACGTAAATCGCAATTTCGCTTACATTTATTGGACGAAACGATTATTAAGTTAAGAATAAAGTTAAGAAGAGTAGTGTTTTTAAAATATTAGAAAAATGTCAACTTAGACATGACCAATAATATAAGTATGCCTTACGGTTAAGTTAAATCACAGTTTATTTTCCAGACAAAGAAGCAACTGGATACTCCACACGGTGTGTTAGTATTACACAATGTGTCTACAGCTGACAGTGGAGTGTACGGCTGCACGGCCACAAATGAATTGAGCGTGCAGACAATAGATTTGCCTGAAAGGACCTACTTGAAAGTCCAGCACGAAGGGAACGGTCAAGAGAGGTATGTCTTTCTGTCTTCTAAATCAGATCTTGGCAGTCATTTACCCTTAACCGAAATGTCTTATCCGTTTTTCGTGTGTTGAGTACATGACTGATACTTATTTAAAAGTAAAGCAACTTTCTCACATATAGCAGATGTCTATGGGCAACGGTCGTTTCGCTATTTTAACAAGTGATCCTACGTCCATTATAAACCACAATGTGTTTACAGATTTTTAGAGACAGAAGACTATGTCGGCACTAAGGACTCTGAAGGTACACTAACAGTGTCCGTAAAAATTGATGGCGCTTTACGTCTGTGGTGCGGCGCTGTGGGCACTCCACCTCCACGCGTCACCTGGACCAGAGATGGACTCAAACTGTCTAACAGAGATGCGTTGTATATACAGCCGTTTACTGTTCGTGATGAGGTATGTTCCTATAACTTACTTTAATAGTAGATAAAGGTAATAACTTACTACTTGTCCCCAAAACATCAGTTTTCTAGTTTTCATGTTTATTGAGGAAGTCTTATTAACATTGCTCTATTTTAAATTGTAATTTTAATGATCTATTAAAACTAGAGCGACGGTGGCTCAGGGGTTAAGAAGTTAACTTGTAATACGCAGGTCTTGGCTTCGAATCCCGTCATGTACCAATGTGTTTTTCGATTTCTATTAGAACTACTACTTACTTACTAGAAAACATTGTGATGCAACCTGCATATATCTGAGAAGAAATTCAAAGATATGTGTGAAGTGAACCAGCCCGCACTTGGCTAGCGTGGTTGACAATGGCCTAATCACCCCTAGCTTAGGGTAGGCTTTGAGCCTTTCAGTGGGGACTATAGTGAGCTGATGATGATGATTTAAACTTAACTTAAGAGAAGTAATCAGTTAAAATATAATTCCCAGGGTGTTTATTCCTGTTCAGCCAACGGTATTCGGCGGTCGTGGAAAGTGGTAGCATTATTCCCCCCATATTGGGAGGGGACTGCTGATAATGTGAATGCCAGCGAGGGGGGAAGCGCAAGGGTCACTTGTGGCCTGCCGTACGGTCAACCAACACCCACCGTCCATTGGTTGCTCAACGCTGAACTGATGAGAAACGGCAAGGGGATAAAGACCAATGGTGAGCGAATACATATTTATTCCTTCTTTTATGTGTGTTTAATGACAGGAATAGATAAACTCCCTGTAAGTCAGACACTGATCGTGCTAAATTATAAATACAGTGTCACAGTAACTGGCCATATATCTTGTACGTAGAGCAATCGAGATTACGAAAAGGAGAAGATCCCTTTCTTAGTAAATTCGCATTAATATTCTTAATAGAAAGTAATATTGATTTCAAAGAATGAGTTGAATTTAATTATTTTTTCGTATTATGAATTCAATAACGCGTGACCTTGACTCCTCTTGACGTTAAGTAGTGATGTGAGTAAAGATACCATAAAGTTATTGCTTATTCACGTCAGCCAAGTTTCCCCTGATGTTGTAGACACGGACCTGTACATCGAGCACGCGGAGAAGCGGCACGCGGGCATAGTGCAGTGCGTGGCGTGCAACTCGCTCGCCTGTGCTTTCGATGCGGCAATGCTCACCGTCGTGCCAGTACAGATATCTGACCAGGTGATCCATTTTACCAACCATTTAAAGTTTTTTTTACTTCCGGTTACTAATTTAGCTGAAATCTGATGATTAAGCTGGAAGGTGGCCATAGAAACTTCGCAATAAAACGACACAACTTCATCGAATTTGGGCTTCAAACGTCTTGGCCAATTGTTTGCTTTATTAATTTTTAGTTCTTCAAATTAACGGAAATATAATAAAAACTTGTTTTTAAGAAATTTGTTTCTTTTAATTTATAAATTTGTTTATTATTGAAAGTGCGATCATTAAGATGATCGTAAAATTAACATTTGTAAGTTATGTAATGACTCTTGTAACGTTGTTTAGGATTACACAGCGGAGGCCCCTAAAGCACATGTCCCTTCTCAGCCACCGAAACGCCATAATAAGAAAAACCCGAGAAAACATAAAGGTAAATATTACTTCAAATTAAGAAAAAGAATCTCTTGATCCTTCTTGTGAATCATATTATGTTTCTTTCTTTCAAATTCATTAACACAAAGCTAATTAGTATCATTATTAGTGTATTTATTTCGCTGTCCTTTTCTCCTGATTTGAAAATATTGGATTCGAACTTGAAAATGTAAAATTCCGACGTTATAATACGTGATTCTCGTATATGTTTGATTTTATTTAGATAATTTGTTGCAGCTGTAATGATCCCCCCATCGCGTCCCAACGTGACGCGGATGTCTGACGAGAGCGTCATGGTGTCCTGGTCAAATGCTAAAGAGGGATTGCCCATACAGTTCTTCAAGGTAACAATTAATATAAAGTGGGCAGTAAAAAGCTTATAGTTACTAAGGTGGGCAGTACAAAGCGTTTAATTACTAAAGTGGGCAGTACAAAGCGTTTAGTTACTAAAGTGGGCAGCGCAAAGCGTCTAGTTACTAAAGTGGCCAGTACAAAGCGTCTAGTCACTAAAGTGGGCAGCGCAAAGCGTCTAGTTACTAAAGTTGTCAGCGCAAAGCGTCTAGTTACTAAAGTGGGCAGCGCAAAGCGTCTAGTTACTAAAGTGGGCACCGCAAAGCGTCTAGTTACTAAAGTGGGCAGCGCAAAGCGTCTAGTTACTAAAGTGGGCAGCGCAAAGCGTCTAGTTACTAAAGTGGGCAGCGCAAAGCGTCTAGTTACTAAAGAGGGCACCGCAAAGCGTCTAGTTACTAAAGTGGGCAGCGCAAAGCGTCTAGTTACTTAAGTGTGCAGTACAAAGCGTATAATTACCAAGTTATCATTCGTATTTAACAAGATGGCTTAATATCAGTATTATTTGCAATTAAAATGAAATAAAATGCTTGTTTTCATGTGAAAATTATTATTTGAGAATAAAACAAAACATACAAAACAAGTTGTAGTTGTAATGTTAATAACAAGTATGAAACATCTATCCTTGCTTTATTAAAACGACGCCAAGCATCGAAGTTCATTCGTAAATGAAATGTTCCTTAGGTGCAGTACAAGGAAGTGAGCAATTCAAGCAACTCCAGCGGTCAGTGGCACACCGCTAACTACGATATACCCTCATACATACACGCCTTTGAGATCGACGGACTCCTACCTGATAGGTTTTACAAGTAAGTGTTTTTTAATTATTTCGTACTAGAAATTGCCCGCGTCTTTAACTGCGCCGGAACTTAAAAACTCTAGTAATAAATTTATCTTAAGTTACCCAGGGATAGTGTAGCTTCCTAACAGTGATTTTTTTGAAGTCGGTTCAGTAGTTTTGAAGTCTTAATAAACAAAAAACAATCAAATCTTTTCTCTTTATAATATTAGTATAAAACATTATTTGTTATTAAAAACATAACTGTTTATCCTCCGTGATTATGTAGGGGGAGAATTCGAATCGTATATTTACTTGACGAAAATGACTTAAAATTAAAAAAATACACGATTTTTTTCGGCTACCGATACTTCAAAAGCAAATTTATTTGAAGTATTGCTACTTATAATAATATTCTTATACAGGGTGTATTC
Organism: Papilio xuthus; assembly: GCF_000836235.2. Classification (NCBI taxonomy): domain Eukaryota; kingdom Metazoa; phylum Arthropoda; class Insecta; order Lepidoptera; family Papilionidae; genus Papilio; species Papilio xuthus. Next base: position 1,872,874 of record NW_013531711.1, on the reverse strand, counting down.
AAACAATATTTAAAGTAAGCTATGCAGATGCACCAACTGTTTCAAATTTTTACCGACGAAAATATGATATCTCTTAAAAGTTACTCAACTTAAAATTACATTTCGTCTGGAGCTAGTTTTGTTTGCTAGATCAAATACATTTATAAAAATGTCTATAAGTTATTTTTGTATGTAACGAATAAACTCAAAAACTACAGGACCGATTTCAAAAATTGTTTTTCCATTAGTAAGCTACATTATGACTGAGTAACGTACTTTTATTACTAGATTTTTAATACCGCGCAGACAAAGTCGCGGTTAAAGGTTAGTGAAATAACAAAGTTCATTCTTAACCTAAACTCACTTTGCTATGTTCAACTTCAACTTTGATAAAATAGCAATTGCTTTCATAGTCTTGCCCTGCTCGCTTTTGCAGGGACCCTTCCGCGCCCTCTGGTTGTTTTCATAGTGTTTTATATTGTTAGGTTCCGTATAGCGGCAGTATACTCGAACCAGGACAACAAGCTGGGGCGCAGCAGTCCTCGCTTCTACCTGCAGCGCGGCGGACAGAGCCCGCGCGCTCCTGTTCTCACCAAGGCGACCGCCACATCGCCGCATTCTATACAGATAGAATGGACTGTAAGTAATCAGATAATAGACGTCCTCGTCCTTGCTGGATACAACTGGAGTGGTCTCTAAGTACATCAAACAATAGTCGCCCTCTAGTGAATGTATACAAATAGAGTGAACTGTAGTTACATTTGTAAATAAGCGCCCTCTGGTGATTGTATACAACTGGAGTGAAGTGTTCGTATTGGCCTCACAAATAATGACATGATTAGCTGTAAGAAATTTACATTATTCCAGTCCAGCCATGGAATTCAGCGCTGGAATAAAAAAATAAGCCTTACATTAGACCACACGGAATACAGATTTACATTCCGTGCGGTTCTTGCACACATTCATAGGCACATATATTTAATTTTTTAGATTTCCTACTTAAGATAATATTGTTTAGTGGTCGAGTTCGGGCGGCGTGGAGGCGGAGGGTTTCTACGTGTACTACCGCGCGGTGTCGTCAGCGGGCGCGTACGAGAAGGTGTCGGCGAGCGGCGGCGCGCGCGCACTGCGCCTCGACCACCTCGCCCCTGACACCGCATACGAGCTCAAAGTGCAGGCCTACACTGCGCAGGCGCCTTCCGACTTCAGTTCCATACTCGTATGTCACCTCTATAATTAACTGGACATCTATTAACTGCTCTAGAACTTTGTCTTTGTCTTTTGGCAAACGAGCAAGCGGTCACCGGGATTCGCAGAAATAGTGTAGTTTTATCGTCTGAGAAGGGGACGCAAGATAGACAATATTTCCCTTTCTTATGCGTCCTCTCCTTCGTCAAATCCAGTTTTCCTTTCCAACATTTGCTTATAAAAATAGGATAAGGCAAAAAGGACTAAAATTAGGCCTTAGGCACCAATTAAAACATTTTCAGCAATTTTATCGATTTACATATATAACTCTTTTATTATTCTATGTTTTAAGAGGCTTACCTGTTGGGTGCTATTTTATAACGCACGTTTTGCCATTGATTTGTTATCCTCTAGTGTTTTTAATAAAAATACATTAACAATTAATAGTAATAATATCTTTATGTCACCAGGATGCGAAGACAAATAAATCTCTAGTGCCAGTATCCAGTAGTACGGAGGGCGCGGGGGGTGCGGGCGGTGCAGGTGGTGCAGGGGGCGCGGCGGGTGCGGGGGGTGCGGAGCGGGCACCCGCCGCGCTGGTGACGGCGGGGGGCGCGCTGGGCGTGGCCGCCATACTGCTCATACTGCTCGTCACTCTGCTGCTCTGTCGCCGCGCCAAGAGACCCACCAGTCAGTACTATAAAAACAATAAATAAATGATAGTCATACTTTATTACTGACTAGCTGTCGACCGCAACTCCGTCTGCGAGCAATTAAAAAAAATTGCCCTATATGTTCTTCCATATTATTTTCTACATCTGAGCCAAATTTCATCAAGATCTGCTGGGCCGTTCCGGAGATACCTTAAAAGATCCATCCATCCAAACATTCGCATTTATAATATTAGTAAGATATAGTCAAATAACCATTCATGTCCTCATAATCAACTTACATATGTATTGTAATTGCTGAACGTTGAGGTTTTTTAAGAAATTAAGATCACTAAACGATCCAATGAATTCTCGCTACTTGGAACAAATCCACAGTAAATCTTATAAGGTCTTTGTAGCAAAGTACACCGACCGTATTTACCAACCTTTTGACTGCTTATGTTCTGGAATTTTTGTATATTAAGTTTAGTTTTTTTTTATATGTGTTGGTATGTTGTACGTTTTGTTTTAGAGGAGAAGGTGTCAGCTCAGGATACGGGCAGCGGCAACGGCTACGTGCCGGCGAAAGTTCCAATCACAATCACTGCTAACCCTTTGCATGCGGAGGTAAAATATTATTTATTATTTTCCGTCGTTAATTCATATTTCATTTTGGCATTATATTTACTGTTCTCTAATTTTTTTTTAATGCTACACAGAGTGAGGAAAGGTAAAGTTTACTTCGTAAATTACTTTCAATCATCAATTGAAATTGATTTTTCCAAGTTGTAAAGTAGATATTGTATTAAAATAATAATATCTCAATAAAAGTAGTTTTTATTGAGATATTATTTTTTCTCTGTTTGGATAATTATAAGAATTGTCTAAAGTCTTGTTAGAAAGACTAGTGTTGCGCGATTTAGGTATAGTTTGGTTCAAACGCGATAGTAGCGACTCTCACGGGTATATGTTCTTGTTTGACTAAAATTTATATTATTTATAGGGAGGTGAAGCTGGGGTAGAAATGTCATTCCTACACAACAACAACACCGGCAGTAGCGAAGAGACAATATCACATACAAGGAAAAACGGCCCCGCGCGACAATACGTATAGTTATAGACCTTATTATAATACTAATAAAGTCTATATTGCTGTAGACAGTGAATTGTGATACGAACTTATCGCCATGTAACAAACGAACGGATTTACAGTACAAAATATTTATTATTTTAATAGTAAAGTGTATGTGTGATTTGTATGGCTAGATTATAAAGGTGAGTATCCAATGAAATATGTTTTTTGCATTTTGGAAAAGTGTACAGTGTAACATTGCCTTTATCATTTGTGATTACATCCAGTGGAAATGTACGCATCCAGTGGAAGCAAACCTTAATATTTATTAATTAATCTTGTTATTGTACTTAGGTACCTATAGACATTATTTATATAGATTTTTGCAAGTAAATAAATTCCAGCTTGATACCTTCAGGCGTGTTTGAGAAAAAGGGTCTTTACAGACAGACGAACAACAAAGTATATAAGGATCCCTATAAGGATTCCGTATTTTCCTATGATGTACGGAACCCCAAAAAACGTAAAGTACGCAACTTTGCTTGCTTGTAATAAAAATTTTAAGATCTGACTTATAATTAAGGTATTTGTAAGTAAAATATAGAGTAAACGATTTGGCGATGTACTTATATATCTTTATGTTTGTATTTAATTGTATTTTAAGGTTGTGATTGTAATATGCATTTATGTGTGTGTCTGGGAGTTATGTATGTTATTCATGTGAATATAACGAAACGGTACATAAGAAAAAAAAATCCTTACTAATGTTATAAATGCGAATGTTTGGATGGATGAATGTGAAATTTGGCATAGATGTAGAACACCGTCTGGAGGAACACGTAGGCTACTCGCTAAGCTGCTTTTTTCCGCACGGACAGACTCGCGGGCGACAGCTAGTACTTAGATAAAATTCTAATATAAAGTTTTTTTTTGTTAATGAAAATCCATTTATCATCAACTTATACTTCTGAATATATACAAATATGGATATATTTTGTCCAAATATATCAAGTACGATGACAAACATTTGTCAAATATGTCAATAGTTTGTCGTAGCGCTCTACAAACCCTACGCTACGGTTAGTGCTACGGCCATACGAATGTAGCGCCAAGTGAAGAGCTGCCATTAGGCGCACTAAATCTCAGTATATTGCGACAGATTCTGTTACATGCTATTCAATATACCCTAGCTTTATGTTACTGCACATTTATGCACGTTACCATCAATAAATAAAGATAATTTATTATATGAGTAAATAAGCTGTCGCCTGCGAATCCATCCGTGTCAATTAAAAAAAAACTTATTTAGTAGCTTATGAGTTCTTTTAGATTATGTTCTACTATTCCAAATTCGAAGAAAATAAGAGCGTCGGTGGCTCAGGAGTCAAGTACTTGACTTGCAATCTGCAGGTCCTGGGTTCGAATCCCGCCATGTAACATGTGTTTTTCGATTTCCGATTTACATATATACATTTATCCGAAGTTACGGTGAAGGAAAACATCGTGATGCAACCTGCACATATCTGAGAAGTAATTCAAAGATATGTGTGAAGTCAACCAAACCGCACTTGGCCAGCGGAGTTGACTATGGCCTAATCACCCTTAACTTAGGGTAGGCTCCGAGCCCCTCGGTGGGGACATATAGTGAGGTGATGATGATGATGTTTCCAAATTCCAGTGAGATACATTCAGCCTTCCTGGAGATACCTAACAAACATCTATCCATCGATCCATCCAAACATTCCCATTTATAATTAGTAAGATTAGAGCGTTACTTTAAAATGTAAAACCTTATCAAAGGGGTGGGTTAAAGGTTGGAAAAAACATAATTGTTATTAAGATCGTTATTTTTCGATCAAACTTTCTTACATACCGTTCAGTTATTTTATAGTTAAACTGTTGATTGAAAAGTATAATAGTATTATAATTTAACTTTAGACTTAATAATAGTTTGGAGAGTGATTGTATTTTCTCGACTGTTACTATACTTTCTAAGGGACAGCCGTGGGATTTGTATTCTTGTCTCTATTTTGTCAAAGAGAATGTAAGAGACAACGATATATAAAAAAACGTAATATTGGAACGTATTTAAATCTGTCAAATAGTTATATCGTGATAATAGCATTTGTATATTATTTTTTCTGTTAATGCCTTCTTAATAACGATCTACTCAATCATTTCTTATAAGACTGAGATGTTAAAAACATTAAGATTAGTTTATTCTGTATGAAAATATAATATTAACACTAAAAAAATGTTTTATTTGCATCCGCTTCAGCCTACCTAATACTAGCTTTTTTACCCTAATTCCTGTAACTTAGTAATGTATGGTAATCGTTCGTCGCATATTACTCGATTCTGCAGAGATTTGGGGTTATTCGACATTTATAAGAACGAATGAAATGGTAGATCTTTGAACTTTTAAATACATTTTGAAATATCGCAATGTTTTGAGTATTAACATAAGGCTTACATGTATTAAAAATGTTAGGGAAGTTCAAATAAATAAATCATTTTAAATTATATTTCTCCGAAAATTATATACCTCCCATTCTATTATAAGTTGCAAGGAATATTGCAGTGAATTCAACGTAAAGTAAAAAGGAATGAACAAAGTCTGTGAATTGTGTTTTAAATTCATTGTGTCATCTGTCAAGACGTTCTCGGAACGCCGCTAATTTGAGTCTTGTATTGTGTTCTATCTCGACCGCTTTTTACATCATCTAACACAGCGCTCCTCAAACTTGATACTACCCGTATTAAGAAAACTGGAATACCCAGCGTCCTGTAAAAATCCCTGTCAGTGACTCTTATACATAACAACAAGCAACCCCGGGATTTTTACGGCAATATAATTCCCATAATACTAGGTTAGTTTGTTCCTTGGTTATTAATGCATGGTGGATGGCAGTCTTGCCAATTCCCTCCCTCACTCGGACAACTCTCCGCAAGCGATCAGCGCTGTTGGATTATAATACGACGTCTTGTAATGCATTTTAAATTAGATTTTTTACAACTACAGTACAACCTCCGTAATACGATTTCTAAGGTACTGAGCCAACAATGCGTCTTACGCGGGAAAGCGTATTATGCGGGAATGAGGTATGAGACGTGCTCTATATTATTAAATTACTTCGTATTCATGTAATCGTTTCTAATTTCGTATTTATAAGTATTGAACTTTTTATCGATAAACTTTACGTACTTTGTAAAATCGCGTATTCATGAGAAATCGTATTAAAGAGGTTCTACTGTATATTGAAGGAAGTTACATATAAACGAAACTGCAAGTTGAAATCCAATAAAAATAAATATTTTGAAAAATTATGAAAAATTTTTTTTAGAAAACGAGCGGAATTTTGTCACAACCAATTATGACATTTACAATTAAATTGAATTAAATTACCTTCAGTATCTTACTTCAGAAAAGTTGTTTAACAAAATTAAGAATAAAAGTTACTTTGAAACAAACTCACGGAAAATATTACTGAAGTCTTTTACTAAAGTGAAAATTAACTGTGAATTACTTCTGAGGACTTTAACTCGTTATGAGTTAATAAATTCTTTGTATTTGTGTCATTATTTTTAATTTAACTTTTCTTTATTTTACAAAGTAATAATGCAATCGTGAGAATTGATCCAAATTGATAGTTTTGTTATGTATTGCTTACTATTGTATTGTAGTGGTTTAAATAATTTAAAACGATATTATAATCGTTTTAAACGTTACCAAAGTACATAAATTTCGTTTCTTATTATTTCGTTGGTAAGTTTCTTCGTGCAAACGTTAATTTCTGTGAACACATTGTGGAGACAACAATTACAAACAGTTGTTGTTCAAACGTATGACGTCACACGGCCAACTCGCCCCTCTAATAAAGTTTAAAGGAAATTGCTTCGTTAATCCTCGGGCATCTCTACTACGTTCCGCAAACATTTTTAATTGTTAAAACTTTTTAAAAACTTTAACATCGTCGAGATAAAATTGCAGTAGAAAAATTTTATGAGAGAAAAGAAACAAGCTCTCATAAGTTGTCTACTGCGAAAGAAAAAAGGAGCGTCCACGAGCATATTTTTTATTGCTACTGATAAATTTTCATCAATATTCTTAGTCAACTGAAGTACAAGAAGGAATCAATCTCTCCCCTTAATGACGAGTTGTCTTATCCTTGCTTCTGACACTAAAATTACTGTTTCAAACATATTGCTATCTATTTTGTCAAAGATACTGAGAGATAAGATGATATTTTTATGGGAATTTTGGTTTTAAAACCCAAGGATTAATTAATTACGCTAACCCATTGTGGATTGGGTTACACGCATCTTTGAACTTATTCGTAGATATGATCAGGTTGCATCACTATGTTTTCCTTCATCGTAAAAACATCAGAGAGGACCGAAACTGATATTATTTTGGATTAAAAAAACTTTTGCATATTTCTATCTTCTAACAATTTTTTTATATCATAAGGTGGCAAACAAGCGAGCGGCCACCTGAAAACGCTGAAATAGCGAAGTGACCGTTGCCCATAGGCATACGCAATTGCATATGCGTTGCCTATCTTCAATCGACGGAGAAGAGGATGCATAGAAAGAAAAAATATTTTCCCTTTCCATGCATCCTCTCAACCGGAAAGTCCACTACCACTTCCCATCCTTTCCTTATAAGAAAAAGTGTGGGAAGAGAAAGAGAACTGAATTTGGTCACCGGGACGCACACTCATCAGTCGAATCGTGGAATTGTTTCCACTTTACGCCTGTCTTCTGTGTGGTCGTGGTATTTCATCGGGCGAGCCGGGCCAATTCGTGCGAAGATGTTAAAGCGGGCTCTACCACTGTTACTGACATATGATATTGTAACTACTTAAATTTAAAGTTATATAGATTTGTTACTTGTTTTTATTTTTATCAACAAACTTTTATCTTTATAAGTTTACGAATAAGACTTATCCCTGAATTTTACTTTCTTTTCCGTAAATAAAAGTGTATGAAAAAAACAAATCTTAGGTAACAAAAACTTTTCTAGTTAGAAGTTTTAGCCGACAAGTTTCAAAGTTGATTTCCAATGTGGGTAGTATTGTGTTTGACATCTATTTAACACTGTTTTTAGTTCTGTAACAAACTTATAAGAGTTATTCTTTTTCCTTGAAAAAATGTCATTGTTTACTTATAGTCATAAGTTACTATGTCAAGTACTTTTGACAATGTGAAAAAAATGGAAAAACATTTTTGGTAGTATGAACATTTTTCCTGCGTGCAGTTCGTATGTTCAGATAATAAATACTAGCATCGTTTGTAATTTATCTCTTGATGCTACTTGATCTATTTAAACTTACGAGTGTATAATTTAAAAATAAACATTTCTTTGTTTTGAATATACTAAAAAAAGCAGGAGAATTATATTAAATATAGACTATTACCTTTTAATTTTACCTGTCAATTAAAATATATACGGTTCTAAGTATTATCTGAGTAATGAGTAGTGATTATAAAGAGCGTCGGTGGCTCAGGGATTAAGCACTTGACTTGCAATCTGCAGCTTCTGAGTTCGAATCCTGCCATGTACCAATGTGTTTTTCAATTTCCGATTTACATATGTACATTTATCCGACGTTCTTACGGTGAAGGAAAACATCGTGATGCAACCTGCACATATCTGAGAAGAAATTAAAAGATATGTGTGAAGTCAACCAACCCGCACTGGGCCAGCGTGGTTGACTATGGCCTAAATACCCCTGACTTGGGGTAGGGTCGTAGCCCCTCAGTATTGACCTATAGTGAGCTGATAATGATGAGTGATTATAAATCTTCATAAAATAACGGAGAACAATAATTGTTGTATCATAAGTAAATATAGTACAAAATTACAAACAATGTTTTGTTTTTAATAAAGCTGTATTATTCTGCGTATAATTTTATCTGAATCAACATGGATGTTTTGTTAACTCCATAGTTCGTTAACCAATCAGTTTAAAATAACAGCCTGTAGATATACTGTTATAAATCAAATCTATTTATAAATAGAACCAACTCTGTCGAACGTTTCTATTACATTTAGCTTTTATTTGTAAAAGTAGTTGTCGCCCGCGACTCCGTCCGCGCGCAATTAAAAAAAAACATGTTGCCTTCATTTCCGGTATCCAAAATGCTTGGGTGTTGCAGAAGAATCAATGGATACGGTTGCTCTATTGACTTTGTTTATATATACTGTTGTCACACTTGGATTCCTGACTAGTATAGTGACCACACCTCTCTTGCAGATACCTACAATACCGCTACATAACCATGTAGCGGTATTATTATAATTATACTCCAGTATAGTGAGTACAGTGTAGTTTAAAATCAAAGTGTGGCATTATTAACAGCGGTAATTAGTTAACTATGTGTTCTTTTAGACTGTTCTATAAATGTACTAAAAGTCATCGAGATCTGTTCAGCCGTTCTGGAGATACCTTTAAACAAACATCCTTACATCCATCTAAACATTCGCATTTATAACATTACTAAGTTGAATATGTGTTCTTTTCATTTATTATATTATATTAGACTCAGTATAATAAGGGTAAACATTTTGTTGTCTTTCCACATACAGGTGGGTAATTTTTATCGCGAGCATGCATGTAAGTATGTATTTTAAATTCATCATGAGTAATCGGCAATTGTCAACCGATTCGATATTTTCTTCAAGTAAAATTACTACTTTGTAATAAAAATTAGTTACTTGAGCGTCGGTGGCTCAGTGGTCAAGCACTTGACTTGCAAGCTGCAGGTCCTGGGTTCGAATGCCGCCATGTACCAATGTGTTTTTCGGTTTCCGATTTACATATGTACATTTATCCGACGTTCTTACGGTGAAGGAAAACATCGTGATGCAACCTGCACATATCTGAGAAGAAATTCAAAGATATGTGTGGAGTCAACCAACCCGCACTTGGCCAGCGTGGTTGACTATGGCCTAATCACCCTTCACTTAGGGTAGGTTCCGAGCCCCTCGGTGGGGACGAATAGTGAGTTGATGATGACATGATGATGACTTGATACTTATATTTTATTAAGAAATTTATTAAACACATATAAAAGAAGTTTAAAATTAAATATCAGCTATCATAAACCCAACTTAGTTAAATAAAGAAAAATGTTCTCTGGCAGATGTAAAAAAAAATTATACCGCCCGAGGCGTTCGTCGAGATTTTACGGAGAAGAAATAACATAGTATAATATTAACATAATAAGACTGCTTGAAAATATACATTATAACTGGTTTGAAATAAAATTATGTTTATATATGAAGGTTTAGATATAGCATGTTAACGAATCAAATTAACAATGACTTGTCTACTTGGCAATACCGTAGCCCATACACTACGGGCAAAACCGTAGCTCCGAGGCTACAAAGAAGCTTCAGCACCATAGTCGAGTCATCTTAGTTCTTACTAATACGAATATGAATGTTTGTTGCCTAACGTAACTTTAGGATCTGGATGTTTGCAACAGACTTAGTACACATTCTCAATACTTAGGCTAATTAAGTTTTTTTTTGTAGCTCGTTCTATTATAAATCGATTTTGATATTGGAATGTTGCGTCTTTTTCATACCTTTTAATTTTAATTAACTAAAAAACCGTAACGTCATATTTGACTTAATTGTTTTTTTATGCAAGACGAATTTTTTTATGGAAAAATACCCTTACTTTTACCTTTAATATTTCTTTCAATTAATGAAACACGCTTTTTGTAGCAAGTTAAACGTAGCCTAACAAGAAAAACATTTTTTGAAACAAAGGTTTATTTTTTGTTATTTGAGCGAGCACTCAGGGTAATTGTCCTGAATATCATTTGCATAAACAAGCCGGGGTTTTAACATCGAGTTAAAAATAACACAATAACTTGGAAATTAAACTTGAAGACTCCTTTTACTTAAATTATTACTTTGACTTTTGTTAGAGACGTATTTGGATGCTAATTTAAAACACTGTTTTCATACATTTTATAGTAAAAGATACGTCTTAGAAATAACTCAATGAAAAATAATTGATTAATCTTTGCAATAATAAAATTTTAGATTTGACTGTTAAATGTCGAACGACTATTCCATTTTTGAAAATAGCGCAAGGACAGAAAACTTAGTTCTTTATTGTTCGTTTGATTCACACAAACTCAAATATATTCAAATAACATTTGATACGTCTGCAGTATTTCTTATTTTGCAAACCGAACGATGATGTAAAATAAAATCGTAAATCTGCAGTCAAAATGTTACAGTCTAGACAAGGATTGTAACTTTGTGCCGTATAAATTCAATTCCATGTACGATTTGAATTACCACAACGCCATCTGTTATCCATATAGTTAAACTCTAATCATGTTAACGATATATGCATTATCGATTCTATTTGGTTGGATAATATTTTTGGTTACATTTAATTGAGGATTTTGTAAATATAAATAGCTCAAAACACATACCCATGCATAAAGTTTATTTTGAAGTTGTTTAGTATCTAATCTGTAATCAAATGTTTACGTTAAATAGTTAATTTTGTTTGTTCAGCCACGAGACGCCCACTGCTGGGCATTATCCTGCCCCAAAGATCGCCTTTGGTTACTTCTAATTTTTATAAATAAAAATATTTCTTTTTAACACGTAAACTTTTAACTTAATATTCCATAATGAAATTTAGAACATACAGCCAATCAGCGTTACGTAATTTTAAAACGGCAATTTGAATGCACTTAAGTGAATTGGCGGAACATGCTCAGTGGCAACTAAATCGGTCACCGTCCGCCGCAACTCTTATCAGCAATCTACTTAAGGCTATCATGCAAATTACAAAACCATTCAGCTAATAATGTTTCGTTGCAGCTTCCTCTTATGTTCGAAAACCCTATAATAACATTATAAAAGTCCCCTACCTAGAAAAGCTTATTGGAAAAACATTACAAGATGTTTTGTAGAGTTCTTTGTAGAGATATTTGTTTGAAACAAGTCTAAATAAGTTTAAAATCTTCAAAAATCGAATGAAACACATTTTTCCCTTCTATCTCGGATCTCTCTTTAAGATTTTTTATTCATATTTATTTATTATATTATTTATTAACTTAGTCTCTTCAATTGAATAACTTCTGCTGCAGGGAATTTAATTACAAACCGCAGATAGCATTTTCTAACTCAGTCATTTCATAATAAAGTCGTTTGCATGATATCTACATAATACTAAGCTAATTAACAACGACCTAATTAACCTATATTGTTATTCCAGCAACTACGACGCATATGCCAGTTCAATTGTGTCTTATGCTAATACAAAATAAATATACAGAAGAGTATATATTATATTATATACAAGATGTTATGTATTTAAGATATAAATTACTAGATGTCACGCGCGACTCCATGCGCGCAGTATTAAAAAATAACTTAATAAACAGCCTTCATAGGCTATAGACCATATCTTTGCCAAATTTCAGTAAGATTCGTTGAGCGGTTCCGGAGATACCTTTCCATCTAAATATTCGCATTTATAATATTAGTAAGATATCAGTAAGAAGTAAGATTTGGTACATGAATATTTACACAGTAAACGCTATTTCTGTTCATGCAACATGATATCTCATTATTAGATCAAAACAAAATATTTCTACACCCACTTATTTTCTTATTCTGCTGGGTTCTGAAACGTAATATTGCTATGTCATTATTCACAAAAATAAACGATAAACAGTTTATGATAATTACGTTCAATGGTTTCGCCAAGTCGGCAAATGGTGGCACTGAAAATCTTAATCTTATTTTAGCACAACGCAGTGATTTAAACAAAGGAATGTCCAAAAGTGTTTACCAGTATTATTGTGAAATTTATCAATTCCAGTCTTTGGATTAGAATAAAATTGAAAGAAGAAAGAACAGAATAAGATATAAGGTGGGTGGAACAAAATTAATCTACGATTAAAGTTGCTCTTTTCGCTGACAATTCTTTAAGAAAAAACTATGTCCAGTGAAATTCTTTTGTGCCATTAAAATGTTACAATAGATTTTTTTCATTTTAATAGCGATCTTTGTTCAGTAAGAACTTTATTTTATAGCCTTAAATAAACCGATCCCTTTTAGAGTTGTTTTAAAGAATATTTTCTTTTTAATTTCGCTCAGATATAGACTAGACTTTTGTTCTCTTAAACGCGAAAAGAAAGCTCCATAACTTTTCGTAAGCTAGGTCGATCTCTTGACTTTTTTATTTGACAAAGCAGATTAAAGTTATAACAATAAATCCAGATCTCTTTCAGGATTTTAAAATGATTTTTAAAAAGCCTTATTGATAGAAAAACCCGCAAGTTTATTTAACAAATAGGATTGTAATGAATGCTTACTCGTGGAAACGCACCTTAATTGATAAAAGTATAAGTTTCAACATTGAGAGAAATGCTGGTATAAATTACTTCACAAAGAATTTCTTTTGTGAAATAAGTTAGTGAAAACAAAAATAATTACTTTGTGCCATATCGTAAAGAATATTTTCTTGGGTAATTTTTCACAAAACTTTCATTAGAGGAGCGTTTATGGTCTGAAAATAATTTCACAAAAGTGGCAAAATTTGTTTTAAGTATTTGCTTAGACTGTGATGTATTGCCCTCAATAATTCTGTAAGAGAGTAACAAATGTTCTAACTGTTTTTGTCTTAAGCATTATTACGAAATACGTAGCAAGTAAAATGACTTAATAACCATTTTACAATTCTTTTAAATAATCTTAAGCGAATATTAAATTAAGATTAATCATATTAGATAAAAGCGCCATCTAGTTTAGTATTTTGAAAATAAATTTGAGAACGAAATTAAAAACGTTTTACGATCTCAAATATCAACAGTAATATCTTAGCTAATTTGTGTATCCAATTAAATTCCTTATAAATTTTCATCTTTCTTAAAACATTTGTTTTATTGCTTTAATTACGCCGGAGTAATTAATTCCAATATTGAATTTTAATGTTGTTTACATTGAACAAAGAAAATGAGGAAAAGTTTTCCGTAATTCTGTTTGAAAACGTAGCATACAAATTATACGAAACGCGAATGACTATTAATTATTTTTACTTCAGAGAACTGTTCACTTCAAAGTAAGCGTATTAAATTTATAATTAACATGTATAAAGCTCTTTGCATTTTTCATTAATTTGTGTGAGATATCTTTTTTGTACAAAGAATTTGTGAACTTTGGAACATTATCTGCCTACGCATCCTGACTCCCTCCTACCTACCTGACCTTCTTAGTGATCTTTGAAATAATATTATTTATTTTTAGTGTACTACTTGGAACCATCTCAAGCTGTATTCCAATGATTTCGGAATATATAACAACATATCTTTGAATTTTAAATCCGTTTTATCTAAGTAGAAAGAATTTGGAAACTTTAATAAAATTACTAGCTGTCTCTCACAAGTCTGTCCGCGTGGAATTAAAAAAAATGTTCTACATCTATGTCAAATTACAGCTAGATTCATGCAGCCGTTCTGCAAAAACCTTGTAACAAACATCCATCCATCTAAATTTTCGCATTTATATTAGAAAGATAGAAAGATTAAGACCGAGAAAAAGTGATTTCTGTGAACACAACGACAAACGTACAATATATACATACAGACGTATTTTAAGAAATTATAGATACATTTTAAACTACGTATAACGGAATCAAGATTATTATTTAATGAGGACGGAGTCTCTGGCAATAGCTAGTTTATAATTAAGCCGTTACTTTCCCCTACCGTTTTAAGTGGTCAATTATTGATAGAGTAACGCACCACAACTCAGTTTTAATTACCTTTATTACGACATCCTATAATTAAACAAATACATACATTTAATACGAATATTTCATTGTAATTTATTAGAAGCGTATGTGCTGTAATTATACACGAAATTACTTTTAATTTATAGAAAATTAACGCACCTTTTATTCAGGTACTAGCATAATTTTCAATAATGTAGAAATATAAATAACGTAGCTTTGTCATACATACTTTTGAGAGTGGTAGAACCCGCTTTAACATCTTCGCACGAATTGACCAGGTTCGTCCGGTGAAATACCACCACCACACAGAAAACAGGCGTGAAGTGGAAGCACTTCCGCGTTTCGTCTGATGAGTGTGCGTCCCGGTGGCCTAATTTAATCCTCTTTCCCTTCCCACCCTTTTCTTATAAGGAAAGGATGGGAAGTGAAAGTGGACTTTCCGGATGAGAGGATGCATGGGTAGGGAAAATATTTTCTTTCTGTGCATCCTCTCCTCCGTCGATTAAAGGTAGGCAACGCATATGCAATTGCGTATGTCTATGGGCAACGGTCACTTCGCTATTTTAGCGATTTCGGGTGGCCGCTCGCTCGTTTGCCACCTTATGATATAAAAAGAAAATATAACATTTTGTCATATTTTTTCTATTTATTTTTTTCCATAAAAATGCTATGAACTAACATAATTCGATGATAAAAAAGTCAAAATTTTACTGTTGAAGGCAAGAAATGTAAAAAAGTGTCGACTCTTCTGTAAGAGATGACACATGAAAAATGTTTCATTATGTCGCATTTGAGCGAGGCCAGCGCGAAATATGAATCCGTCTGTGCTGTGTGCTCATTTTCCATTCGCTGCCTCACTTATTGTTCCCTCTGTGGTGTGAACAACGACAAGTCGGAATTAATAAAACTTTTTTATCATTTCATGACGTTTAAAGTTAAGAATGAAAATTTCTTTCATCACAAATCGACTATTGTGGTACTTAAGAGCCTAACACGATAATTTTTGACATGCGTTCGTAACGTTTATTGACAAAATATGTCAAAAAGAAAATTATTTATTAGTACAACTAAGGCAATTTTTAACAATACACTAACAAAAAATCTAACGAATATAAGTCTTAAATCTATGATATAAAAAAATTATGTCAAAATATTTTATGACATTTGTTGATGTATGATGATTGTTTTAGGCCGGTAGAGGCGCTGCATTTCGTATCTTTAAGTCATTGTTCTATGTTCAGTGTTGTTGTGTAAATGTAAAATATCGAACAATGTATCAACTGTGAAATGCAATATATATTTAAATTGCGTTCAATTCGCGACACGAAGGGAACGCTCCGGCGAACGCGAGCTTTGCTCTTGTCATGTCGAGATAAGCCTCGTTTTTTCTACGACACAGTTTTATTTAAACTTGGTTTGTCCATGAGAAGTTGGAAACTTTCTTTTTCGAAAGGGAATTGCATATCTTAAATATTATTCATACTTATTAAACTAGCGCTTACACGTATGAACTAAACGTTCAATACGCGAAAGTTTTGTAACATTATGACCTTGAAAGCATTCACAATACAAAAATATGTTGATACACTTTAATTAAGCGTATTATTATTTATAAATATACCGCTTGTATTATAAACAAGTAAATTTCAATAATAATATAGAGGATGTCAAAATTTGAAAATTTGTCAGAATAGTGCCAAAACAAAATCAAATATTTTTCCTACCCCTTTGGGTTTTGAACGGTAATGATCTGAATAAGTATGCATGTATAAAGCGTAAACTATGTTTTAACGACGATTTAATAAGATTTTTAGTAACTAAAGTTGAAAGTAACCACAGATGCTCGGTACCTAATAATCCTCTGCCGTAGCCGGGAAGGATTACACTTTTGTAGCTTTTCCCAACAAAAAGGAATTAAGTTTTAATCCCTGATATTAGTTAAAGCATTCCAAATTCATATGAGTATATTAGAAAAGAAAAATATAATTTTAGTAAATAATTATCGGATCAAATTAAAGTTCAAAATAGACAAAGTTTTTAAGATTTAAAAACAATTTTACAGATAGATATTCGTGAATATAGTAAAAATCAAATGTAACTAGGTGGCATTATGAATGAAACACCTCGTACTTTATCTAGCTCGGTGCAGCACTGCAAGCTGTAGCCGAGTCAGCGGGAATAAGTTGGCTGTGACGTCACTGTAGTGAAGTTCACGCTTCAATACCCATATGATATACCTGCGTCAAAGACTATGATAAAATTTGTAAAACATAAGACAAGCAGAATATATCAAATTAAATTAACTGTCGCATTTATAGTTCAGTGGTCACTTGATGAGCTAGCTAACCGGTCGACTGCGTCTATTAGTCTAGTCAAAGGATAAAAAAGGTATTTTATATTTTCACACAATATTATTGTGAATTTCCACTGCCGGACCATCCATACAAAACATATGTATGTAAAATTTAGCAATTTTTGTTAGTCTTACTAATATTATAATATAAATGCGAATGTTTGCCTGTTCTCGTACAGATGTTTGTTAGAAGGTATCTTCTCTAGAACAGCTGCATGGATCTCGCTAAAATTTGGCAAAGACGTAAAATATAGATTATAAGAACAAATATCTACTAATTAAGTTGTTTTTTAAAGTTGCGCGGGCAAAGTCGCGGTTGAGAGCTAGTTGTCTAATATTTGTTGTACCATTCCAACTAAGCTTGTACTAGGATATAGAGGTTTTACTTGAATGTCGAATGTTGTGATTCAAGCCACGTGATTAGAAATCCTTTCCCTATCCCTGGCTATCGGTGCTTCGAACTATTCGATTCATAGAAACAAAGCACAGTACTTAGTTGAGTTTCTCAGTATCGTATCGAAAAAGATTATTTCTGTCACAATGTACAAGTATAAATCTCTTTGTTACGTGGCTCTCGTGGCTTGATGTTAAGTAAAACACGATTCAACAATGTAGTTGAAAGAATATTACTAAGCTCCGTACAATGTTTTTGCACTGTAATTTAAAAATGCTACGTGATTCTATACGTTATTTGTACGTCATAAATACTAATAAACATAATTTGATTAATTTTTAATTGAAATTTTTATTACCAATGTTAAATACAGTCGAGCAAATATACTAACGGTGGGTTTCTAACAAAATCAGTGCATAAAACATGTCTTTTAAATGGAGATTTTAGGCTCAGAAACCCATGTAAAAGCTGCCAAACTAAAACTGAACTAAACAAAGAACAAACTGATATTATGTTAACAATCATAATTCTAATGGAATTCAAATAAATCTGTGTACATGCAACATCTAAACATAGAGCGCGAGTTTGCATGCGTTATTCGTGTATGTAGAACCAAATGTTAGAACGCGTGTTACTAAAACGTGTACTGTAAAATGTCTTGCTTGAGTTATAATACGATATACAGCATGTTCTTTTTTATGTTTGTTTAATACTTATTTGTTTTATTATAAAATTAGATACGTAAACATTAAACATTTAACATCTAAAAATCAGTATAAGATAATCTTATTGATATATTCGTTAAATTGATTGATTGTTCTTGTTCTAAAAAAAAAGGTACGCAAAAAGCGATTGAGATTAATGAGCGGTAAGCAAAATGCCGACCCATCCGCCTTTTTATATGAGAACCAAACAAGAACGCGCTTCACCTTATTGTTATACTAGCGGTCGCCCGCGACTCTGTCTGCGCGGAATTAATAAACTTAATTATTAGCCTATGTGTTCTTCCAGACTATGTTCTATATGTATATCAAATTTAAACAAGATCCATTCAGCCGTTCTGGAGATACCTTCAAACATCCATCCATCCACCTAAACATGCGCATTTATAATATGAATAAGATATATGGAAAATAATTAGTTAATTATACGGCAAAAATACTGTCGCGATTCCCTCTGCGCGAAATTTAAGGAACTACGTGATAGCGTATGTGTAATATCAGACTTTGTTTTCCATCTATGCCAAAGTTAAACGAAATTCCAAGTGCTGTTTTGGCGATACCTAATCAATAACATCCATCTAAACCAGTGGTTCCCAAACTTATTTTGTCTACTGCCCACTTTGAGAATAAATATTTTTTAGCGCCCCCATATTTTCGCATATTTAAAAACCACTATACTTTCAAATTAAATTAATTAATTATTATGACCTATATATGTATATTAACGGAGAATTCTAAACGAAACTATAACTATGACCCGCAACTTGAAACCTGCAGCGCCCACAAGGGGGCGTTATTGCCCA
Organism: Papilio xuthus; assembly: GCF_000836235.2. Lineage (NCBI taxonomy): Eukaryota > Metazoa > Arthropoda > Insecta > Lepidoptera > Papilionidae > Papilio > Papilio xuthus. The sequence continues at coordinate 1,853,933 of NW_013531711.1, read as the reverse complement.
CTTTGGGAAAGACTGATCTAAACGTTCGCTTTTACAATATTAGTAAGATTCAAGTTAACAGACATATGTATGTAATAAACAAATTTAGGGCTCAGAAATGGGTTTATAAGCTTTTGCTGATGTTCACGGTCGTTCGACCTCAATTTTTAGAGCTTCCCAGAGCGCAGCCAACACTACTCTTTATGATAAATGCCGTATTTGGGGGACAAAGCTCTCCAATTTATTTTATGCTCATACAAAGTTACTGAAAAATTGAAAAATTTGTCGACCGATTTACTAGAGCCGTAAAAATTTATCGTCGATAAATCAACGTGAAATCGTGTTTAATCTCGAAATATTTTTAAATAAAGATACTAAAGAATCGTAATAAAGTGCTTCTAAGGGACTAATTAAATAATCAATTATCTATTTCCCGATAAAAGAAATTGCCGTTTGGAAGGATTTCATTAAGTCCACTTCAATGATTGCTTTAATTTAACTTTATTATAAGAAATTAAATGTGCGAATGCGTAGTAAACAAAAACCAAATAAAACGTTATTATTAATCACATTTATTTATTTATTTATCATATTATAATATAAGTATTTCATATGAAAACAAATAATACAAAACACAAAAATAAAAATAGAGCACCACCGGCTGCGGAATCACATGACTCAAGCAACGAGCGGTCAAGGCTCCAGAGACAGGAACATTTTTACGATGGGCGCAGTTTCTAGAATGCCTTTCGTATCGGGCCCTTAATTCAACTGTTTAGAGAGAGCTTCTTAAGATGTTGGACAAGGCTCTTAGCTATCAGTCCATTCACCGATACGACTATCGGAATAATGGTAGTCGACTTCATACAATACATTACGGTGAGCAAAATCTAAGTATTTTAGCAATTTTTCACGAGATTCTCGTCATGCAGAATAGGAAATCCAATAATCGAAAAATCGTTCTCAACTTTTACTTAAATAAAGTAAAAGTCGACAGAATTTCGTCAAAATTTGTTGGAGCGATATTTAGTAAATCTATGGAGTAAACATTTTTATCCGTCGTCGGAATGCTTATGATTGCGAATGATTGGAACAAAGCTTGTACTTGAGCCGTCGCTAACGAGCAATTTGTTACGAGCACTGCTAACTTGTGACAAGGAAAAATGTTGTCAATATTCGAAAAAATATAAAAAAGCAATAACGAAATACTAAAGAATGAAACGTATCCGATAACTCAATGACGTTTGATATTATAAATTAATTACTTTGCTTAAGGAAATCGAGATTGATAATACTATAATAAAAGTACATTTTATATTCAAGAAAACATGAAAGACAAACTTTATTTATATCAAAAGGTGGCAAACGAGCAAGCGACAACCTGAAATCGCTGACAAAACGAAGCAAACGTTGCTCATAGACATACGCGTATATGCGTGCCTACCTTTAATCGGCGGAGGAGGGGATGCACAGAAATAAAATCTTGTGCTAATTATTAACTATCGTATGAAGACAAACATTCTTTTTTGAACATAAACAGGAGGGTAATATTTCTACGAGTATGTAAGTTTTTATGTTTGTGTCTGTGTCGTGATAATTTTCTTAAGTAGCAAAAAAGGCGTTTAATTTTACAAATTAGGTACATAACTAGCTGACAAGAGTTCAATTAAAAGTGTATGAAGTATAAAATAGTTTAAATCAATATTTGATGTCAATATCCGGGTGCTTTTGACATATTTGTAACAAAGTTGGCGTCCATATTTAGAAATTCGATTGCCTGCATTCGAGTTTACCGTTTTTATTTAAATACAATCGTGACAAAAGCAATTTCAGTAAATGTAATGAAAACCCGTATGTTTCCGTGCACTAAAATTACATACATGATTTTTTAACTAAGTCCACTAAAAATTAATGGTCACCATTTAATTTATTTTCGTTAATTATTTTGTATTTAAAAAAGACAACGTGAATCTTTGAAACTAGACGATTGTAGTCTCAATAATCTTTGGTCGCCAAAACCAGCTTGTCAAGACCGTCTAGAGAAAAGTCGCTGCAATATTCAAGATGGCCGCGCAAATCTATACAGTTGACATACATATAGTCGCTATGCCCTTACTGAACGAGTAGACGACTCAAGTCGACGATTTAAGGTTGTGTGTATGGGGCGCACCAAAGCAATTTTCGCGACGCATTTACAATATTAATTTCGACGATCTACATTGTTTTGTTACTAAGGCCTTCGAATTTTAGTCGCTAAGTAACTTACACTATGCAATGACATGAATGTTCGTACGTAGGCACGCGTCGTCGACACTTCAATCTGTCATCGCCAAAGCCAAATTCAGTCTGTTATAGTCAGTCATACAGTGTCAATCAGAGTCGAGATTTGTGAAAGAAAAATATGAAAATACAAATAGTAAACTTGTTATGATTTCGTGGCACCCAAACAAACAAAGGTCGAGTAAAATTCCACAGGCGATGGTGGAGCTCGAAAATATTTACTCTGTTTTGAAATGTTGATTCAAACATTCTGTTTGAAGAAGTGTTCATGTGACGGGTTTACTTTTGACATCGTGTCAATAATAAAAGAGACTTAGAAAAATTATTAAGTAAAAAGTAATTTACATTTTACTCCACAACTTACGTAGCTTTTAAATCAAATCGTTTTCAATTTTATAGGCTTTATCTATAGTATTAAATGAGAACATTAAATTAGTTACGACAGTTTTAAGTTTTTATTTCATAAACTTTTCTATACTATTAAATTTACAATAGAATAATTGAAAAATTAAAAAAAATACTTATCAATTTTTACAGTATATTGGTACATATAGAATCTATTCCATCGGCATGTATTGTAATCAATATTTATTTGTGTATCCATCCAAGTGCATCGCAGGTTCGGGTTGCATGTAACAACATAATTGCAATTGAAAAATATTGCCGTAGCACTCATCTACGCCGCTACGTTACTCCAATAAATTGCTACGTAGTTACGGTAATGTCTACGAAATAACGCTACAGGTTTAAGTAGCCAGTGTAGCTTTTTGCATAGAACATTATGTAAATGAAACATTAACTTGCCTAAAGCTCTGAAAATGGTGTCAGAATTCGAAGTATTTAAATTTGGAATGTCATTGCGGTCAACCTAATTGAGGTTAATTTATTAAAAGCTACCTGTCAGTAGTCTGCATGTGTTAGTCACCACTAGTATATGTACCAAAGCAGAGTATGCTAATTGTTTATTTGATTTTCATATGTCTTCTAGATTTAATGAGTCAGATATGAGGGCTGATAGAGATGTATGAGAAAGTACAAAGAAAGGTTGATGATTCAATGATCTATTTTATTTTCGGTGCAATACCATGACTACACAGAAGACAAGCATGAAAGCAATTCTGCGTTTCGTCTGAGGAGTGTGCGGACAAGAAGTGGATTTGACGAAAGTGAGAACGTAAAGAAAGGGGATATATCCCTTTTCTGTGCCTTCCCTCCTCCATTAAGTAGAGGTAGACAAGGCATTTGTAATTGCAGATGACTATGGGGAGCGGTCGCTTCGCTATTGCGGCGAATTCAGGTGGGCATTTACTCGTTCGCCATCTTATAATATATAAAACAGGCTGACCTTTATATTTTAATTTATTGATAAAATATAAAAAGATAACTACAATATTTCCTATCAAAATAAGATCTGTATAATCTGAAAAATCTATATAACAATATTTATTTCCTACATAAATCTAGATTTTTAGATACCAAGACGTATAGAATTGCTTGATGTTAATTAGTTTCACTCTGAGAGGGCGTTAATTAATGCACATCCACAAGTTGTGTCCTCGTTTAGTGGAAACATAACTCACTTGTCACAGGTAAGGTGAATCGAGCGCAGAGCTACCATCTTCTAATTCTAGCATACGTTATGTACTCGTACGTTATGTTCGTGACGTCATTGACAAAATTTGTATTCAAATTTGTGCAGCGCCCCTACCGAGTTGTAAAGTACAAGAACAAATCTCATACAATTCTCATACAAGTCATACAAGATAGACTGACTTCTTTACTAAGACGACAAAAGTGGTCTATTTACTAGTTACAAATATGTTCATTATGCATTTATAAGTTTACTAGCTGTGGCCCGCCATAATGGCTCCCCGCAGAATTAAGAAAAACTTAATTAGTAGCCTACATGTTCTTTCAGACTATGTTTTAATTTCATTAACATTCGTTGAACCGTTGTGGAGATACATTCAAAGAAACATCCATCCATTTATAATAATAGTAATATTATTTATTGTAAGACCAATAAGTACCAAATACTCGTACGGAAGTCCTAATATTATTAATGACTTTTTGAAATACTTATGCCCCTTTATTAGATTAAATAACGTTATATATTTTTTCTATTGTCATACAGAATCAATAGGAACAATAGCGATACACTGACAGTCAATAACTAATTAACCATTGTGGAAGGAAACCTCTCATATGTTTGTTATACTAACAATGGGAGGATTTATCGACATCGTAAATATTTTTTTTATCATAAACATTGAAAATAAATTACTTATATTATAAAGAGAAAAAAATAAGCAAAAGATTAACATGCTAACAGGCGATAGGATAGGAAGGAGAATTTAAAATATGAACGTATAGGTACACCAGTTGGGAGAGGCCTAGGAAGAAATGGATTAATTTCGTGGTTGAAAAGAAAATGACAAGGGAAATGACGAATTGCATATCGATATGTGTGATAGTCGGTGGCTCAGGGGTTAACTTGACTTGCAATCTGCAGGTCCTAGGTTCAAATCCCGCCATGTACCAATGTGTTTTTCGATTTCCGATTTACATATGTAATCCGACGTTCTTAAGGTGAAGGAAAACATCGTAACGCAACCTGCACATATCTGAGAAGAAATTCTGAGATATGTGTGAAGTCAAACAACAAGCATTGGGCCACTATGATTGAATTTGGCCTAATCACTTGGGGTAAATTCCGAACCCCTTGGTGGGTCGTATAGTGAGCTGATGATGATGTGTGATAGTGATAAGATAGAGATGGAGAGATGATGAGAATGAGAATTATAGAAAATTAACTAAGAGAAAGGGTTTATGTGTACAATAATTCTTTTTGTATACGTATTTATCTTGACGAAATAAGGATGGTTTATTAGTTTATTGATTTTTTCTCCTTATTTTGTTGTACATAAATATATAACATCACTTTTAGTATAGAGACTTTGTTGTAAATTCAATATGCATGTCAAATTCCTCAGCGCAGGTGCATGACTCAGATAATTTCCGCTTAATAATGACACAAGGTGGACGTGCACCTGATGTTTAAGACTTGCACATAGTATAGATACGAGTACATTAATCCATTCTAACTGACATTACATCTATATAAGGCAAAGGTTTTGGACAGAATGCCACGTCTTCGACTGAATGTTAATTCTTAATTTAACATCCTATAAAGATGATTTATTCTTATTAAGATGTAAGTTTTGTTATAGTGTTGTTACTATTTTTTTCAAAGGAGTGATAGAGACGGAAATATTTTTATTGTATAGGTTTACGATGGTAGAGATATGCTAGAATATTTATTGCCTTTTATTTCGACATCAAATTACATTAAAACTTTGCACAATTAGTGGAATTTAATAAGGTCATAATTGTTATATGTGTATGATTATGTTTGTTGCCAGCGTTTGGGACTAGACCTTTATGAGACGCGTCAGATCGCTATAAGACGCAGCCGGTCGTTTCATTTCGTTGTCAGCGAAACTATTACTAGTCGTGTAAAATTTTTATTAAAATGTTCCATTATATTAGAAGTAATTTAATTCAAATCTTGTGTATTTAATACGTAATATAAATAGTGATTGTCAGTTGTATTACCAGAATTTCTTGTACCTGTTTACAACAATATGCAAATTGATAAAATAAATTTATTTTAATTATTTCATAATGGTACTAGCTGTCGCCGGCGACTCTGTCCACGCATATTAAAAAAACATAATTAGTAGCCTATGTGTTCTTCCAGACTACATTCTGTATGTATGCCAAATGTTTATATTTATTTTTTTTTCTTTTTATTTATCATTGTTTTGTGTTATTTACTGTTATAATAAAATATGTTATCGTGTAAACTGTTAAAAGTGTATATATTGTCAAATTGGTTGTATACTGTAAGGATACTGTGCAGTTTTAAATAAATAAATAAAAAAAAATCATTGAGATTCGTTCAGCCTATAAACAAACATCCATCCATCTAAACTTTCACATTTATAATATTAGTAAGATAGTAAGAAGTAAGATAGAAAATTAAACAATGTAAATAGAATAATTTATTGTAATTAACAACTTAGAAATACAAATGACATTTACATAAATTATACATATTATTACAGTATGTAAGTTTGTTAGTAAAATAAATTATCAACATAAGCTTATGCCAGGCTCGAGACAGATTTAAAGGGACTGAAATGTTAAGGCTTTTACGCACGATGCGGAGCGTCCCTACTTTAATCCTTAAAGTAAGAATCCCGCTTTCCAGGTCAAAGGGAAGATAAACAGTTTCTTTCATAAGAAATTGTCTCATTTACATTAAGCTTCAATATTTGATGTTAATTTTAGACATAGGATATAGTCTGCTAACATTAAAATATAAAAAAGTTTAATACTTATTAAACTTTAAGGACTTGAATGTGTTCTTTAGAACCTTAACAGTGGTAGAGCCCGCTTTAATATCTTCGCACGAATTGTCCCGGCTCGCCCGGTGAAATACCACGACCACACAGAAAACAGGCGTGAAGACGAAGCAATTCCGCGTTTCGTCTGAGGAGTGTGCGTCCCGGAGTTCTCTTTCCCTTCCCACCATTTTTCTTATAAGGAAATGGCGGAAAGTGGAAGTGGACTTTCCGGGTGAGAGGGTGCATGGAAAGGGAAAACATTTTCTTTCTGTGCATCCTCTCCTCTCTTGATTAAAAGTAAGCAACGCATATGCAATTGCGTATGTCTATGGGCAACGGTCACTGTGCTAATTCAGCGATTTCAGGTGGCCGCTCGCTTGTTTGGCACCTTATGATATTAAAAAAAAAACCTTAAGGTATAAATAGAAATGAATAAAATTCCTAACATAATAAACAATCTTGTGTCGTGGAATTCTGCAACGGAATCCGATAATTATACTATTCATATACAATGCTTCTTGACTCCATTGATGATATAGATACATAGCGAAGACAATCTGTTAAATTAAAATGTAAAAATGTACTCTTTTAATAGAAATTAATTCTTTATTAATATAAACATATTGTTACAATGTTTGAACAAATATTTATTTTATTTGAAATGAAAATATCAAGGTTTATTAAATCAATGACTACTAAATGAACAAGAATAAATAGCGAAGGGCGAAATGTTCGCGTTGTGAAAATAACTATTTTATATGAATTTTACATGAACATAGAACAGTTCAACGTCCAGCGCTTAATTGTTAACTGGCATTTTGACGCGAGAACTCCACATGTATGTGTATGATTAGACAATTATAACTAATATTTTGAGGATATTTTAATTAAATAAAGAGGCAAAATATGCAACCAAAATACGGAAAATGAGCTGCTTAATTTGCAGTAATACAAAAACATACAAAAGATTCTTTGGGAATTAATATGCTTTATTCTGTTGCCCACGACTCCGTCCGTGCTGTATTAAAAAAACTTAATTAGTAGATTATGCGTTCTACACTTATGTCAAATTTCAGCGAGATCCATACAACTGTTCTCGAGATTTTTTTAAACCATGTGGCCAGTTACATTTTGACAACTAACAAGTAATTATTTTTTCTCTTTGTATGCCATTATTTATGTTATATAAATACTCTTTGACACCACAAATGGAACTTACCTTATTTTTAACATGTTTAATTTTTAAAATATGAGTTCAAGTAGCATATTACAACTTAAGTTAAAAAAGAAAATTAATTGTGTAACTTTCCGTGAATACTATAAATCCTTTTGGGGATTAGAAAGTCAGCAGTTGAGGCACGTAGCTGTTAATGTTGGCCGTAAACGAAGCTGGTTTTCAATAGTACACTAATTTCGTTTCATTAGTTAAACTGTTTGAAATGAGAACGATGCAACGAACTCTTGTAAACACGTGTTACTTTGGGGAATAGATGGAGGTAAAGTTTCTTTGTAATACATCGATTACGGCGCAGACGCCGTAAAAAAAATCGATTCAGAAATCGATTTTTTTTATTCGGATACTATGACTATGAAAAATAAACTTACATACGCGCGAAAATCCTCTTGTCATTCGAATAAAAGTAAATTACTTTACATAAATAATGATAATTATTAATAGCGTAGTTAAACTTGTTTAATGATTGAAACGTAGTTTTTGATTAAATACATTTCGTAGAATTAATAATGATTTTGAATGCGAATGAATAATGATTGTGAAATGATTTATAGCAGCATTTGTACACGACGATAATAAATGACGATATTTTTTTAAACAAATTGCTTCAATCATGGTTACTTATTTATTTAAAATAATTTTTTACTTTTTTTTTTATTTTAAATAATTCGATAATCACTTTCAATTTGTTTTTTTTTTCTTATTTTGCTAAAATAGCCAATAAAAGGACAGGAAATTACAGTCTTTTCTGTATAAATATCAAAAGCAAGTGTGAATTTCACGCGCATTTCTAATTAGCAAACTGTACTCGATTCAGTTTGCGTTACAGCATCGAGTGGATGAGCTAAGTGTTAATTAAATTTGGTTTACATCGACGCGTCTATGTCGCAGTAGAATATTGACTTGCGAACTAATATAGCAATGGAGACTTCATGAAGTACATTATATTTTACAAAATGGTGTTTAATAATCTAGCTGTGATAGAGTTCAACGCAGCACTGAAGCGCCAATAGCTTAATTATTAAGTGTACTGATTTCCGATCTCGTGGTCGCGGGGTTCGAATCCCGCCGTTCGACTGTTACGAAAGAGTTTTGAACTATGAAATTAAAATCAATTGACACAATACTCTAAGTTACAAATGCATAGATACCTGAAAGATGCCTACAACAATCTTCACGTAAATATTACCTTTAAGTCAGAGCAAAATTTTTGGGCAAGAATAAAGAAAATACTATAAAAAATTGATGATATTTGAACTTCGTTAAGGCTCAGTAGTTGTGTCTACAGACTGTATATCTCTTAGTCACATGATAATATACTTTGTTCGTCATCCGGGTTGGCTGCCGGCGTTTCTCTGAAGCGGGATTTTCCTTTATGACAATAAGCCGCCTTTGTACCGCTTTACTGTTTTCGTGAAATCGCTTTAGTAATATTGTTCAGTCTGTAAATATAATATTTGGGAATTGAAACACAAAACTTTACTATGTATTTTAGGATTCTAGAATATATATTATTTTAGGGCGTAACTTAATAACTTAGTTTACAAAGTTTGACGTCTTACAATAAAAGTAAAATATCATTACTAACGAAGTTATCTTACTAGTATCAGTTTTATTACACATCACAATTCCCTTTTCAAAAAATGCATGGTTTCATTTTGAATAGAATAATTGCTTAATTTTTTGGGACTTTTATCGTTTATGCAATAATATTCTTGAAGAAAATTTCCTTGATTCCTCGAAGTTTGTTATTTGTTAGTGGAATAAGTTAGTGTGCACATAAAAGTGTCAGTTGGAAAGGAGCTTTATCCAGTTCGATGTCAGGACAAAGTCCGGGCGCTACGTATTTTATGCTTGAACGATATTCAAACTCGACAATTGAACACAATTTAAATATATATTGCATTCAGTCACTGACAATTCCATGATGTACATTCTTTTATATTAATATTTTTATTAATATGATAAATGCGAAAGTTTTATAAATTATGTATTGGATGTTATTTCTTATATTCAAAACATCTAAAAGATCAAGATGAAATTTGGCACAGATGTAGAACATAGTCTGGAAGAAAGCATTTACTGCTTGCAAGTTTTTTATTCCATTGGGAAGGAGTCGTTTGAAAATGCTAGTTTAAAATAACTTCGTTTGTTATGTTTTTTCATCAAAACAGATTTAGTCAAATTATAAGAAATGTAAAGTGTTAGAAATATCCATAGTATTTCAATATCGTGTCTACACAATGAGGGTAATGTAGGCTATTCTATCTTAGTCGAGTTAAAAAGTGCCACTTCACAGAAGTAACCGGTATAGGAAATCCGAGTCAGCTCGATTTTATAAGAAGTCGATTTAAAATTGTATCAATAGGAGGTGGGATTACTCTATTTTCACGTTGAGCGCAAGCTCTGTTCTCCGTATGTAACGAAACTGGAACGCCATTTTGTGAAAAACAAAATGGTTAAACGGAACTTGTAAGATTTGTTTTAGAGTTTTCTCCCATATCAAAGATGTCACGTACAATTAATTAAGTTTAACGCTTTCATATTTACTTAATATTTTATGTTTTGAATGTTTGTAAAATGATTGCTAATGTCTGTAACAATGGATAGTAGCAGATATTTTCAAACAGCGTAAATAATCAAATAAAATCAGTTTTAAATAAACTGATATAAAAACGGCTAAACACTCACGTATATTCGTCCGGTGGCGGCACCGACTAGTTTCGAGCCCATCGGGGGCCCTTCATCAGGATGAGTGGTACTGGTATTATTTCGCGGACGCGACCCGTCGCTCATCCTGATGAAGGGCCCCCAATGGGCTCGAAACTAGTCGTTTCCGCCACAGGACGAACATACGTGTGTGTTTAGCCGTTTTTATATCAGTTTAGTATAATGTCTTACGAAAGTTTGAATAATTTTTCAGTATTAAGTCCAAAATTTTAGGAAAAAATTATTCAATAAATTCGTTATTATTGTCAAGTGAGATATATTTTTTCTTCCTAAACTGCAAACTTGTATTGATAAAGAGGTCGTATAGATCATTCTTATTTAAATATCTGAAGGAAGTTAATTGAACATATTAATTTAATATTAAAAGTAGTTAATTTTATAAAAATCGAAACCAAAACATCTATTTGTTAGTCCTAGTTATATTTTTACGTGGAACGATTCCAAAATATACTCTTCTGGAAATGTAGTCTACTTTGAAAAGCAGAATAACACGGAATTTGGTTCATTTTTAAGGATTTTAACGATCTTTTATTTGATTTATGGCAGGAAAATTCGTCACAAAGGTTCCGGGCATATTATTTAAGCGATAAAATTTTAATCGGTCAACATTATGACACAATCGTTCATCACCGTGACGTGAATAATTATTTTGTACTTTGCCTTATCACTTAAGTTTCTTTTTTACAGTTAATCGATTAAAAAATATGTTGTTACAAAATATATTATTATCTTAAAAAACAGCTAAAAATATTTGCAGAGTAACACTTATCATTTTGACTATACTATTACTAATTTTCCTTTACATTATTTATTATCTAAATATCTCGATTATTCGGTATTCGAGTATTAAATAATGTGATTAAGATTAATTAATATATTTATACTTGGCTACACCAATATAACGTGTACTCGAATTGACATTTTGCTGACGGCTCTCGCCTACAGCACACGAGCATACATCTCAGATTGCGTATTAATTAAGCATACCTAGCATTACTATATAATTACCCAACACGTCAACACATCAATCATCTTAAATTAGGTTAATTTTTGTTTAATTATAAGGTGGCAGATCAAGCGGCCAGGTGGTATAATGTTATAATAAAAAAAAATCACCGAAATGACAAAGCAACCGCTGTCAATAAACAGAAAATAAGCAATCTGTTACTTGTATAACAAATACTAGCTGTCTCCCCTGAGTTCGTACGCACCGAATTAAAAAAAAACTTAATAAGTAGTCCATGTTCTTCCAGACTATGTTCTACAACTATTCCAAATTTCACCAGGATTCGTTTAGCCGTTCCGGAGATATTTTCTAACAAACATCCATCCATTCATCGGATTTATAATATTAGTAAGATTTAAAACAATAATTATTTCCATTCGGATTAAATCCCATTAGAATTTGTAATTAGCGATTGTTGGTTAATTGATGTACCTAATTTACGACATATACGATTTAGTAGGTAACAAACAATTACTGTATGCATCTCGGGCTAATTATTAGCATTATTTAATATCTTAATTATCAGCTTAGTATTATCATACTAGCTGCCGCCCGCGACTCTGTCTGCGCCGAATTAAAAAAAGCATAATTATTAGCCTATGTGGTCTACCAGACTAATTTCTATATGTATGCCAAATTTCATCGAGATCTATTCAGCCGTTCTGGAGATACCTTCAAAGAAACATCCATCCATCCATCTAAACATTCGCAATTATAATATTAATAGCATTTATGCTATTAGTAAGATTAATGTATATTTTATTATTATTTTATACGTATATAATAAATCTTTGAATGGTACTTACTTACTCCGCTGGCGCATCGAACCAAAGTGGATCTTGGCCTCTGACACAAGAGATCGCCAAAGTCGCCTGTATTAAACCTTATCCTGCCAGTCCATCGCTTGGAGCTCCCGCAGATCCAGCTCTACGGCGTCTCGCCAGCGGTACCTGGGCCGACAGATGGGTTTGCGGCCAGTCGGGGTCCCGAGATATGCTGCTCTGCCTTTGAATGATGGTAATCAGTAATTCAATATTGTTGCGGTATATTTATGGTACACCGCAATACAATAGTAACTCTACGTATATTCAAATTAGCTTAGCTTACCTAATAAAGGTTAGTTCACATTCAACACCGATCTGTTCTACGAAAAGCTAATTAAAAGTTAAGCTGTAACTTAAACTACATGTCTTTTGAATCGTACATGCTAATGTGTGGGTTTCAGAATCTAATTTGGATTTAGAATTTGTTATAATCTAAGTTATAGTTAGTAGTTAGTTATTAAAATTGTTTTATAACAACTATAGATCTATTTCATAATTGTAATTTTAAGAGACGGGAGTGTTATCCTAGGTCCATGTCATATGGAAGTTCGTAAGCTCTGTAAACCCTTTTACTTTACAGGCGCGAGTTACGTTTTTTATTTGTTTAAAATACGAGCTGTGCCCGCGGATTCATCCGCGTGAAATACCGTCTTTGTCGTTATCTAAATTTCAACGGATCTTGATGAAATTTTAACATAGCATGTTGAAATTTTAAAAAAGCTCAGCTTGGTTATAGCTGACTTTTTTATATCATTAGGTGGCAAACAAGCGAGCAGCAACCTGAAATCGCTGAAATAGCGAATTGACCATTTCCCATAGACATACGCAATTGTATATTCTTTCACTACCTTTAATCAGCGAAGGGGAGGATGCACAGAATGAAAATATTTACCCTTCCAATGCATCCTCGCATCCGGAAAGTCCACTTCCAAGATGCACATTCATCAGACGAAACGCGGAATTACTTCCACTTGACGCCTGTCTTCTGTGTGGTCGTGGTATTTCACCGGGCGAGCCGGGCCAATTCGTGCGAAAATGTTAAAGCGGGCTCTACCACCGCTTATTTTGTTTGTTTAAATTTTGTTCCTCTTTCAACGTTTGTTTTAATGTTTTCGTTACTTCATAGTAATTAATTTTAACTTTGAATATTTATATTCGAAATTAATTACATTAATACTTTACAATACAAAGAGCTGGGTAAAGTTTGCCGCAATATTGTTTGTTCCGTCGAACGACTAAAATAGAAATCGAGCAAAGACTTGCTTTGCTCTTAAAGACGTCTCTGTTTATTGGTTTAATTAAATGTTAGAAGTTTTAATTTTTGACAATCTTTGAATTTATTTTGAAAATTCTTGTAAATTTATTATCGCAGGAACCGAGTTTTGAATGAAAAGACATTCTTTAAGGTATGTAAAAGCTCTTGAAAAGTTAAAAAAGTTCACAAAAATTAGATTTTTTATAAAGCAGTAGTGTTCAGTAACATAAGGAAGGACAGAGATATTTTTTTTTCTTAATACGAAAAAGTTTGTATGTAACTCCATATTATGAAATCGAATCTGGATAAAATATAACGTTCCCGAATAGGTTATGTTAGGTATTGACAGGAAGAAAATCCGATAGTGTCGGTGTACTGGCGCAACACTAACCTTGCTAAAATGTCGACGTTTATGTCTCCTCACTAATCATTCTGATACTTGACTTTGTAATGAAGGCGCGCCATTCGCGCCAAATGATTCTAACTAATAATTTCTAAAAGTATATAGGTTTGTTTATATAGATACGTTATGTAGTTCTCTACTAGTTACTATTGGCTCATATAATAGAATCGTTCTAATTAATTTAATTGATAGGTTCGTAATTCGAATGTTCAGCGTTCAATTTACGTTTATTTCCCGCCATACGATTCAGCTTATTGAACAACTTCATTACAATTTATGGTAGTCAGAGCCAATAAATACGAAATTCCAAATTGGGTTTCGATTCGATAGTCTAACATTTCATATAACCGTCATCATATAAAATAGATGTCTTCTTGTGAACATTTATATGACTAACCATGAGTTTCTGAGACCCAAATGTCTATTAAAAAAATGATATCTCAAACATGTTAAAGATAATGCCAGCGACGATAATAAATACTAAATAAACAAATATTAACGTCTATTCTAGAATATTCTAATAACATCCCGAGTTATTACAATTAATGGAATACAAAATGTAATTATTGCAGGAGCAAAACTAGTAAATCGTTTGTTTGTTCGCAGTAAACTTTTCCGGAATTGTCTTAATTGCTTTCTTGTATTGACGTTTCTCCCTCGTTCTGTAATTACACCAGTTGATGTTACGTGATTTGGACCTTCCACCGAGCGTTTAATGTCCTTTTTCCTTATTACTACATACGTATATAATATGTACAGTCAGCTGCATATTTATGTATACATTTACAAAACTTTAGAAACTTGTATAGGCCGTCGGTTTCAAAAATACTTTTCCATTTATTCGTCAAGAACATGTACTCATGTAGGAAGCTCACGAACCGATACATGCATATAATTTTTAAAACCAAAAGTATATAACATTTTCTGTAGCTTTTAAAATGTATACATATTTATGCAGCTGACTGTACAAATAGTACAGTACAAGTAATATTAAATAAATTCAAAGTTAAAGTTATTTTTTGCACAGTTAACCGATGAATGAAAATGAATTAAAGCTCTGTACGAATTGTAGAGTCTGCTTGGTTTATTGGAATTGACGTTAATTTTTTCTTTTCAAGTATTATAAAGCTTGTGACGTAATCCTATCAATTTGAATTTCAGGTCTACTATACTATGCTTTTAAATACGTTATTTAATTTAGATCCATTTCTTTTACTCATGTTAAAGTTCATTATTAAAAATACAATTGATGAATAAAATAAAAAAAAATATACTATGAGAAGTAATATTAAAACCCAATTTCCATTTAGTGACATGCCTCACGCCTAGTGAAAATAGCCACTAAAATCGCTCCTAAAGTATCACCACGTTGCTGTCTTAAAGGTGAACGTCCTTTCAAATGGTGGTTTTGTAGAAAGCTTTTTCACCAGATTGCACTTGAGTTTTGCATAGTGCGTGTTCTCGGAAGGTTTTCTTAGTCTGTGAGTGTCATCTTTCAAAAACGTTGGGAAGTCAGCCCTGATGTTTAGTAAACTATAGTTTGTACGTAAAAGTACTTTAAAAGAAGTATTCAACTTGTTTCTAGTTACAGTTATCTATCTATGTCAACATTATATGAAAATTTCTTTTTTTTATATCATAAGGTGGCAAACGAGCGAGCGGCCACCTGAAATCACTGAAATAGCGAAGTGACCGTTGCCCACAGACATACGCAATTGCATATGCGTTGCCTACCTTTAATCGACGGAGGAGACGATGCACAGAAGGAAAATATTTTCCCTTCCCATGCATCCTCTCATCCGGAAAGTCCACTTCCACTTCCCGTCCTTTCCTTATAAGGAAATGGGTGGGAAGTGAAAGAGGACTAAATTAGGCCTCCGGGACGCACACTCATCAGACCAAACGCGGAATACCTTCCATTTCACGCCTGTCTTCTGTGTGGTCGTGATATTTCACCGGGCGAGCCTGGCCAATTCGTGCGAAGATGTTAAAGCGGGTTCTACCACTGTACAAATTGCTAAACTTTCACAGAAGTAGGTGCAAAATATAATAAGTTAGGACTTACGTATGATCAAGTATGGTAGACAGAGGTTACAAATTTTATTGGCACTTTTGGAATAATCTCTAAATTAATAACCTTTAATTTAATTATTCAAAATTCAATTTTTTTTAGGGTCATGTCAAAAAATATAGTGCCAAGATTTTTTTCATTACTGTGGAAGAATTTCTAATCACATTTTACATTTAATACAAACATAATTGAAAACCCTAGGTAAACGATTATTTTTATTATTTTATGAGTAGTTTTTTATCTTATTAATATTATAAATGCGAATGCTTGGACGGATGGATGGATGTTTGTTTGAAGGTATCTCAACAGCGGCTGTATTGATCTCGCTGAAAGCATAGATATGTTCTATACATAGTCTGGAAGAATACGTAGGCTACTAATCAATTTTTTTTACCGCGCAAACGGAGTCGCGGGTGACGGCTAGTAATAAATAAACTGGTGCTTGATCTCAAACCCACCTAATGGTGAATGGGGTTGTGGTCGAAGGATGATACGCACTAGCTTTGTAACTGCCCATTGACCGTACTCTTGGCGGCACACCTACTTGTATACAAGTAAATCTTGTATACATTAGTATTATACATTTCAAAGTATACAATATTATCTTCAAGGAAATATAATGAATTATGAAACACATACGCTAGCAAAGCAGTTTCAATTAAACTTTGTTAAGGCTCCGTTGAACTGTGTGACGTCACGCAGCAACTGCTCAGAATTGTTCCCGCCGTCTCAGCGAGCAATTAATGCTTACACCATATGAAGCCGTTGAACCAAAGATGTTATTTTAAACAATGTATCATTTAAAATAATGTTTTAACTCGACTGACTCACCGTTGGTTTCTGACACGAAAATCTCTGCATAAAATCTAAAACATTCCTGTTATTATCTTTGATAAAACAGATATCAGTAATATGTAAACGGGGATTTTAGTCCCAGAAACCCAGGTTCAAGGGTTTTTTTCTGCCCGTGTGTACTTTTTTGTACCTGTGATTTTGACAAAACAGATATCTTTGTATTCGTATTTTTCCCCTCAGTGTTTTAGGGGATCATAGTTGGTCGTTTTTTTTTATTAACTCGAGGTATTTTTTGTTACGTAATTTGGTTACTAATGTTTTTAATAGATTAATTGCGCAATTCATTTTGTTACTCTGGTTAGAATATTAAGGGAAAAAGTTTGGTTTACTTACAATTTTTAGGTTATAACTTTTTACGCAATAGCTTTAAAGTCCTCTAATACAATGTTTTAACATACAAAATATGCAATATTTCACATATAAAAGCCTTGAATATTACAATCCTGCGCTGCATATAAATTCAAGTAATCAGGAGTTACAAGCTGTTTCGCGGCACGTGACGTAGTTATGTCGGTTTACACTTAACTTGCATTTAAGACTTGATTTCACTGTTTACTCTATGTGGAAACTCTTTTAAAAAAAAGTTAACTAATATTTAAATTTAGTTATTCTTGGAAAAAAAACATATAGCTAGCACCCGTGGCTCCATCGACACAGAATTAAATAAAAAAACCTTATTAAGTAATCCATGTGTTCTTTCAGGCTATGTTCTACATCTATACCAAATTCCATCAAGATCCGTTGAGCCGTTAGGGAGATACCTTCTCACATCTATCCATCCCTCCATCTAATCTTTTGCATTTATAATATTAGTAAGATTTTCATAGATTTTCAGTGATGACCTACTTACAATCCTTTGGGGCGAATGACGTGTTTTTGTTACAAAGTCCAGTGTCAGAATGAATAGTGAGGGAATAAATGTCGACATTTTAGTAAGCTAGTGTTGAGTCAATACACTGGCACATTTTCGGATTTTCTTCCTAGCAGTATAAACTTAAAAATACCAGTTTTATATCTACTGTGGTATAAATAGTATTAAAAAATGTACCAAATAACAGACCGAAACAAAATAAGTATTTTGAAATGTTAAACGTTTGTTATTGGATGTAGCACTCAGAGCAATCGTTGTGAATATAATTTACATTAATCAGTTGTTTTACACATTTTCAAAATAAGACGAGAAAATATAATATAAATGTAAATTTATTGAATTTTAACTTTATTGGTCTTGGTCTTTAACTAGTCTGGTTTATGACACTATAGCTCCGTCCGTGAGGAATTAAAAAAAAAACTTATTAGTAATTTAAGTGTTTTTCCAGGCTACGTTCCAAAATCCATGCAACCAACCATGCAGAGATGCAGAGATACCTTTAAACAAATATCCATCCATCCATCTAAACATTCGTATTTAAAATATTTATTAGAAGTAAGATGTGTAAAAAAAATAATGAAACCTGTTGTCTTTATCTCCATTACTTTAAGGTTGAAATACAAATCGAATGATACCCGAAGAGAATTAAATTCGGTATAGTCGTTCAGTTAAAAACATAACCCAAGAGAGTCGTAAGTCGTTACAAGTCTAGTAAAATGAGTTATCTTTAAGTGCATATTCAAACCTTATTGTAGATTATTTTTACTAAATCTACACTAAAGAAATTTTTAGTAACTATTAATGTAGATGGATGGATGGACGGATGTTTGTTGTTCCATATCTCCAAACCAGCTGCATAGGTCTCGCTGAAATTTGGCAGAAATATAGAACATAGTCTGAAAGAACACCTAGGATTATTAAGTTTTTTTTTAACTCCACGCGGATGAAGTCGTGGGCGACAACTAGTATTTTAATTAATCTAGTATTAAGTCATTTGTAACATTTAGACAGCTAATTAAGCTACAAACGAAAACAAAATGTTTTATTTCAATTAAATTCAGTCATGATTTATAATTTCTTATTTCTCTTGTTTGAGTTCCGTGCAGCGCCTTTGTAATGTCGCGGAATATTTTTACGTTTCTCCCAGCTTTGGCTATTTTTCTTTATTAAACTCACTTAGGACCTGTTTCATAATATTCTAGTAAAGTGCCACATAACTGATTAAAAATAATTAACGTGTAACCATTTCTACGTTACTTTTACATGTTACATATTTTTTTCTTCATTCCATAATATTTAAAAGAAGTAAGGGATGGTTTCTACTTTTAATATTTTTTACAACATACGAAATCGGTAATCCATCTTGACGATATTGCGACAAATAGCTTTAACCACCAATTAACTTCGTTATCTGAAGGCGATTCCACTAAGAGTTTACTTGGCACTTATTTACCAGGTGACATAATTGCGGATTGTGAAAAGACATCGATGAATTTAATCGTAAGATTGCCCTATTCAGGAATTTACTTACATATTGTCAAAATGTCTGAAAAATTTGGTTATTTTCTAGTTGTATCTTTTTTTTTATGTACATGTATGCCACGTTCTTACGGTAAAAGAAAACATCGCGATGCAACCTGTACATATCTGAGAAGAAATTCAAAGATATGTGAGAAGTCAACCAACTTGGCCTGCGGGGTTGACTATGGCCTAATCACATGGGGACGTATAGTGAGCTGATGATAGATCTTTGTTTTACCAATATCGTTTTATTTTCTAGTGTATTGCTTTTATTTATATTAATTTAAGTTATAATATTGTCACAACGACAACCAGTTAAACAAAATCTTTCGATTAGAGCAGTCTTTCCCAAAGTGGGCGATAACGCCCCCTTGTGGGCGCTGCAGGTCTCAAGGGGGGCGGTAAGAGACCCAGAAAGAAAATGGGAGCGTAGTGTAAAGGCCTGGGGGGTGATTTGTAATTTTATTTAGCTAGGAGGCCTCTTAGACAACGACTGCATCAGCTCTCGACTCTCCACAACAACTAATATGAATTAAAAGATTGCTTAACTCTAATATGGGGGCGCTAAAAAAATATTTATTTTCAAAGTGAGCAGTAGACAAAATAAGTTTAGGAACCACTGGATTAGAGTCTATTAGACAATGTGGACGATACATGTAGGATCTCTTTATATGTGTTGTGTCGTAAACCGTTTGTTAACATAACAATATACTCTATAGTGGATATTTGTATTTAATGTGATGGTTAAACCGTATCGTAAATGTAGAAGCTAAGTATTTCATCCGGGCTTTTATGCGACGGATATAAGTTTGAGATACAAGTTTGTATATCGTTCTATTGTATGTGAGGAATTTGAGTCAAATTAAACATAAGAAAACAATATGTTTGTATGTATTTGAGACTTTAAAAAGTATATTAAATTGGTAAAAATATATTTATAATTGCTATTTTTATTAAACTGCCAGTATAGTTATTTCATTTATGATTTATAATTAAAATACTGATACGATGAAATACGAAAATTCATTAAAATGTAATAATTAAACCGATTTAAATTGCGTCTGAATCCAGTCAGTCATTTAAAATATAATGAAAATTTATTAATAAGTTATTGTCTGTAGTTATTATGAGGCACCTACAGGTAAATATTTTTATATAATCTATAATATAAAAATGTATCGCAAAATATGTTGATGAGCGCTTAACAACGCCTGGACCAATTTGGCCAATTTTTTTTTTTAAATGTTCGTCGAAGTCAAAGATGGTTTTTACGGCGAGAAAAATTCGAATAATGCCGGGCACTAGTTATTTTTTTTCATTCCACGCGGACGGGGTCGCGGGCGACAGTTAGTTTAATATATAAAATGTATAGAATATATCTACTAATTTCCTAAAATATTTACCAAAATATGCAAGCGAAGCATAGAAATCGCATTAGTTGAATATAAAAATTATAAACATACTAGCTGTTGCCCGGGACTCCGTCCACGCGGTATAAAAAATTGTGTTATGTTAATTTGTAGCCTATGTGTTCTTCTAGGCTATGTTTCACATACATCTATATGTGATCCATGGAGCCGTTCCGGAGATACCTTCTAACAAACAAACATCCATCCTTACATCTAAACATTCGCATTTACAGTATTAGGTATATCTTAGACATAAGTAGAAACCCCTCATGATATAAATAAAGGGAAAATAAATAATTTAACTGATAATAAAACTTAACTAGTTACAAGTTTCGGGTAAGAAGTTCTCAAGTCGAGTTCCGATCTAGTTTCGTGTTTGACGTCTACTTAACATGATTCTGAGTTTTCTTAATTAGTCGGTAAATTCTTTGTTACGTCAAGTGTGAGACAAAGAACTCCTAAACATTTAATATTGCTTTAAAAGGTGCATTAAATATTATGAGTATTGGAAATTATCTGTAAATGATAAAATAAAGGGTTTTGAGTCATTATACTCGTAGTATCTCGTTCGTTTTATTAGTACTCTAAAGTACTAGACTATACTAAATAACATTTATCTCGCTGATTCGTTCGGTGTTGACCTTTCTATTGAATATTTAAGAAGTGCACTGTGATATTTAAAAACTAAATATATTAAAATCTTCTTTACTAATTGTACGTGTTAAGGAAAATATTGTAAATCTGATTTATCCTTCCTGAGTTTTCTGCAAAAAGAAGTTCTAACCATATTAACTTTTTAGTTTGATTTATTAAAATATTACTTAGGTATTCATTTCAACATTTGCTCATATAATACCCTACCGAGGGACATGGCTCATTTTTTTATATCATAAGGTGGCAAACGATCGAGCGGCCACCTGAAATCGCTGAAATAGTGAAGTGACCGTTGCCCATAGACCTACACAATTACATATGCGTTGCCTGCCTTTAATCGACGGAAAAGGGGATGCACAGAAAGAAAGTATTTTCCCTTCCCATGCATCCTCTCATCCGGAAAGTCCACTTCCACTTCCCTTCCTTTCTTTATAAGAAAAAGGATGGGAAGGGAAGAGGACTGAATTAGGCCTCCGGGACGCACACTCTTCTGACGAAACGCGGAATTGTTTCCTCTTCACAACGGTTCTATGTGGTCGTGGTAATTTACCGGGCGAGCCGGGCCAATTCGTGCGAAGATATTAAAGCGGGCTCTACCACTGTGAGTCATACCATGAGCTTATCAATGACGCTGGCGCAGTGTTTCAAATCACACAAATCTTCAATTCCTTAAAATTTGTAGGTTTCATCACGTATTCCTTCATAGTTTTTTTTTACCATGGGTATAACAACTTAGTTACTTTACTAAAACCAATGAATCGTATTATTGATTAAATAATTATTAAGATAAACGAAAGATAAAGAAGAAAAGAAAGTAATATTGTTTTCAATTTGATCTTCAGTAATGAAGGTTATAAGTTGTACGTGTCTCGAGAACGGAGAACGTTCAAGAAAAACGTTATTGGAAACAACAAGCACTTTCCTAATGGAACTCCCGCCGGCTAATTGCTCTGAATACGCTTAGCATAAATCAACAGCGTTTAAACACATTATGCGAAAAGCGAAAGCGCTAAATTATAACTTGCCAAAAAGCAAACGTTTACTTACTTCTTTGTAACAACGTATTTAGTTTAATTAATGTCATACAGTCTAGTGGGTAATGTTCATTTCAACTTTTTTTATATGAAAAATATATTTTTTGCTTTTTAATAATATTTGTTGTAACCATTCTAACTAAACTGTAGTTTAGTCTTACGATATGTTTCTCTACAACAGTCGAATAGAGGAATTCAAACCAATGATCGTAATTTTATGTGCGTACCTTTAACCGTAAAGCTATAATATTTGCGTTTAAAATAATAATATAATTTTATACGATAATATTTATTTGCCATTTGATCATACGCCAATCATTTTCGTACGAACACAATTAATAGTGTACTGTATTGGTTATTGTTTCTGCGTCGCCATTTCAAACGATTGTAACTTTTAAGGTTGAACACCGCCAATTTCTGGGACTGTACATGTAAAGTAAGTTTTGAGTTCTTTTCTTTGGATATTCAATTTATGTTTTCTTTTCTTGTACTTAATAATAAAAGTAATGTCCTAAGTTGATAAAGTCCTATTTATTGTATAATCAGTTGAAAAACCTATTGATATATTGGTCTAGACTAGAAAAACATTTTTAACAAAGTACTATCTAGAAACATTCTTAGTAAACCATTTAACCTTTAACTGACTCAAGTTAAAAGGTCGAATTTGTAATTCTTAAAACATTTTAGACAAACTGAGACACGAGCAAATACCATTTAGAGAATAAATCTTATGTTGTTGGGTCCAAAGATAACAAAAGATTTATGAAATTACGATTAAACTTTTGTATACAAAATATTAAAAAATAATTATCATTAAATTATTACTCAAGGGTATTATTGAGAAGCGTCGAAAAAAGCCTTTAAATCATATTGTTGTTGTTAGTCGAAGAGTGTAAAAATATGGAAAAGTTTATAGAGAACAACTAATTGGCATCATAAAAAAAAAGAATATGTCAAAATATGATATCGGTTTTTGTTCCTGTTCCTCTATTTTTCAAGGGTGTATTCAAACGTATGTATTTCCAGTCCATTTGAAAATTACTAGTGTTGTTTACTAAGGGTGTTCCTTAGTTTAGATTTCTCATAATGACTATAACTCAAGGGTGCTTCCTTAGTGACTGTAAAATGACTCTTTTTTGAGTTAGTGTTGAGTAAGAATTCTATGAGACTATTTGCGAAAGATGTATTTAGTTCTTTTTTAATTTCACTTGGACCACAATTCGCATTCCAGATGTGTTAAAGAAAAATTGTAACAATTTACTTGGGACGACCAACCCTACAATGAATGGCCTGAATTTTTCGGCCTCCGAGAATCTTTTTTTCCAAAGCATCTTTGTATACTCTATTACATATTTCAAACATTATATTGTTTACGAATACAGAATGTGAATATAAGAAGATATTTTACAAGCAATTAAAACCAAATAATTGACGTATAAGTTTATTTTAAAATCTGCTACCACTGTCATTGCTCTCGTTCTCTTCCTAAATACTGTCAGGAAGAAAATCCGACACTTTGCCGGTGTAGTGGCACAACACTAGCCTTATTAAAATATCGATGTTTATGCCCCCCAATAAGCATATATACTTGACTTGGTAATGAAAGTGCGCCATTCGCGCCAAAGAAATCTAATTAATAATTTCTAAAAATACAAATTGCCGGCATCAGTGTTTCCATCTATAAACGTGTGTGCCTTTTAGAGTAAGACTTACTAAGCTGGTACGTAACGTCCTTACACACAGCCACTTACCATCAAGTTTGTGGTCAAGCACTGTTTTCAATACAAAAAAAGAATTCGGTGACTATCTTAAATTAAGAAAAAGTAATAGCTTTTCGTCGTGTTTGTTTTATTTATAGAATAGAAACAAAAGAATTCCCTAAATGAGATCTAAGAAATTCGTTTCCAGCCCGTCATTAAGTAAATCGAATCCGCAATTATATTTTTTTCATACTTTCTTATTCTTCGTACAAAAACCATAGAATCTTATGTCCACAATACAAAATCCGTACATAATATTATAAAGACGTAAGGTTTGATTGTTTGTTTGGATTGAATAAGGCTTCCAAACCACTTTCACTGTTCAGAAGTTACACTATCTTCGTCAACTTAGGCTTTATTTAATACTTGATTTTAATTCTACGCCGGTGAAATCACGGGCAACTGCTAACTGCTAATAAACAAGCAAATTAAATGTTTGTTTACAGTTATTTAACTTTTTCTCCGTTGAAAATAAATAACTAAACCAATTAATGTTAAGTCTTGTAATATGTTTTATATGACTTTCAAAGCAATGCTTAAAGGCATCGTGGGTGTCTCACGGGGGTGGCAATTTTCACTTGAAATGATTAATGTCATCGTGTCTTATGTTCTTTTACAAATGGCAGTGATAAGACCATTTGACTTTATTTTAGGTTCTCGTATTCAAATACACGGTACTTAAATTAATGATAAAGAAAGATTTTTTATTATTTTTCAATGGTGAGTCTATAGCAATAACTTTTTAAATTATTAAAACTTTCGTGAGACATTATAATAATAAAAACCTTTTTATTTTTAATTTTGTTAAACCATGGATGTACATTTTTAAGATATAAATTATATTAAGAGTTAGAACACTGAAATATCGAAAAATGGACTTAGAGTACTTTATAGTATGACTATCAGAGGAAAAAAAATAAGGCAATCTTTTTATAATCATCATCAGCTCACTATACGTCCCCACCGAAGAGATCGGAGCCTACCATAAGTTAGGGGGGTGATTAGGTTATACTCAATCACGCTGGCCACGTGCGGGTTGGTTGACTTCACATATATCTTTGAATTTATTCGCAGATATGTGCAGGTTGCATGACGATGTTTTTTCCTTCACTGTAAGAACCACGGATAAATGTACAAATGTAAATTGAAAAACACATTGCCGCGATTTGAACCTATGACCTGCAGATTCCAAGTCAAGTGCTTAACCCCTGAGCCACCGACGCTCATCTTTTTATAATATAATATGGTATTCTATGATAACAACGCAGTGTTCTATTTTTAAAATACAATTCGTTTCCTTTCTACGAATAAAAGCAAATAATGTTTTGATTTATGTCACAAATATCCGCGCTGTGATGTATTCAGCCGATAGGAAAAGGATTGGACGAATTGTGTTTGGGTTCACATAAGCTTTGTTTTCTGTCATATAACTTATATTGCAATCACGACAATTCCATTACAATATTTATTTTTAATTAGAACTTAATGATATTATTAGTAGTTGCCAGTGACTGTCCGCGCGGAATTTAAAAATAAATCTGGTAATAAATATAGTCCGTGTATGTAGTTTCGTAGCCCAAATAATACAAACAAACAACAAAATCTTCTTTTGTTATATTGGTATAAGACTAAGTTAAAATGAAATAATTAATTTTAATGATATTAATGTATTATAATTTTAGAATCCAGATTATATAATATGCGGTTGTCATTTAAACCTTTTTGGACTGTGAAAAAAACATGGTCTCCCTGTAGACCAGACCCCTGCCTAAATTTATAGTAGGTACTCAGTTAAATAATTTGATTTTAAAATTCTTTGTTCGTGTAAGCTTGTACAACTTTAAAAATTACAACAATTTATTTAAGAAGTTTAAGCAAATCCTATTTAAAATAATTAGCAACACATGACACGAGGGAAACTTATCCTGCAAATGAAGTCTTCAAGTTTCTTTCGACATTAAAATGTCACACGTAATTACGTTTCAAGTTAAGCAATATTAGACTTGAAATATTACGTAAGAAACTAGAAAGAAGAGTTATATTGGTTCAAGCTGTCGACCGTGACTCCGTCCCTGCGGAATTAAAAGACGTAATTAGTAGCTTATGTGTTCTTCCAGACGATGTTCTATGTGTATGCTAAATTTCATCGAGATCCGTTCAGCCTTCAAACAAACATCCATCCATCTAAACATTCGCATTTATAATATTAGTAAGATATAATACTTACCTTCAAGGAGGTTTAGAATGTATTATAAGAATATTATTTGTTTTCCAAGCTTATTTTTTCCGGACTTGAAAGAAACTCAAACAAAAATAGACGTTTACATTTTTTTTATTTTTTATTATTATTGAATTTTGATCAAAGAAACAACAATTTCCTCTTTTGAACTTTTAAAGTTATATTATGTTTGATAAAATTACTATCCCGATATCGAGATATATCACATGGAATTCCAAGCAAATGTTTCTCCACTCCACAGCTGTGAAACTTATATTGATGCATATTGTCGTCCCTTTTATTTATTTTGATTGAATAAAGACGGCAATATTTATTAATACAAGTATTACGCCAGTGGAATTCTACAATTAGAAACTAGAAGTAAATACCGCAGAGTGAGCTCGGTCATTAATGTAAGCCAATTTAATGGGGAAGTTAACAATTTAATTTATCTGCTGCTAAGCTTATAGTGATTTTGTATGCAGCATTGTGTGCCAATGTTCGAAGTTCCTAAAACGTTGTATTTAACCGACCGGTTAATGATCCAGTCATTTGGGAATTATGTTCAATTGAAGGTAATTTAATGAATGAAAATTTATCCTATCTTATATGTTGAAATAGTTTCTGCATTTCAAAGTTTGGCGTTGTGTTAACTATTTATGTATGACAACACCGTAGTCAGAAATCTGGCAAATAAATGAGCATTGACGCTTGGAAACGAATACTGAGGTAGCGGAAAGGATGTGCCTTGATCTGAGTAAATGTCAACATGACAACCAATACAGATTATGTGTTAAATTCTAGACATTGCAAATTCCTGTGCGCAATTTTACGGTGACATGTAAACACAACCATATTCGTAATAAAAAGTCTTGTTAATTTCACATAATGGAAGTGATTGAATATGCATGTGTTGCTTGATATACCTTTGGTTTCTGACACCGAAATCCCTGTATAAAAATATTGTCATCCTTGTCATTATCTTTGATAAAACAGAGATAATAATATGTTTTAAACGGGTATTTTGGTGGTAAACCCAAGAATAGATTGTCTATAAAATTTAGAATGCTAATTCCATACTTTTGTGGGAAATTGTAATGTACTAAAATGTTCCTACTGGAACATAAAAGAGGTGCTAACACGTCACCGAGCTCGGCGGCTGTAATTAATTCAATAGAATACCTGTCTCTCCATTTCGTAGTAACATTAACACACTCGCCGCATTTAAAACGAGAGTGTCGAGAGATGTCGCATCTTATTCCCCACTTTATGCCTACAATTTACACAATCTGTGCCAGTACTTTTTTTTTTAAATGAAAAGATTTTTACACTGTTTTTTAGGTTTCTGAAACAAACCTTTTTAAGATTATGTCGTTGGTCTATTTATTTATAAAATGAACGTTGCTGTATCCTGTGCCTTTTCCTTTGAGAGTTTATTATTATTTGAAAAACAATACATTACTTTCAAAAGTTTTATAAAGTCTAAATATGCAAATAGCTTAAACTAATTTCTAGAGAATACTAGCTGTCGCCCGCGACTCTCCGTTGGCCGATTCTCAGACCTACTCAATATGCTCAGAAAATTTCAAGAGAATCGGTCTAGCCGATTCAGAGGAGTATGGGAACGAAAATTGTGACACGAGAATTTTATATATAAGATTGACTTGGCACATTAGGATAGAGGGTTTTCATATTCCCCACGTTTCAAATAAAATATTGAGTACTTTACATATAATATTTTATTCTTGTATTTTAACCATTTATCAATTCGAATGAAAATATTTGGTTAATTGGATTAATATATATATATATTCGCTAGTTGTAGGTGCCGTCACCTACAATCCAATCGCGCACGGTAAATTTCGCCATGATTATCGTAGACCTAGGCACGTCCTCGACTTTCAAGATGACGCAACTACCATCGCTCAGGCTAGGGTTAAACAACTTCGCAGTCACACCACACACCCCAGTCGCTGCCGGCTACGGCAATCATTCTCGCGATATGGCCTCATAGCAGGCAGATTTTCACCTGTCAACGATAGAAGCGTAGCTGGATTTTCTTCCGCCACTTCTTCTCCCAGCGCTAACGCTTTCCGAAGTGGTAGTAATATTAGATGCATCAGAGCTAATAATAATCAGACAACAGCAACCGAACAAGCCGAGGTTCGGCCCCTTCGGGCACCCTTGAATCGGAATGCTAAACGCGTATCGAGTGACAGCCCAAGCCGAGGTCCCCTCTCGGGGGCCCTTGAGCCCCGTCACTCCATGGAGCGTCCACCGAAGCGACCTAAGAGCTCGGCGGCCTCCCAATCCGGTAATAATAACGAAGTAACGGCCCGAGCCGAGGTTCCTGAGGGAGCCCTCGAGCTTAGTTACTCTTAAACGAGGTTTAGGCTAAGTGCCATCTGCGCTCGGCCACCTCAAGCCCGGTGAAGCTGTAAATGCCTCCTCAAGGCAAACAGTGGCAATCAGTCACAAAAAAAAAAAAAATGGATTAATATAATATTAATCTGCGCTTCTCAAAATTAATGATAACAACGCATCCAATTTGTGCCTTTCAGATATATTTATTTAACGATTCATATTTATTATCAATTATTTGTAAAAATGTGGTTGATTACGAAGAATATCCTTCCGCGGTTTACACATGCACAGAGACTGATTTACAAAAACAGACACAAAGGGAAATTAATGATATAAATCCGCAGAACTGATAAATGTTTCATTTTCACGAATAATTTCCTATTTAATTGGTTACCTATCATCAGGTAGGCTCCGTCCCGCTAAGGGGCTCGGAGCCTACCCTAAGTTAAGGGTTGATAAGCCATAGTCAACCACGCTGGCCCAGTGCGAGTTGACTTCACACATATCTATGAATCTCTTCTCAGATGTGTGCAGGTTGCATCATGATGTCCCTTCACTGTAAGAACGTTGGATAAATGTATAAATAGAAAAACACATTGAGACATGACGGGATTCGAACCCAGGATCTGCAGATTGCAAGTCAGGTGCTCAACCCCTTAGCCACCGACGCAAACAAAATTATTGCTTTGTTAAAAACCGAATGAACCTATGGTAACTGTGGGTCATATTCTAAAAAATAAAAAGAACAATACGAACATTTTTAATACCAAGATATGAAGAATTTATTTCAACTGCAGAAAGCAACTGTATTAGTAAAAGACGTCCACGGCGTAGTTTGAAATGTTTTCACAACACACGACTCATACATTTCACTTTGTTAATTATATCTGCGTCGTGACATGGGTCTTAAATAAACTGATTTTCCTTTATGAAAGTAAGCTGAGCTTTGCACCGCTTTGTAGTTTTCATAAAATTGCTTTAGCAACATTGTTTTACTGGAAAGCTGGATTATGTAGGTGGAATAGTTTTGTAATATATCGTTTTATATGCTTTTATAAGTTTATGTCAGGACTCTAAGTCGTATTGGTTTGAAAATACTGAAAGACAGATCGTTCCTCGCGACTGTGCGAGGCAGATAATTTACTCACTAACTTTAGCCAAGTTAACTATAATATACTCGTATCTTATTAGTTATCTAGACTTGATTGTGTATATTTTATGCAGTTCTATAAAATCATTCTTCTAGAACAAACTTATGAGTAAAAATATACGCAAGTAATAAAAACTTTTGGATAAATTGTATTTTTAAGCATTCCTTCGGGGCTTGGCCTTTACTAAGCGATTTCCTCAAGGGAGTGTTTAATAGTTTGATGTGTTTACTAAGTTATAGTTTGGAGCAACAGCTGCTCTAACTACGGATTATTTATCTTAGAAAAGCCATAAGATGTATTAGTTTCAGATCAATCTATACAAGACGATGAAAATTACGACAATATTTTAACAATTGTTTACATAATACAATTTAGTTTATATTTAACTAATATTATAAATGCGAATGTTTGGATGGATGTGTACATGAATGGATGTTTGTTTGAAAGTATCTCCAGAACGGTTTAACGGATCTCGATGAATTTTGGCATACATATAGAACGTAGTCTGGAAGAACACTAATGCCGCTAATAACGGTGTCGTGGGCGACAGCTGGTTTTTATAATAATTTGGTTAATTTAAATTATAACCGGATGACGTCACGGGTAACAGCTAGTTTTCAATTTTTATGTAAATATATTTCTTATTTATTTGGTGGATTCAATTGTATTTTATTGCTTTTAAAATATATTTTATTGATGTTAAATGGCATTTGAATTCTCTATGGTTAACTTGACAAACGACAAGTGGGCGTAAAGAATTGGAACTATTCCAATTTGGCAAAGAAGTTACATGATTTATACATTTTGAAGTTCCCAAGAGTATACAGAGAAGATTTGTATCTGCACTTGAAAATTATTTCGTAAGTAAACACAATAAAAATATAGAATTAAACTTCTTAATATTTACTAGTAATATCAAAGATTTAAATTAACATTGTTAGACGTCAGTAACAATATATGTTGCTCTAATTGGCAGGTCTAACCAGTTAATTACCACGATCACAGATGACACGCTTCAAATGGAAGCAATACCGCGTACAGTCTGCCCGCGTTAAGTCAAAGTTTCCATTGTCGAAACAAACTATTAGAAATGAATGAACTGTGGCTGTGGAAACACAGTTATAACATTTGTTTAAATTTAAATTACATATTTTTCCTTTCAAATTATGTAACTTAAAATATTAATATCATAGTAAAGTTGTGTTTGTAAATGTTAGGCTGTAAAAGGTTTTATACCTTTCATTTTAAAAGGTAACAAAGTTCATGGTAATATGTCATATGATGTGACAGATAAGTTGAAAAGGGATAACCGGAAACGTCATCTTTGTTGTCTTTGTTGCGAAAAGTGGAGACTTCCGGAAACATTGTGACACTGAAAAATTTATTTGTCATTTATTCATGTTTATAAAATGAATTACGATGCCGAGACCAAATTTGCTGTGGTAAAATAATTTGTTAATCTATTTTTTCTCAAAAAGAACTATGGAAATTATATAACTTAAATAAAGTGATTAATTGAAGCGTCTTTAGCCTAAATGGTTAAAGGTAAGGGTTTCTGATTGAGGTCGAGGGTTCGAATCCCTCCGTTAGACTGTTGTCGTAAACCATGTCCTAGCAAAACCATAGAGCTTAGTTGGTAATAGTCCAAGAATTATTAGTAAATTAAGAAGAAATATAAAAAAGTAAGTTTAAAATAAAAAGAAAAATATTGAGGTTAGTTTGAAGTGACATATAATGGAGTATAAAAACCAATTACAACTAAAAATAAGAGAAGAATAAGGTCAGGTAGTAATGAACTAGAAGGTTGATAATGTTTCTAGTACAAGTGTGGCAGTGGAAACTCACATTAAACATGACTGTTGTAAAACATAGTTGTGATAAATGTCAAATGAGATAGTAATTTATCAGAAGAGTCATTGAAATATAACATGCTTAGACAAGCCACCAAACTTCGGTAACAAGTCTGAAATTTACGTCAACATGATTTATTACAAATTTAGCTTGTACTACAAACTATTATTATTAAATATTAGTTTTAACCGATATTTTAATTTAGATTTTTTATAACACAAAAGGGCGTCGGTGGCTCAGTGGTTTCAGAACTTGTTTTGCAAGTCCTGGGTTCGAATCCCGCCTGTATCAATGTGCTTTTCGATTAACATATGTACATTCATCCGACTTTCTTATCGTAAAAAAATCGTGATGCAACCTGCACAATTCTGCGAAGAAATTCAAAAGACATGTATGATGTCAATCAACCTGCACTGGACCAGCGTGGTTGACTATGGCCTAGTCACCCCTAACTCGGCTCCGAGCCCCACAGCGGGGACGTATACCTGTTGATGATGATATTAAAGTTCCATGAAACCCTGTCTTTTGGTTTGTGAACGTACAACGTAACGGACAAACAGAAATTTATTTTTCTTTAATATATAAAAGATTTCATCTAATAAAGGGTACTTATCGGATAAGGATTGAAGTTCGCAATGAAACTCCGGAAACTATGTAAATAGGTTTAAAACTTTAAGAATATTCTTTTCCTTGTGACTCTATTTAAATTAAAGTGTTTCTGCAAATGCCACTCGGCGACAATAAATGTTAATTGGAAACGTTTTTAAAACACTCCAAGGCATAATACTGGCCATATAGATTTCCACATAGAAAAGTAAAAAAGTTACTTTTAACCTTTAGAACCTACGTATAAAAGACAACGTACTATATCTCGTCTTTTTATTTAACATACGACTACAAATCTTCGATCAAAAACATTTATTTTTATATATCCGTTTACAAATTTGAGGAGTAAAAGATTAGCGTGGTTTGGACATTAACATGTCTCCTTATATCTTATATCATCATCATCCCTCCTCATAACTGAGGAGGGATGATGATGATATAAGCAAAAAAGTAATGAGATTGAATGTGGATGGCTACATGGGTAGAGGAAGACCAAAAAAGTATGGAATGACTGTGTGAAAGAGGATATGAGTAAGAAGGGGGTAGACTCGGATATGACGGCTGATAGAGATGTATGGAGGAGTAGTATATGCTGTGCCGACCCTCGATAGGAATAAGGGCAGGTTGATGATATCAGTTTACAAATTTATTAGAGCTAAACAAATAAGTCTTTAAATTCTTTTTCTAGTAACGTGAATTCATTCCGATGATATAACAAAAGTTATAGAGCGGACATTACGAGAAAATTCCTTCACGTATTTTAACTGACGATTATCGTCGATTATAAATTTAATTAATTAGTGCAGTCTTGTTAGTGTATTGTTTGTTATGTCTGGTCTATTTATAATATAAGTTAAATATCTTCGGTTCGGATAACGTATTGATGATTTCTGAGAAACGATAAATCGAATCTGCGAGCTGACTTAACAAAGTCCTTACGTGTTCTATCTCTAAGAAATAATGAAATCTTCTTCGATTGACCGTCACGAACAAAGATTTATATTATCTGATAATTTTATCATCTCTCATCTATTTTCTACAGGCATTCATTAATACTAGTAATATTAAAAGTTAGTAAATGGTAATAATTTTGTCTCAAGAAATTATTTTTAAACTTTACCCAAATTTACTAAGAGCGAATTATATAGGTGAAGTTGCTTATTACGACATCGTTTAAAACGACATGTCCCAACTGAATTCTATAAAACTGTTTTAAAAACATTGCAATTTCGTTTTATTTATCACAGAAGGGGACAAACGAGCAGCGGGAACACCGAGGTGTTCAACGACTCATAAGGTTATGTATTTTTTTTTAATAAACCACTCCAACTAAGCCTTATGCTTGTGTTAGGATATGATTTACGACAATAGTCCCATGGCGGGATTAGAACCCACTTCGTGGTTCGGAATCCGTACCCTTAACCATTAGGGTACTGGCGGTTCAAGTTAGGTAGGATATGTGGGTTTGGTTACTATAACCGATATGTTACTTAGCCGATGTTGTAATAAGCGTAATCATAATATTCACCTGTAAAAACAGCACCTTATTATTATATAATTAGTATATAAACGCGCCCTCATGCTGGCACTTCGCCAGCTCAATTTAAAAGCTCGTTAGAAAAGCACATCTTTTATAAAAGTTTTCATTATAATACGAGATCGCAATTGTTATGCTTAACTAAGGGAAAAACTGAAACGTTTAATAAACGCTTTCACAATACTTTTAGTTTTAATACTATAAACATATTAAGGTTAACGCGGACTCGTCAACTCTTCGTCTACGACGTTAATACGATGATACGTACACATCTCCCATAATAAAATGTACAGTCAGCGTCATATAGATCGTCACAGACAAGATATGCAAATATATAGGTACACCAAAAGTAATCAATTATATCGGTACAACAAAAGTCCTCAAAATAATAGATACATCCACCCTGCTCAAATACATCGGTACATACACAGCGTCAAATATATGAGTACATGCAAGATGCTCATAAATATCGTAGCAGCCATAGCGTCATAAGTAACGAAGCAGTCAAGGTGCGCAAAAATATCGGTACATTTGACAAAATTGAACTCTATCTCTATATACTTGTGATACAATTTGGAATAAACTACTTCTGTTACATTCATTTGACACTTTGTATTAACATTATAGGTTGTCCGGAAAGTTCGTTCTGATTTTCGATATAAAGCTTACAATAGACTGTAGCTGAAGTGGATTCATTTTCGGATTTCCACCATCATCAAACGTCACAAAAATTTATATATTGTGAATAATTTCATTTCATTGGTTGAGATAAAAACTAATTTTTAAAATTTTATTCAATAATAAAAGACGTTTTAGGTATAGAGTCGTACCAATATAATTTAAAAACATTTCCAAAAATTTAAGAGAAAAGGGTTTCAATTTTCCTTATAAAGCGGCACGAAGTTACTGGGCAACCCAATATTTTTATTCTCCTGTCATAACGCTTAAATATAAAATTTTGTCACGCCGAATATGACAGATACGTATTAACTAATATCAAATTTTGCCTTGTCACAATATATATAATACTAGTTTGGCGCAGTATTCTAGTATGTTTGCCGTAATATGTAAGTTTACCGGTTCGAATCTCAGGCTACTTTTTTCATTTTATCAATCATGGGGTTATTTTTTCATAACCAGTAAAAATTTGGTAATGTAAAATTTTGCTCGACAATTTTTTTTTTATAATTTTCGCTGTTGGGTAGAAAGAAATTTAAATAAAGTTAACAACAATTAGGTCAGACCATCGCGGGTGAAGTGAGTGGGCGGAGCGTGGATTGTCTTTGCGGGGTTTAAGAATGGTACGCGCGGAAACTATACGTACAAGTGTTATCTACATATGTGTGCGCGCCCACGCACACTGGAATGGAATGGAATTATTGCAATCGACCAAAAATTTGATGTAGTTTGGATGTTGACATTCAGTTTTTTTTCTTTGTTTCTTAAATATAATGATTATCAGTAAAAGGTAAAAGTAAAAGTGTTATTTTTACTGGTACAAGTTTAACAAACATGAGTAATAAACAAATTACATGCCAATAGCATCGCTTTATCTCCTTCATTTTTGTTTGAAATAGAAAAGTACTTTAACGGTCAAACTCATTAGTCCAAGGCAATATCAAAAAGTACCTAATAACTACGGCGATAGAGTTTAATTACATGCGCTTCGATATTAAAATTAAAAAGATTAAAAAAAAAAAAAAAATAGTGGCTTGGGATTTGAACCGCCGACCTTACGTACCAACGGCGGCGAACGGTAAGACCACGAGACCAAACTAGCATATATGATGACAAACTTAAATTTGATGTTGGTTTTATCTACCTAATATCTGTCATCCGCGTCGAACACTTTTAGTAAATTTTGAAAAATGGTTTGATGCAAAGTGTCAAATGAATGTAACAGAAGTAGTTTATTCCAAATTGTATCACAAGTATATAGAGATAGAGTTCAATTTTGTCAAATGTACCGATATTTTTGCGCACCTTGACTGCTTCGTTACTTATGACGCTGTGGCTGCTACGATATTTATGAGCATCTTGCATGTACTCATATATTTGACGCTGTGTATGTATGTATGTATTTGAGCAGGGTGAATGTATCTATTATTTTGAGGACTTTTGTTGTACCGATATAATTGATTACTTTTGATGTACCTATATATTTGCATATCTTGTCTGTTACGATCTATATGACGCTGACTGTACTACATTGCTATGCTTGTACTCACGGATAGCATATAAAGAAATTAACTACGTTTTATTTAACCAACGTAAACACTAAATCAAATAGAAAAAGTGTTTACATTTATGTTAAAACACAAAAACAAATGACAATTCGATTGACATAATATTATAAAATATCGTACATAAAAAACATTGGGTTATATTCATACCTTTTGGCTCGGATTCAATACAAATACGTTGTCATGGTAACGTAATAAGACAACCTTGTATAAGGGGTGCTCGTTATGCAAATGAAAAATCGCAAACATTTTTCCTTCGAATAGATTAAGTGACTTTTAAGATCGAGAATTTAATTGAATTTATTTGTAAAATAAACCATGAAATAATTCTATTCTATGAATTAATTGGGGTTTAATATTGTATTGCTACTCGATTATCTCAAGAGGGTTGACTCGTATTCTTTCACTGAGTAATAGGGGTTTATTCAGTCTCGTTGTTATGTAGTTTTTAATAAAATAGTTTTTCTTAATAGAATACGAATCAAGAAATCTTCAGAGATCTGTATCTCCATAAGGCTACTACTAACTAACAAACGTACGCCTCCAGATTATTGAAATATGATTGTATAAATACTTGGAAGTGTATATTTACTAGCTATCGCCCACGACTCTGTTCGCGCAGTATTAAAAAAAACATAATTAACCTATGTGGTTTTCCAGACAATGTTCTATATCTGTGTCAAATTTCAGCCAGATCTATACAGCCGTTCTTGAGCTATCTTCGAACAAATATTCATCCAAACATTCGCATTTATTATTCGTACTCATTTATTTCTAATATTTTTAATATAGTATATTTCATATGCAAAATATATTATACTAGCGGACCCGACAGACGTTGTCCTGTCTACACGTCTTTAATTTGAAAATTCGAATATTATTTAAAATTTGACACTGCGATGGTAGCGCCGTCTGTCGGATCCAATGTAAAACATTCCAAAATCAACAACTACTAATAAAGTAAAAATTAATTAAAAAAACATTGTCCAGCGGACAAAATTGTGAATCTAAACCATTCCCAGATCCCCTTGAACACACACAAAAAATTTCATCAAAATCGGTCCAGTCGTTTGAGAGAAGTTCAGTGATATACACACTCACAGAAGAATTATATATATAAAGAATAAAAATAGGGCACCACCGGCTGCGAAATCCCATGACTCAAACAACCAGCGGTCAGGGCTGCAGAGACAGGAACC
The DNA here is from genome assembly GCF_000836235.2 of Papilio xuthus. Taxonomy (NCBI): domain Eukaryota; kingdom Metazoa; phylum Arthropoda; class Insecta; order Lepidoptera; family Papilionidae; genus Papilio; species Papilio xuthus. Next base: position 1,816,469 of record NW_013531711.1, on the reverse strand, counting down.
TTCTCACGATGCACGCAGTTTCTAGGATAACTGCCATTTGTATCGGGCCCTTAATCCGACTGTTTAGCGAGAGCTTCTTGAGATGTTAGTCGAAGTTCAGTAACATTAGTAAAATGTATGTATAAAATTGCTTAGTTTAGTGTCTGTTGGATGATGAAATATTAAATATTTTTTTATTAAAAACGAAGGAGATGAATCCGTGTGCGGGGGGGGGGGGATATACACAATTGCAAGGATTTCACGACATTCACACAAAGTGTAGCATCACTTGAATATGGAACATAAAATAAATGCAAACCAAAGTAACTTGTTACTGGAGCCGCTCCAACTTGGCAAGATGAAGCGATGTTTGCATTCCATATTGCTATACTTTTTGTATAAACTCATGTGAAAATTGCACCGATAACTTTTATTTTACAGCTCGGAAATTATAGCTCTTTATCACGACTTTATTGTAAAGAGTTTTTATTATTATAGATAAACTAGCTGCCAGCAACTTCGTACTCTCGATATTAAAAAAAACCTATTTAGTAGCCTATGTGTTCTTTCAGACGATGTCCTACATCTATGTCAAATTTAAGCGGGATCCGTTTAACCGTTTTGGAGATATCTTCAAACAAACGTTCATCCAAACATTTATAATATTACTAAGTAAATAAATATTTATAAGATAAACACATGTTTACATCAAGATTGAACAAACCATGATCATCTTGGTAGTTTCACTCAATACTTGTTTTTAAACTCTACATGTACATAAAATGTACAGTTATTTAAATCTTTGTATATATCGTACCTTTTTAATAATAATAATAATAAATAATAAAAACTTTATTGCCATAAAAAAAAAACTGAACAAAAATATACAACACACTGTTATACAGAGATAGTGCTGGCAAAAGGGGGTGGCTCAGCTTTGCCAACACAGGTCAAATTCCAGTGTCGAGCTGGTTTTCAGCCACCCCCCCTTCCCAAGATGAAAAAGGGGGAATAGATAGTAGATGGTCGCTGTACACTATTCATAAAGTTAAAAATCAGAAACTAACAAATTATTACTTAATACTTAATGCGTTTAACATATTTGAACAGAAAATTAAAAGACACACAATTTAAGAAAATGAAACTGTTAAGTAAGAACAGTATATAATATTTCAACCAATAATGATCCTCTACTACTCTTGTTTATATGTAGATAGTTTTTTCCTTTTAGCAAGCACAGCACAGCACAGCTTTCCGATGTGTGTGCGTGTGCGTGTGAGCCTGAGTGTGTGTGTGTGTGGGTGTTTATGTGTGTGTGTGTTAGTGTGTGAGTGTATGAGTCTGGGTTTATGTATGCGTGTGGTAATGAGTGGTGTTTGTTTTAACGAACCTATGTGCTTAGTACAATATGTATGTCCTGGATGTTTTCTTTATTTATGGATTACAAATACTTTTTCAGACTAAGGTGTTTCCAGTAGGAAAGTTTTATATTTTCTGCAGCAAGTTGACGCTTCAGCAGCGCCAATTTATATTTTCGTTTAAAGCTGTAGATGTTCATTTTCTTCCTAAGGGGGGGAGGGAGATCATTCCAGATTCTAGCTGCAGCAAATTTAAAACATCCCTGAAATCTTGCCGATTTTTAGGCGCGAATTTGCAATGAAACAAATACTGTTAAAGTCGCTTAATCTTGAATTTAATAGCCTCTTAGTATACATTTCTTTAATTTAATCTCACTTCCTTAGAAGAGTTTACAGGATTTCTAAGTCTCTTTCTGAAATAATATGATTTCGGCACGTAGAGTCACAATTTTTCTACATTTTCAGTATTGACCTTATGATAGAAATAAAGTACATTTATACTGTGAGTGTCTCAGATTGCTCTGTTTGTGGTATGAATGCAATTTCAAATGAAATCCTGCACAGGCATTGTCATCTGTTTCCCATTTAGACAAGTCTACGCTTTTATCAACGCTGTAACATAAACTGTTGTGCGAAATGCTTTGAAATATATTTCAGTTAAATAAACGTGAAACATGAAATGTGTTTTAACCATAACCACTAATAACTACCAAAAGGCTTAGCAATAACCTTAAGTACGTTAATTTATTTATCTAGAAAATCTGTATATTTATATCTAAAACTTTTTTATATCTTTTTTTTGTCGAAATAGCGAAGCGACCGTTGTCCATAGGCATCCGCAATTGCAGATGCGTTACCTACCATCAATAGACGGAGGGAGGGGACGCACAAAAAGAAGATATTTCCCCTTCTTATCTAGTCCTTTTAAGAAGATAGTGGGAAGGGACCGGGCATTACAAAAATACCTCCGGTAAACTGATTCCTGAGTGGTCGTGGTATTATACTGGTCCAGTCGGTATAATCGTGCAAGGGATGTTGTTGTTGCTGGCGTCTACTACTGTTGAAACTAAATTATAATCAATGTTTATATAAAGTTGTTCTTCAATATTCAAATAAACAATTTATCAAAAACCTGTTTATGGAACGCGTACGTTACTGAACAATTTCAATTAACTCTGGCAGAAATGTTGAGAACTCGTTGCATCAGCTACGAGCTGCAACTAGGGTTGCCAACTTTTAATAAATATTCTCGGCGAAAAAAATGAACAAAAATCACTTTAGGGGTGATGAAAAAAACGTGTAGGACCAAAGTAACTATTTTTGGGGTACAAATGAGCGAACACATTTAAAATTGCTTGCGATGGGTTTCTGAGACCAAAATACTTATTTTGATGATTGTGAATACGCCTGTAATTATCAGGGCTGATGTTGTACAGAAAAGAGATTTTATTTCATAGCCCGTTGATGCTAGAATATGGAACCAGTGAGTCGAGCCCGATGAGTTGGCAGCCCTAGCTAAAATTGTTAGGAATAGTTTAAATCAACGTCTGTTCAAAATTAATGCAATGTTTAAGACTGTTATCATGTTTACAGTAAACATAGTTTGCTATTATTTCGGGTGCTATTCATCGTGCCGATCGGCCCGCCGATAAATCGGCGGGAAAAAAGGTTTGTCGGCAGGCCGATCGGACCTACGGTAACACCTTTTTCTATTAATCAATTTAATCAAAACATTGTTAAAAACCTAACTATGAAAAGCAGAAATAATAATTTCATTTGTTTGTTTTTAATTAAGCCATGACTCATATCATAACAATAATACAATACCGTAACCGAACCTAATCAAGCATCGGTTCAAAAATATTATTTTTCAATATAAATTTTTTCATATACAATTTTTTTCTATATAAATTAAATAGATAAAATAACAAAACAACAGCTAAAATTATGAAATAACAGTAAAATTATATTTCTAATATAAAACTCGTTGTAAAATTTGTAATAAAAGCGGTATGCTTCCTTTATACTCCCATCTTATAAACAATGTATTCATAAGAAAATCTGAAGGAATATTTATCGTAGGCAACAGTTAACTTCGCATACTTCACGTAATAACAACTTACTCTGTTACAGCGTTGTGTTTTCTTTATACTTTTTTATATTGAATAAGCAAGCGCTTGACTCTGATCCCACCTGATGTTAAGTGATGTGGTCGAAAGATGATGTGCGCTAACTTAAAAATGCCTATTCACTCTACTCTTGAAGGCTTTCACGTCAAACTCTACAATATCTTAATCTATTACATGAAAATTACATGTTAAATATTTTTCTTACAATTAAATTATACAAATTCAAGAACACAAAACGAATGAAGAGTAACATCGGTATCTTACTTCTTACTAATACTATAAATGTTAAAGTTTAGATAGATGGATGGTTCTTTGTTAGAAGGTATCTCCGAAAATGGTGAACCAATCTTGATGTAATATGGCAAAGAATACATATTTATTAAGTTTCTTTTTAATTCCACGCGGACGGAGTCGCGGGCGACAGCTAGTTAAAAAATAAATAGCTGACAAATGGTATTTAATTCAGTGTAAAGCTGGCACTTTAAGAAGAAGGCGATAAGTAAAAAGCATTTTTATTTTTGTTAGTAAAATATTTTATTATGTTTATGTTTTCGAACTTAACGGATCGGGGGCGATGAAAAATAATCTTTGAATACATTGAAAGGTAATGCATGTATCCACCAGGTGGCGGTATAGTCGCAGCTTTGTACACCGCATTAGTTTGCTTTTCATACGATATGCTTTAAATAAGCCCTTTGAAATATACCTCTTTGGTTATTAAAAATAATGTTAAAATAAGCTTCTCAGAATAAAATCTTAAACTCTTTCGGTTTACTAAATTTTTTTATTTATATGAAATTCATTAAGCATTTTTTTAAAATTTCAATTAGGATTAAAAAAATGGATTGATTTTCCACTATTTATTTACCTTTATTAAATAAAAATGCAAATCATTACACATATATTTCATCGTTTAGGTTTCAAATCTAGGATATTTACACAAGTCTAGATACTGCATGCCTAGGTTACAGCTGCATTTGATAAATTCACGTAATGTGTCCTTCGTATATGCACTATGATAAGCTTTTGAAATATTCATGGTGTGTCGCATGCTACATTACAGCCTAAGTGTTTCTAGTCTTTTGATGAACTCCAATTATGCTAATACGTTATGCAACTCAAAGTTTGAAGTATTCACATTTACATCTAAGTTTAAAAAGATAAATTAACTGATTATTTTCTTATTTTGAATCCAGCTGGCTTGAATCATAAACGATAATGTACAGTCAGCTGCTTAAATGTTATGCAGTAAAACAGAAAATTATAAATATAAGCTTTTAGTTTTGAAAATTGATATGCACGTATTCTGGTACTTTTTGGAAGCACTGCCATATGCTTCCAAAAAGTACATGCTCTTGACAAATACCTACCACAAGTAATTTTTGAAACCAAAGACCTATCCAAGTTTGTGAAATATTGTAAATGTATTAATATTTATGCAGCTGACTGTACATTGTATGCTACAAACGAGTAGGAATGGATCGGACTACATTTAAAACTCTTGTTAGATCTAGTGTTATAAGGAAGAAAAGTAGTTGCTTGTATTAGAAAGCTTCTTAGAATTGGGATCGAACGATGGAAGCCGTTGGAAAGATCAATGCAATTTATCTCTAACAAAGGAAATACTTTCTTTATTGTGCTATACGTTTCAATGGCGATTTATTTTGGTACTAAAAGGAAGATATGTCTCGTATTGTGTAGGAAAAAATGTCGACGTGTGTTAACTATTGGAAATAGAATAGCAATTTTTTTTTGCTGAATGACAGAAGGGTAATATTTCCGCGTAGTATGTGTATGGGTTTCCACTACAGAAACACATAAATAAAACATATTGATTGTCAATAAAAAAAATTGTTAATATTTATATAGATGACGCAACAAGTAGTGGATCGCCATGGAAATTTGCAACTTCAAAGGAACCGCATACACGTTGTCGGCACTTGATATCCGTGTAGGTCATTTTCTTGAAGAATCCTAAATCGTATTATGTTTTCATACAAGTGTTTGTACTTTTTTTACAAAGTACTTTGTGTTCTTTTTTCCAGTTATCAGGTTAATGTTAAAATATTTTGCATTTTTATTTATTCATGTAACTATTTTAATTACCTCTTAATTTCTTCAAAGTTAATGAGTAGCGTTACTAAGAAAACTCTCAAGCTCCGTGTACTACGATTTATTTAAATTTAAAAGGATATTGTAGGAAGAATTTTTTAATAAAAATACTTTTGAATTACTGAACGTGGGTTTCTGAGACCAAAATTCCCCTTTAAAAATATTGTTTTCTCTGTTTTGTCAAAGAAGATCACAGGGATGACAATATCTTTTATATAGAGATTATGGTCTCAGAAATCAAAGGTTAGTTTAGTGCGATATAAAATTATTAATAGATTTAATCTCTATATAACATCAGTCATTAATAGAGTTGTAGAATCTGCGTTTGAAATCTATTTACTCTGCCGTCGAAACAGGCGAGCATTTAATTCCGGGCGCGCCTTTGAATTATCCGGCTCGATTCTATTTTCTATTTGCATACATCTATGCATGCGTTGCACCAAACTAATTATCAAAATTCCAAGTTACATTTAGTTGCCTGCGATTCCGTTCGCGGTGTATTGAACAAAAAATTAGTATCCTATGTATTCTTCCAGATGCTCTACATCTGTATCAAATTTCAGTGAGATATGTTTAGCTGTTCAGGAGATACCTAGTAACAAACATCCACACCCATCCATTCAAATTTTTATATTATTAGTAAGACGTATAAATGTTAGGGCGTACACGTTATTTATTAAGAGATTACCATGTTATATTCACCTGAATATTCATTGTATACCTTTTTACTGTTAGGGAGAAAATCCGATACTGTGCCGGTGTACTGGCGCAACACTAGCCTTACTATAATGTCGACGTTTATGTCCCATTACTAATCATTCTGACACTTGACTTGGTAATGCAAGCGTGACATTCGCGCCAAAAGATTTTGACTACTGAAAAAACGTAGCTCAATTTAATATAAAGCATGTCGTACGAAATAGGGTGATACGATTATAGTTTTTACTCCGAGTTGTTTGCGTTCACAATTCCGTTTTTTATCACATTAAAAAATATCTTTGTTAATCTGCAGTTTTTTCACTGTCACACTGTTTGAATTCCGCGTAATTGGAACAAAAAGTACTACGACTAACGACCAATTAGACGCGATGTTGTATGTAAAGAATTATTTTTCTGTTATATCTATTTCGATTATTTATCATTCATCACTCAGATTAAAACAAATATATTTTCAATAAACGAAACAATTGCAAAACTCTAATTAAAATTATCATTTGAAAAAAAAACTAAATTATTTTTGTATCCAGAGACGTATCATTTTATTTATGATTTAACAAAATTAAGTACTTAACTAATAATAAATAAAAAATATACTAAGACGTTTTAAAATTTGATTTCATTGTATTCGTTTTGCTCTTAAAAACCTAGAACATACAATTTTACATAACCTTAATAAACAACTAAAGTTTCGTTATTATTAAAGTAAGACGGTGTGGAAACGCGAAATCTCTTATTAACGCTCCAACATTGTAATGAGGTAAAAACCACAGAGAATCATGTTGCAAATCTCCGTCATCTTACTAAGAGATTTATCTCTGGTCGACCTAAACCAAAATAACTTGCTCCCAGCCGTTGTTATTATATATTTTAATGAGTTATGAATGTATCAGGAATAAATAATGTTGTATTATTTGTTAGTTTTGTATATTTGGTACTCATCTAACTAATATTATAAATGTTGTTGTTTATATGTATGGATGGGTGCGTGGATTTTTGTTAGAAGATATATCCCGAACTGGCTAACGGATCTCGATGAAGTTTTGCATAGATGTAGAACATAATCTGGATGAACACATAGATTACTAATTAAGTTTTTCCATAAACTGCGCGACGGAGTCGCTAGTGTTTTATAACAAGATCAGTCTGGACATTATATTGCATTATTAGGTACGACTATTAATATTACTAATAAATTATTCAAACTTTCGTCAGACATTATACTAAACTGATATATAAACACGGCTAAACACTTACGTATATTCGTCCGGTGGCGGCACCTACTAGTTTCGAGCCCAACGGGGGCCCTTCATCAGGATGAGTGGTACTGGTATTATTTCGTGGACGCGGCCCGTCGCTCACTGACGTCGCTCACTGACTCCGCCACCGGACGTATATACGTGAGTGTTTAGCCGTGTTTATATATCAGATTAATATTACTGTCTTAAGTCGCCCACTACTGGATGTAGACCTTCCCGCCTGTGCCGCCCTCTTCTAGGTTACTTCCGTAACCTTGACCAGACCATCGGTTCATCTTGCAGGAGGTTTTACCTTACCTGCGGTGTATTTTCGTATAGAGGTGCTTTAAAAAAATTGACTACTTCGTACTACGCTAACTTATAGCTAACAAACCTTGGACACGCATGTCTAGTAACTAGTACTGCAGACTTTTAATACAATACCATAGTGTTTAATATACGTTTCGTTAAACTTTTATTTAGACAGCTTTTTGAAACGTTTTTCTGAACACTGAAAGAACCACAAAAGAGTGAAGCTTTTTAATTCACGCTCGACGCCGCGGCGCCGCTTTTTTATTTACGTTTGAAAGCTGAAACAATTCGTTCGTTTGGGACTAAGTGGAATAAACTAAATACAAATAGACTGGGCATTTAGAGTTATTCACATGACGGACTCGTCATTCTAATTTGAGATATAATAATAAATTATTAACAGCTTTTGACCCTTTTTCCACAACTGTACTAGAGACTGCTATTTCTATAAATAAATAGCTGTCGCCCGGGACTACATCCGCGTGTTTGTCTAAAAAAAAAATTAGGGTTGGACTACCCTTAACATTTAGGGGGATGAAAATAGATGTTGGCCGATTCTCAGACCTACCCAATATGCTCACAAAATTTCTTGAGAATCGGTCAAGCCGTTTCGGAGGAGTATGGCAACGAAAATAGTGACACGAGAATTTTATATATAAGATGTAAGTTCATGTGTACCGTTTTTAGAATGACATATTCCAATTAAATTATCGCATATTAACAGTGCAATAGGCAGATTTCAGAAAATTTAATATTTCAAACAATTTTTCTTACACAAGGAAAACATTGTAAGGATTGCTATCAAAGATCTATGAAGAAATTCAATAATATTTATCAACCAATCTAAATTTGATCAGTGTGATTCATTAAGTCTGTCAAGGGTTATTTAAGAAGTTAGCGTCTCACCTCGCCACGCCATATCTCAACAACGTTCCTCTGGTATTGCAGATATTCATGGGTGTCGATAAAAACCTAGGAACTCCCACTGCTCATTTGCCCCCTTCTCTAAAAAAAACTAAGATCACAAACTTAAGGTAGGTTACTGCCTTTCGGTGTGAACAGTTAATTTCTTTTTAATATTAACTTAGTTATAAACCAACATATGCGATAAAGATATTTGTAATATAAGTTAGGAGGTATTATGCAATCGCGGCATTGTTATCCGGCCAGTCATCGCATGCATTAGCATGGCATTACCACATGATTTATCTTCGTGCCACATTAATTTCCTTTACGCATATCTGACTTTAAGCAAATATGTTACTTGATACATCACATACCACTATGTAGCCCGATACTTATTCGTATCAGTTTTCAGATAAAAATATAATCAATAAAATAAATATCATCATCAGCTCACTATACGTCCCCACCGAGGGGCTCGGAGCCTACCCTAAGTTAAGGGTGATTAGGCCATAGTCAACCACGCTGGCCAAGTGCGGGTTGGTTGACTTCACACATATCTTTGAATTACTTCTAAGATATGTGCAGATTGCATCACGATGTTTTCCTTAACTGTAAGAACGTCGGATAAATGTACATATGTAAATCGGAAATCGAAAAACACATTGGTACATGACGGGATTCGAACCCAGGACCTTCAGATTGCAAGTCAAGTGCTTGACCCCTGAGCCACCGATAAAAAATAACTATAAAGGCATATACATTTAATAAAATGTATTTGAATTTTAGTTTTATAAATAAATGCACAGAGAACAGAAATGATCTGCCAAAATAATAATAAAAATACATATTCATGTAGGCACTTGTTCTAAATAAAAGCAAAATTTTGTCCACGACTTTGTTAACGCTGTTAAACACTTAATTAGTAGTCTATGTGTCGTTCTAGACCAGTGGTTCCCAATTTATTTTGTCTACTGCCCACTTCGAGAATAAATATATTTTTAGCGCCCCCATATTTTCACATATTTAAAAACCACTATAACTTCAAATTAAATTAATTAATTATTGTGACCTATATATGTATATTAACGGAGAATTCTAAACGAAACTTTTACTATAACCCGCAACTTGAGACCGGTAGCGCCCACAAGGGGTCGTTATCGCCCACTTTGGGAAAGACTGTTTTAGACTATTTTCTAAATTTATGCAAAATTTAATTGAGATCTGTTAAGCCGTTCTGGAGTTACCTTCCATCCAAAAATTCGCATTTATAATATTAGTAAGATTTAACCTTACTAAAAAACTTTTAAACACATTCTTAAATTAAAAAATACCTGTACAAAAGCACATTGTTACTATCTCCAATTCGTATTGTAGTGGAATAAGGAACGTGCAATAGCAACGTTTCTATAGGATCGAAATTATATGGCGCAGTTACATTCGAATGCAGCATTGCGAAGTGACTTCAAAGGACAAAGACTCGCCTGTCTGGTATGGCTACGATATAATTTGCTTCAGTTACTTGCCATTCTTTATAATATTAACGTTATTTTTAATTATATAATATAAGTATATCATTCTTCTTACTATTCTATCTTACTTCTTACTAATATTATAAATGCGAAAAAGAACAATAGTCATCTTCCCGCCTTTTCAATAAGGCTCGGTAATATTCTTGTATCATATGTATAATATCATGGTTTAAACTAAATAAATGGTAAAAAAGTAAATTAATTATAGTTTTTTTTGTTATCCACTCAGCCGCATTTGAAATTGAAAAGATCCCCGGAGTGTCTAACTTTAAATTAAATTTAACACTTGTGTTTATTTAATTTGAAAAGAAAGTTAGTTTTGGACGAAACAGTCTTTTGTAAAGACCTTAGAAATTCTTATAAGAACATATATTATTATTGTGAAAGAAAATTAGTAAATATTATTTTGGGTATATTTTTGCCTTTGTATACGTAGCTACGTTGCGGTTACCTCCCCGGAGTGTGTGCGCCAGATTAATCGTAACCACGTGAAATTGGAAACTTCGCGCGTTGGCACTGAACACTGTGGCCGCTATGCTACTATAGTTCAAAGTGATATGTTTAATGTTATTGGTTTATTTTGAACACGAGACTTAGGAGACAACTTCGTCTTGCGCATTCATAAATTATATACTAAAACTTTGATTATATTAAAAAAATATTTATGTAATATGCATCTTCATATTTTTATTTATAAGCAAAGGATGGAAAGGGCAAGATGATTTAAACAAGAAGGGAACGCAGAGGAAGAAGAAAAGGTCTTCTCCTCCGTCTGTTAAAGGTAGGCAATTTTGGATGTCTATGTGCAGCGGTCGCTTCGCTAATTCGGTGTATTTAAGTATTAGATTGTTAGTTCACCGGCTTATGATATAAAAAATAATACCTTGATATGTTTGAACCAATTGGTAGTACTCAGTGTGTATTCATAGTAATGTACCGTTTCCTTTAACGTAAGTTTGCAAATTGTAATGTGATGGATGACATAATTTTTCTATAAATTATATATTTTCAGAATTGAAAACTTATTGTTAGTGAAAATTCAAAATGCACTTGTGTTGATACAGCTTATAAAGTCTTTAATGTCATAGTTTATAAATTTAAACATATCACTAATCTTTATTTTAACGACATTAGTTTTAAAAGTAAACTACAAGACGACTTAAATTAACGAGCAAGCTTAACATTTCATATTATATCACAATTAGAAGATCTAATATTAAATCAATAAATTAATACTTTATAGTTTCCAGATCAGATCTTATTTAGATGTTATTAGTTAAATGTTGGATAAATTGTCATAGCTTTCATTCTTATGAAGATTATCTTAAAATCTCTCCTTTGAGACCAGACTTAAGTGAGTTAAGACGATTTGAAATAACTTCATAAACCTCAGCAAACACAAATTATTATTGAAGTCACAAATTTTAATATTTATTGTTTTTTTTTCTTATTTTTCTTTTGTATATCGAAATCAATAATCAAAATGAATTCAAATAATACATTTATATGTAATATGAAAATTAACTATTTGCAAAGTTATTTTTTTCGTCGCACCGTAATCAGGTCGGGTAAGAATTTCGATTAAACTTTTCATAAGGATTGAAACTTTTTTCATCGTAACATAAGATTAGGAGAAATAATTGAAGAGAAGTTATGAGTACGATGTGAAAATTGCAAACTTACTTAATCTCCTTTTTTTTATATTTTCAGTGAGTTAAGGTGAAATCCAGTGTTGATTATTTAACTTTGACGATAACGCGATTAGAGCTGATTTAGTTAAAAGGAACTTTAAATAGTAAAACAAATGAATTCATATTTATTCTTAGTCGTTCCTTCAAGCGTTTTGCAAAGGATTAAAAAGTAGCCAGGATCATTTTTGCTTAAAGTATAACTTGGGTACATCTAAGAGTAGGTTGACTCACGTACTCAAGTACTTGCAATCTGCAGGTCCTGGGTTGAAATCCCGCCATGTACCAATGTGTTTTTCGATTTCCGATTTACATATATACATTTTGACGACGTTCTTACGGTGAAGGAAAACATCGTGATGCAACCTGCATATATCTCAGAAGAAATTTAAAGATATGTGTGAAGTCAACCAATCTGCACTGGGCCAGCGTGGTTGACTATGGCCTAATCATCCTTTACTTAGGGTAGGCCCCGAGCTCCTCGGTGGGGACGTATAGTGAGCTGATGATGACCCACGTATTCTTATTTTAAAACATCCTTTAAATCGGAATAAAATGGTACGTAAAATTGAATATTTTTTTTTCAGAGGATGATAGAAATAACAATATGTTTCTGTACAGATGTTTCCGCAATGAAAACTCAATAGTACCGAAGTGAAAAATCGAGTTAGATGTAGGATCAACGACCGCACGCGTTTAAATCCAACGTACAATTTATTATGCATGAGATTTATACGTAAACCATTATAGAGATTTACGAAATGGATTAGTAAAACGATAGATTCATTTTGGTTAGGCTTCGCAAAAAAATTGAATTCATTATTTACCGCTTACGAAATTAAATCCCGATTTTTTTATTAATGTTTTAAGAGTCCGAGATTAGAATAACAGCCAGAGTCCTTAATCTAAATATAAGTTTACTTTTTGGTTAACATCTTACTTCTTAAATGTGATTTTAGAAAATAAACAACGTTTTCTTTTAGTTATTATCCGTTGCCAGTATTAAATACTTTGCTCTAAGCGAGATCTATTTTGATCGTATTAGGATACTAGCTATCGACCGCGGTTCTGTCCGCGGGGAATTAAATCTTTTTCGACGTTGACGCTAGTGATCATCGTATAATTTAGTTTGTCTAATGCCTACCAGGTCATATCTTTGTCGGTCTATAACGAGAACATATTATATATTTAAAATATTAACTGAAATAAAAAATCTCACACGCTTAATTACAAGTATACAAAAACCAATGAACAACCTGACAGTCGGGTAAAAAAACGAAAAACTAATCAAAAGTGGAGTTTATTTGTATAAAAATTACAAATGCATCGTGCATTTGACACTTCATTTAGCTTTGTGGCAACACTAGCTATCGTATGTCATCTCTACAAAGCCAACTTAAATATTTTTTATATTTCAACAAGAGTAAATTGAGTTATACATTTGTTGTTTTTGTAATGAATTTTAAAATAAATATGTAAACATTTCTCAATTTTTATTACGGTCTTAGAAAAAAAAAGAGAAAGATGAGACAAAACAAGTCTCAGGACAATGGAACTTCACGGTAACACACATCAAAAAGACTTTTTATTATTCCACAGATCTTCTTCGCCAATTATATAAAGCTAAAGAAAAGACGGAGTTCTTAATCAATTATTCAAATATTAACTAATTGCTTCAACAGCCGTGATCTGTTTAATAATATTCTTTCGAATTTGAGCAATTTGCGAGAAAAACGTCTTAAGCTAATAATAAAATTAAATATGATGAACTGATTAAATGATTAGTAGAGTCGAGAAGTCGGCTCAGTTTCTCTTAAAGGAGGCAAAAGGGGTAACGGTTTATCTTGAAATCTTCTACACCTACTATTGTAATACTAGCTGTCGCCCTCAACTCCGTCTGCGAAAATTAAGAAAGAACTAAATAAGTAGCCTATGTGTTCCTCCAGACTGTGTTATATATCTATGCCATTCATCGAAGTGCAGTTCCTCTGGTGTTACAGATGTCCATGGATGTCGTTGATCACCTCGGTGTACACGACGCTCGTTTCTCCCCTTCTCCTATAAAAAAAAATCTGTTGAGTCGTTTTGTAGATGCCTTCTAACAAACATCTATCCATCCATATAAACATTCGGATTTATAATATTAGTAAGAAAAGTAAAAAGTAAGATATTATATTGTAAGGGAAAATATTGTATGTTAAAATCTAATTTGAACTTACGCTTATTGTTATAAAAATATATTTCATTGTCTCCATGCTTGCGTAGCAACTTGTAGCAATTCGTAGCAGTTCGTAGCAATTTAGTCAATACGTAACACACTTGTAGCAGTAAATACTCTGGGAAGTATATTCAGATGGCTCGTAACTGCGCAACCGGTATTAACTGCCGACCTGTATCGACAACACAGCATTTACTCTCTTGTCCAAATCTATTAGCATTTTGATTGCACAAGACACATCGTTCCTCAATAAGGAAGACATTTGGAAGAAGATGAAATGTTATGAGTAAACAGAACTTTACCTTAGTGTAATCGATTACAAATAATTTATACATCCAAATGTTACTTGAGTTCCCTAAAATCAATCAATCTTGAATCAGATGGTGGCCTATTTGTGTAGTAAGTTATGTGATTTATAATACGACTAATTAAGTTATGTTAGTCTACCTTCCGTGAATGTCGAACTTAAGTTTCGCTAATTTGTGGTCCGGAGAATTCCCGATAAAGTTATGTCAGTTTTTCTTTTGTGATAAAACTTTGTCCGCTACATCTTTGTGTTCGAGTTTTTATATTTTATAATGTACACAGAACCGCAATGCATAAAGGGTTCATTTTTAAATGTAAAAATCTCATTTGCTGTAGGTAATTTGCTTTTATTGTGCGAAACAAAGAACAGGAGTCTGGACAAAGACAAAATAACATCAAAATGTTTCCTCATTCCTAGAGTCGTAATGTCAGTTTCACACGAAGGTAACACTATAATATAGAGCAGTAGAACAGAACAGTATTGCTATTCGAACGCACACTTAATACTACAATATTGTTCTGTTTGAGAGTGTGCGTTCAAAAATTTGGAGTACAGTTCTTTCGTACTATTCTTGTTGTTTTGCCCTCGTGGAAAATTAGCACAATGCTTTGTGCAGCGCGAAGTCCTGCAGTTGGGAAAGGACACGTCCCCGCGATTGCGTCCCGCTGTGTAAATGTAAAAACTGTCACGTGCAAAGATTAAGTAGTAGACGAATTCGTTGTGACCAATTCTTTGTTCCTTTTTTAATTTTGTATTCATCTGCCTTGAATTTATAATAATCCATGCCATTAATTCAAAAAACAAATGTAATATTTATTTTATTGTCCATGTCTTTATTAAAATTCAATGGGATGTTTATCATCACTTGTTACTAAAGATAAAACTTACTACCGTGGGTTTCTGAGACGAAAATCTCTATATAAATCATATCTCTAAATCTTTCATCTTTTACAAAACAGACATAACAATAATTTTTTTGGGGATTTCGGTCTCAGAAACTCATGGCTAGTAATTTCGAAATTCAGACTTCTATGAACAGTTTCATGATCAAAAATTAGATCAGAGTCTTGGAAGGAGTCGCGTGCGTGAAACATTCCGATACATTGCAGCTTGCATTTTAATTCGTTTTCATTAAATTTATTATTTCTATATGCATCGCAGTAACTCGAAAATTTTGGATTGGTTCCAATTTCGCTTAATTTGCATGAGCTATCCATTACGTAAATCTTTGTGAAATAGACAACTAAAGACTGGAGCTGTGCCGCAACACGAGACCTAAATTTGTAGGCTTAAATTCTATTTGAAATATATAGGCGAAACCTTACCGTGTACAAAATATAGCATCTTTAGAAAGGAGTTCGGCAAATATATCATTCCTGTTAAGTTGTGAAAGGTCTATCTACGCCGCATTTACTTATTTTAGGGTAGTTTTTTCTGTAAATCAATATTTACTACTACATTTAGTCGTCCATCTACCTACCATCTAGAGCAGTGGTTCCCAAACTTATTTTGTCAACTGCCCACTTTGAGAATAAATATTTTTTTAGCGCCCCCATATTTTCACATATTTAAAAACCACTATAACTTCAAATTAAATTAATTAATTATTGTGACCTGTATAAGTATATTAACGGAGAATTCTAAACGAAACTTTTACTATTACCCGCAACTTGAGACCTGCAGCGCCCACAAGGGGGCGTTATCGTCCACTTTGGGAAAGACTGATCTAGAGTCTACCACTTGATCAGGATGATAACCAGGCCCAGGTTGACTAAATTCATTAGTGCGCTTTTCTTCAGTAAGAAAAGTGAATAAATGTACATATGAATGTAGTATAAAAGATAAAATGCTATTAAAATCAATCCGCTTAAATTGGATCAAAGCTTTAATGCTCTTAGCTCTAATTAACACCTACATTAAACATGACTGTCAACTAATGAATATGTTTTTGCTTCTAATCATGTATAATATATTATTAACATATTTTTCCAGTTATTAAATAAATAAATAAATATTTCAAGCATGTAATAAAACCCTGACTATTTTAATATCAAATGTTTATGTTATAAATAAAAAAATATCCTAGTTAAAAAAAGAATAACTGATATATTTGGGAAAAATATAAAAAAATATTTTACACATCGAAAGCCGATAAAATATTTCGTTACAAAAGATCCCGGCTATGCTTCACTCTCTTCACAGTCGACCGGACGCGTCAGAAAGGTTATACGCACATAAGTTAAACGATGAAATTTTCAATCGGATACATTCGCATGTCAGTGATATACTGCCGGCTTACTTTCCAAAAACCGTGGGTTTCCGAGACCTATCTGTAAAACATACTGTCATTCCTTTTATTATCTTTGATAAAACAGAGATATGTTTCAACGAGGATTTTCGTCTTAGAAACCCACGGTAACTGTATCTTTTACAAATAATATTATTCAAGTCTATATAGATAGATAATTTACGTTGTTTTCATAAGGTTCATAGTAACTTATTAAAAACAAAATCGACCTATTACGTATCTATGCAATTCCTGTGGTTATGACGAACAAAACATTCATAATAAGTCCTAACCTTTGTGACTACAGAAGGTAACCAATGAACGGACAAACAGTAAAAATAATAAACAGTGAAAATTAACCCCCTACCAATCGGACAAAGATAAAGTTTTTTTTTTAAATTGTAAATTTAGAACTTAAAAATTCATATTTTATTCTTTATATGTAACAAAGAGGTTACATTTGTTTTCATACATTCTTTACACAGCGTAAGTTTTAACATAAATCGCAGACGGTAAAAGTCAAACGAGCTTTATCACTACGTCGGAGAGCAACGTATTTTATGCTTAATCGTTTGCGGATTTGAAAGTTTAATTATTAAATGTATATTAGATGTTGTATATCATACTTCACGATGAAGTTAGGAAGTTATTTTAATGTCGATTAATAAACAAAGATGTGTGCAAAGTAGTATGATTAAAGTACTTCGTTGTGTTTCTTGATATACCTTTTTTTTGGGAGGGGAATGTTTATGCATACTCCGCGCCCCGGGGGGGATGCAGTACTGCTGAGGTATTTTCTTGCGGATTGGAAGCATACCCACTAAACCCCTCTGTTCTGCACGCTTGCGCTTTCGTCCCCGACCTCGCCTGCGTTAGCTGCCGAAGCAGTTTCCACTACAGTAGACGCTACAAGGCCTAACTTCAGCCTCAAGCGCCGGATCCCCCCGTATCTAGCGCAGTCTTGATGTACCTACGATCTCGTAGGGATGAAAAGAGGACATCGTATTTTTTGGTTCAAAGTGCCTACAACTTAGGACTTAACGTGTTTATTTGTCAACGACATTTAGTAAAGTTATAGGCATTTAGTGCAATCCTTTTTAGCTTAAATATCTTTTGAATGCCTATATAAGGGATATAGGTATAGGAATTATTATGTTAAATACATGTTGAACGATACTTTAGTTTAGTTACCTTGTATTCTAGTAATCGTTTTAAAGTACTGAAACAGCATTGTAATAATATATAATCGCGTGACTCGACACACAAATCGTTTGCAGTTGAAAGTGCTAAGTGGCGCCGGTTTCTTCCTTGTTTCCGCAAAGCGCTGACTCGAAGCGGAATTATGGCCACTTCCTGATTTCCTTTAACCGACAGCTCTAATTGTGTTCTGATTAATTGTCTTCGAGTTTCACCATTTGCTTTTACCGTGAAAATACTTACGAATAAGAACATGTAGTGTACTGCATATATACAGTAGGAGTATAAGAACAGATAATTTTAAGACCGAATTACTGATCTTTTTATTCTTATAGAGACTTTAAAACCTACAATTAAATTCATATGTATAAGACGAGAGATTCAGGCCGAAAATGATGCATTAAAGATTCGAAACGAACACTTAGATTTAAAAAAAAAGAATATAGATGGGAACATAAAACCACAGCGTAATTATAAAATAGTTTGGTCTATTAACCTTGGGGTTTTGAAACTATAATGCATGTTATATTGTTCTTTTTTAAATTATTTTTTTAAGTTAATGGGTGTTCTGAGTTATCGATACTTATATTTTAAATATATTTATTTTTTATTTGTTTAGTTTCTTAATGGGTACAATGAAGTAAATTAAAAATATCTGTTACAGCTCTGAAAGAAAATTGTTAATATTTAATATAATGTTTTCTAAAGAATAGTAAATTAAATAAGGGATATTAGATGTAGGAAAAATTATTACTTAATTTGATTTTGTTCAAAGAAAATATAACGAATATTAAACAGTAATACGTAAGTCCATTTAAATATTCTTTGAACATTTTTACAATTTAATTTGCAAGACACGTGCCTAGATAATTAGAGTTTTTTATCTGCCATGTTAAATGTTCGGACGCGAAATATATAAGGTAAACTAGCTGTTGTCAGTGACTCCGTCTGCGTGGAATTAACAGGTAGTAACCAATTCTATTCGGCGTCGGTGGCTCGGTAGTGAAGCACTTGACTTGCAATCTGCAGGTACTGGGTTCGAATCCCGCCATGTACCAATGTTTTTTTTCGATTTCCGATTTACATATGTACATTTATCCGACGTTCTTACGGTGAAGGAAAACATCGTGATACATATCTGAAAAGAAATTCAAAAGATATGTGTGAAGTCAACCAACCCGCACTTGGACAGCTTGGTTGACTATGGCCTAATCACCCTTAACTTAGGGTAGGCTCCGAGCCCCTCGGTGGGGACGTATAGTGAGCTGTTGATGATGATGAACCGATTCTAAATCCTACTGAATATCGGTGACACGAGAATTTTATTCAAATATAACTGATATTTATACTCGTACATTCAGTAATATTTTAACATTCGAAATACATACATCAGAATTAAATTGTTAACAACATTCCATTCATTATCTTATTATGACACTCTCTATAAAAATGCATACTTATGACCAATTCATGTGGAGAACCTTGCGACTGTTGTAGCTTTCTTTTTTTAAATCGCTATAACATTCAAAGTTGGAAGAATCGGTAAAGCGGGGATCGTATCCGCACCAATAGATAACAAGGTGCTTAACAACTGCACCGCTGATGCTCATTATAGTGAACAAACAGATATACATCGTATAAATAATCTTTGGATCATAAGGAATTTAATTCGATCAATTAACTTCAATCCAATCAAAATCGATATCAGATAACGTATTAAAGGCAATTTAGCTTTGCATAAAGTACTTATCTACTTAAGTGCTCTAATTGATTATCATTACAATCTTGATAATGCACCACTTAATGATAGATCTGTACCAGCTCCAGATCTGTACCAGCAGACTCCGTCCGCGCAGAATTAAAAAGAAAGTTAATTAGTAGCTTATGTGTTTTTCCCGACTATGTATTACATCTATGCTAATGTTTGCATTGGAATCCGTTATACTGTTCTGAAGATACCTTCTAACATCCTTCTAATTCCTCCATCTATACATGCTAACATTCGCATTTATAATATTAATAAGATTTTATCTATTTTTACATTTTAAACAATATTAAAAATAACCAATTACTTTGGATTTTAGCATTCGTAGCAGTTTTTTAAGTTTATACGTTGCAAATATAAAAATAGAAATCATAATACTGTTGTGGAAACATATCAGGCTCGGCGTTATGTGGTCAGCGAGCTGCGTGTTAAATTTCGAACTTTTTCCTCTTTTTTTTTATTTTTCTGTAATTTTCGAATTTATTCTTGTTATATGCGGCTTTATATTTACAATTACAATCTTATTACTTCTTAGTAACATTGTTTTTAATTATGTTTTAAATGTTTAAAAAAATAAATGACACTCCGCTACTGAGTTATAAAAGGCTTATAAATCGTTTGAACTTGCTTTTCTTAGAATAATTAATTCATAAACTATTCATAAAGTGTTCAATTAAATTTCCTAAGCTGTTCTTAAACGACGTTTGATTAATTATTTTAAAGTTGCTTAACTAAGTACCAAGTACAAAGATTAATTAATAAATTCAATGTGCTTTAAATTTGGAAATATAGGTACATTTACGTGAATTTACTTTTATCTTTTAATTCCAAATAAGATCTTGACTTGTACCTAGGATATTGTTTACAACAGTAATCGTATAGCGAGATTAGAATCCTCGACCAGTGTTCGGTTGTTCCTTTATCCTTAACCATAAGGCTATTGACGCTTTTTTGTTGTTTGTTAATTTCATACATGTATGTTTTCAAAACAATTCGAAATACAAATAAAACATGAATGAGATATTCTCGTGAATAAAGCCAGGCGAATGTTTATCTTCTTTTACGTAGCATATTTACTTACGATGTTTAATATTTCCCTACAAACCTACGTTATTATACCATTGTGTAGAATATTAATAAATTCTGCTTTAGCATCGTTTTGGTCGTCCGCGACTCGCTCCGCACGGAGTTAAAAAAAAATTAAATAAGTAACCTATATGTTCTTCCAAAATATCTACATCGATGCCCGTTTCAGCGAGATCCATGCAGCTTAGATACCTTCTAATCCATCCATCCATACATCCAAATATTCGCATTAATATTATCAGTTTATATAGACTAATCAGTAATATAAGAATTGTTTGGAAGTTCGTAAAAGCAGCTTTGTTTACAAATTATAAAATTGAATTGAAAGTAATTTTCACACATAGTTTTCGTACTTAATAAAAAAATTGAAAACTTTTCTACTTTCTTTAAAAGTTGAATTTTGCTAAATTAAACTTCTTTATATTATCTTTTTTTAAACTTCTTCATTTTAAAGTTTGTTCTAAAAAAGATATATTAAAACACATGTTTATACGTATTCCTACTGATACGTGTTTAATTCTGTAATCGTAATATGCAATAATATGAAAACACAGTAATGTAAACTTGCTCATACAATTTGCATTTTGTTAAGAGGATTATTTCGGATAAAAAGCTCGCTTCCAGTTCGCCGGACACATGCCTTTTAATTTCATGCATTTATTAATATACCTATTATTTATTTCGTTATTACTCGATTTCTTTCGTAAATCTTTTACAATAATAATAATTTGCGTCTTTCTAGAATACAGATTTTGTAACTAAATTATTTTCTAAGACTGGGATATTTAAGTATTATAATTAGGTAATAATAATAATATTATAATAATAAATATTATACCTAGATTTGGGTCACGAGGTAGTGGTGGTACCATGTGGCGTATGAAATCGACTACCATTATTCCGATAGTCGTATTGGTGTATGGACTGATAGCGAAGAGTTTCGACCAACATCTCAAGAAGCTCTCGCTAAACAGTTGGATTAAGGGCCCGATACAAAAGGCAGTTATATTAAAACTCGCGCATCGTGAGAAGGTTCCTGTCTCTGCAGCCCTGACCACTGGTTGTTTGAGTCATGGGACTCCGCAGCTGGTTTTTATATGAAATGTACAATATGAGAATAAGATAAATAAATGAAAACAAAAGAAATTTTATTTCTTAATTGAACTTATTAAAAAAAAGGTGTCATGTGGATATTACGAAAGAATTCTTTAGAATTCTTAATTATTAAAAAGAAACCTTCGTTTTAGTTCTATAAAATCTTGTGAAAATATTGTACATTTATTTACATATCACTAGAATTTCTTGCGACCTATTTAAGGTTTTCATCCGGAAGCAAGGCTTTTTAGTTAAATAAAAAACCAAATTCAACAAAATATTTTAAAATGAAATTTGAAAAGCGTTGATTTCAGCTATATGAAATGCAATGTATAAAAAAATTCAAACTAAAATATATTTAAAAGATTTATCGATTAATATTTTCTTTTACTCCTGATTCCTAGAATATGTTTAGAAAACCATTTTATACTCTCTTCATTTTATATTTTTTGTTTTATTTGCTCTGAACGGAAATTGGCTTACAGCATATTAGCATTATAGACGCTACTTCGAAGTTTATAAGATTTGATAATACTAACACTGTTACGTAACATATAGGTCAAAGTTAAAAAATTAAATAAAAAATATACTACACAAGAAGACTATTAGGAAAACTATCAGAAAGACTAGTTTTTGTACGAATATTTCATCACCTTTCTGACCTTGCCTTACATACGTAGGTGGGTGATTTTCGTTCTACAAATCAATCTGTCTACCGTCATTCAACATTCAACAGTGGTAGAGCCCGCTTTATATCATATCATCTTCGCACGACTTGGCCCGGCTCGCCCGGTGAAATACCACAACCACACAGAACACAGGTGTGAAGTGGAAGCAATTCCGCGTTTCGTCTG
The DNA here is from genome assembly GCF_000836235.2 of Papilio xuthus. Taxonomy (NCBI): domain Eukaryota; kingdom Metazoa; phylum Arthropoda; class Insecta; order Lepidoptera; family Papilionidae; genus Papilio; species Papilio xuthus. The sequence goes on along the minus strand of NW_013531711.1, from coordinate 1,793,692 downwards.
ATGAGTGTGCGAACCGAAGGCCTAATTTAGTCCTCTTTCCCTTCCCACCCTTTTTCTTATAAGGAAAGGATGGGAAGTGGAAGTAGACTTTCCGGATGAGAGGATGCATGGAAAGGGAAAATATTTTCTTTCTGTGCCTCCTCTCCTCCGTCGATTAAAGGTAGGTAACGTATATGCAATTGCGTATGTCTATGGGTAACGGTCACTTCGCTATTTCAGTGATTTCATGTGGTCGCTCGCTCGTTTGCCACCTTAAGATATAAAATAAAATCTCCGTCGTCACCTCACTTTTTGATCATGTCACCTTTCACGCAATCTACTCTTCCTTCCTCTACAGATGTACCCATCCACACTTATCCTTACAGATATTTGTGTAATAAGTTTCCACTAACGAGGCACCAATTATACAAATTAGTAATACGTGTCCCGGCTAATCGTGTAGTTCGCGCCAAAATGTCATGTGCGAAACAACTGGCACGTATATAGATATTATAATAAGCCAGTTATCCTTTACGTGTTTAGCATATTGCTACCATAATTACCACACGAATTTAATTACAACTAACGATAGTTTATTATTATAAAACCAAATTAATTGTTGCTTGACCACGATCCCACATGACGTTAAGCGATATATCCGAAAGGTGGTACAAGTTTTTTCAAATATCTTGCTGAATCAAGGTCATCGGTCGCGCTACGCCTCGCTGCACGTAAAACTGTGTAATGCACAGCGACTAATGCGAAGTTTAGAGCCGTTATCTGAAAACACACGCTAGTTTAGTTCTATAATTGTTGATCTCACATCATACTATCAGTTGGTATATATAATATTTAAGACTACCAGTAATATTAAAATTTGTATATAAACCAAACGATAAAACATATCTTTGAAATGATTTTGTTATGTCTTAATAATAAATAATGTTTGAAAATACATTCTTCATTTGTTTTTAAATAAAATTGGTTTGTATAAAATACAAGAGCAGAGAAACGCCAAACCGCTTAGGAAGTATTTTCGTGTGGTAACACTAAATCTAGCTAAACCCAGTGGAACGACTCCGTATTATACATTAAGAAAGGACCTCTGTTGTTTTAAACGCTTTGATATTAAGTATAAGATTAAGAAATCTCGGAATTAAATCTCTTAGCTTAATTTTCTATTAAAATCTTAAGATACAATACTAAAAGAGACTATAAAATAAATTTGAACGGAATTAAATCGAAATGCAAACATAGTTTATTAATCGTTTTAATGGCCTGACTTACCGTGGGTTTCTGAGTCCGTAATCTCCGTTTAAAACATATTGCTATCTCTGTTTTGTCAAAGATAATGAATGGGACGACGATATGTTTTATACAGAGATTTTGGACTCAGAAAAAAACATTTGACAGTTTTTTCTGGATTCTTTAATGTTCAAATCATATAATTGACCTTGAACTTCAACTGAGGACTATTAGTAAAACTTGTTGTCTCTGTTTTTTTAATTGATTTAGAGGGAGAACAATATATTTTTATACAGATGTATCAGCAATGAATTAGGAAACCGATATTATGATATTAAAATAATTAAATCGTTTCTTTTGTTTCTGACTTAAATTTTCTCTTGTCCGTTTATAAAAGAATTGGAGTTACACGACAAATTATTCCAACCCTTGTCAAAAATTAAAACATTTTTATAACAATTTTGACGGTTAGGTAATGTTTTAGGGAGTGGAATTGTGAAGTTTATACGACAGGAGACAGCTGTTGTCATTGACGTAAATACTGTGCTGTGTCGTTGGCAATAAATATCAAACTTTACATACATACACCAGCATTTTTTTTATGTTCATTTTCTTTAAAATATTATTTTTTACTTTTTTTACTTATATAAACATGTTACCTTCATCGTAACTTTATTATAAATAAGTTTTAGTAGGTAACTGTTTATTTTTTTTTACTGAATTTTTTTATCGGTAAAATAAAAAAAAATCTACTCACATCAGATTCTGAAAAATATTTCAATAATATTTATTTACAAATATTTATAAAATGCTTTTTTATACTTTTAATATAATACATATATTTTTTGTGTGAACTTAAAACCAAAAACACGTAGCTTTTTTTTTAACCAGCATTTAACATGCGCATTTAAAAAATACTGTTTTAATTTTTTGTGCGTTCATTACGCAAAAAAAAAATGCAAATTCACCATCTGCTGTGCCAGCTGTATTATATATTTCTTATTTAATTTTGCTCTTATTTTTATCCTTGCGTATAACTTTTTTAATATTAATCTTCAAGTATTTTTTTTAAATTCTGCTATATTTTCATAAAAAAAAATATATAAAAAATATTTTTTATTTTTATTGTAAAAAGGTAGTAAATATCATATTTCTTGTATTTTTGTTATTAAAATCGCTTCTTTAAATTAATGTTTTGAAAACTGCTACTTATTAAAAACATTTTTTAGTTTTGTCGATGGCTAGATATGCTTTATGTTGCACAAAATTTAAAATGTAATATTGAAAACTTCTTATACAATTTTACCTTTCTGGAGATCCAATATTTAATATTAAGTGTCAAAAACATAAATAATGAAAGGGAAATCTGTATTCAAATGTAAATAAGTTTTATTAAGGTCTATCGCTTAAAATACTATTTGGTTATTTGTTGAGTAAAAAGAATTTTATGATGAAAGACGCCTATTTCATGAAAGAAGGTTTTTAATGAAAGCTTTTTATACAGCGAGTTACTACATATTCTATGAAAGAAATTTTAAATGGGAATAGAAACAACTATAGAAAAGATTTTTTTTTCTCATCTACCCCCAGTTTGTGAAATGCTTATTACTGTGGAAATGTGATGGATTTTACTTTCTAAATTTAAATTTCGAATAAAAGTTTTTTTTTATTTTTAATTTTATTACGACGTAGCTGTAGCTGTAATTGTGGAATTGATACTTATTAAATGTTTTTACCAACCCGCACTTGGCCAACGTGGTTGACTATGGCCTAATCACCCTTAACTGTTTCTTTTTTATGTTTTAATAGGTTTTTTTTACGACAGTAAAAACAGCTATGTTTTCTCTGTCTTGATTTAGAAATAATGTAATCCAAAATATGAATGATGTTCGACGTCAATCGTAAAATAAATATAAGACAAAACTTTTGTTATTTTTTTTTTAATTTCGATGTGATGTAAGCGAAATAACTTAAGGTAAACACTAATTAATTATAAGACAATCAAAACAATGGCGTATTGTATGTTGTCAACACAAAATACATAAGACAATTTTAAGATAAACATTTTTGCTTAAATATATATGTAGACACGTCGTGGTTAACTCCCCTGAGTGTGCGCCAGATTAACAGTAACCACGTGAAATTGGAAACTTTGCGCGTTGGCACTGAATATTTTGGCCAAGAAAACTTAAGAAATTGTATTATTTGTAAGTTTTGTATGAAAAGTTTTATTGCAATGGAAAATTACGTCTTGTTAAATATATTACTTTAAATTAAAACTGAAATTATGAAAAATAGATGGATTTGAAGGATAAAAATTGTTACTCCTCCTCCGCAAAATCTTTCTTATCCTATAATTTCCGTAGTGTATGCATAAAGGTAGTGTTGTTTGCCTCGAGCGTACGCGCCATAAGTACATGCCGGAGAGAGGGGGGCGTCAGTCGATGTCAGACCTTTGGACCGGCAGCACGTGTCCGTACCTTAACGAGCCAAATTTAACACAACTAATGCTACAATTTCCTTACAAGAAAATGGGAAAGGAACATGGACTAAAATCAAGTGAAATGTGAAATTGCTGCGACGTCTGCTTCTGTGTAGTCGAATGGAACGGTCTGTATTCCCAAACCAATGCGACTTAGGATCCTTAAAGAAGCGAGAATACCATTTCCTTAAAGGCCGGCAACGCATCTGCAGTACCTCTAGTGTTGCAGATGTCGATGGGTGTCGTCGATCACCTTGGTGTCCCCGCTGCTCGTTTCTTCTCGCCACTTCTCTAAAAAGAAAAATAAGGCAAAATTTCCTAGCTGTTAAAGAAAAGAAAGTGAAACTTTTTCTCAAACTAAAAGATTGTTCGTTTGTTAAAAAAAAACATAATTATACACCAAGTATATAGTTGTACAATTTCTTTACAATACAATAAGAGTTATTTAACTTAGTTATGAAGTTTTCGCTCTGGATTACTTATGAAGTACTCGTCCAATTAGGAGTCTTTTTTATTTCAACTTTAGTACTTGGAAGATTTACATAAAAAAACTTTTCATTCAATTTATTATCAAGTAATTGCAAGGACAGGTACATTAAATTTATAAGTTTATGTAACTTAATAAAGTTGGCGAAAAAGACATATGTTGCTGGCACCGATTCTGTAACAGCGTAAATTAAAAAAGAACAAAATATTTAATCTGTATTATAGCTAAATAACTGGAATGTTTTAGGTTTGACATTTGTTTATAAAATGATTAATTGAATTAAGAGATTTGATATATTGCTGTAACATAAATTTATCTGGATACATCTCGAAACTTTGCCAACAGACAGACACGTCGGAACTTGTTGAATTTCAACAATTCATTTGACAAGTTGTTAGCGCGTCTCATTTGTACGAACTGTCCAAACATTTGCCAACGTTTTAGTGAGGATTCTCATTATTTCATGTAATCTAGTTTCCTCGAAACGTCTATTTTGAAAACAAGTTTAACTGAAATTATGCTATTTATTCAAACTATAGACAGATTGTATTGAATTATTCAAACTTTCGTGAGACATTATACTAAACTGATATATAAACAAGGCTAAACACTCACGTATATTCGTCCGCGTGAGTAGTGAGCGACGGGCCGCGTCCGCGAAATAATACCAGTACCACTCATCGTGATGAAGGGGCCCCGATGGGATGGAAACTAGTCGGTGCCGCCACAGGATGAATATACGTGAGTGTTTAGCCGTGTTTATATATCAGATTGTATTGAGATATAAATTAGACAGACTGACTCGAAACATCAACGACCGAGCTCTCACCGATCGGCCTTGTGGAAAAACGTAAGTTCCCTCTGCTTTTTTATCGTATATACCACGGGGAGTGTTTTGAAAAACTGTTTGGAATGATTCCTGATGTTTGGATGTTCCATCTACATCACATACCTGGCATTTCAACAGTGTAGTTCTCGCGTAATTTCCTGCGACGCCAGGTGGAACTATGATACGGTCTGTCCATGGTTATATTTCCAAAACAGTACGACTTAGCGTCCTTCACGAAACGAGCTGGCAACTCATCTGCACTTCTTCTGATATTGTGGATGTCCATGGGTGCCGTTGACCACTTCGGTGTTCCCGACGCTCGTTTGCCCCCTTCACTGGTATAAAAATCAAAGTTTATGCTGCGTTGTTAATTCAATAGTATATGTGTGAAGCGTAGTAGTAGTAAGTAGACCAGCGTGGTTGGCTAAGTCTCACCCCTAATTTGGGTAAGTTTTGAGCTGATTGAAGCCCAATAAAATGTAAATTATAATTTAAAAAAAGATTTTAAACCAAAATTATGTTATTCAAACAGATCCAAATATGATGGCAAAGCAAGAATCATTTTATTCGAATCCTTTGTTAGCATTTCACGCTTACCCGAATTTTACGCTTACACGAATCTCGAAATTCACTAAGCTGTAAAATTCAACTATAATCATGAATTTATTTTGACTGAAATATTTTTCTTTAAGATGGAATTCAGTTTGACGAGTTTCCATCTGCATAATTAATAACAAAGTTACCGAAAGTGCAAAACACTGAACGAGTGTGTCCGTGTATTGTGTTCTAAATTAACATACAGTTTAATTATATGAATTATTTGGTGCATTACAAATTTAGAACCTCTATTTGAACCTTGGCCTTTAGTAGAGGAATTTTTAAAAAATCATTTTTTCTGAAAGGCGTGTTAGGTAAATTTTCAAGTTATTCTTTAACTCTACGTACACTTTTTTATTTTTTATAGAGATATTGAAGTATAATATTATAAAGGGAGAAGATTTTATTGTTTCTATTGAATAGGCTCCGAAACTACAGAATCGATTCAAAAATTTATTTTACAATTGAAAAACTACACTATCCCAGAACTTACTAATAGATTTTTTTAATTACTCGAGGACGAAGTCGCGGGCATCTGCTAGTAATTTTTAAATACGTAATACGTATAATAAAAATAAGTACGTGTTTTAGTTATTGTATTCTTGTTACAGTTTGGGATCTTTGAAAACCCTTGACCTTCCCAGTTCCTTCATCGACACTTGTAAGGGCTTGAGAGTGAGTATCCGATTATCTAAGAACTTTCATTCTGTGCGTTTCCACCATAATATTATCCCTTTCATTCTCTTAGAAAATGATAGAGATAGAGATGTTTTGGGCGTGGAAATCATGCTTTGAAGCTTTCATATACTAATGTATACGTATTTAGATATTGAAGTTTCTTAGTTTAAAATATAAAGGGTTTCCTTTTGATAGTAAAGGTGAGAAGCCTATTTACAATGTCCAATATGTTTAACGTTAATATATATGGAAATAAATAGGAAAATTTCTACTTCATATCAAGAATTAATTATACATTGGATTCAGACAGTAATATATACGATGCTTCAAGAACGTTGCATTCTCCTAATTAGTAGACTATACTTACTTTTGTAATTTACATGTAGAACTAGCTGTCGCCCGAGACTCCGTCCACGCGGTATTAAAAAATAGATAAAAATATATGCATAGTAGCCTATTATTTTTTAATACTATGTTCTACATCTTTGCAAAATTTCAGCAAGATCCGTTGAGCCGTTCTGAAGATACCTTCTAATAAACATCCATCCATCTAAAAATTCCCATTTATATTAATAATATTAGTAAAATGATATTTTATAATATGAAATAAACAAAATTTATGTATTGTGTATTTATTTTTAATTCAATTTAGTCTCTATAAATGTTACAGTGAACATATTTCTCACATACAAATACATAAAATATTCAACAAAGCTCATGAATCATTCTAACGAATCAGTGAAGTTTATTCTCAGTTAAATGTAGCGAATATAATTCTAAAATATTTCCTATGAATTAATAATTGAAGCATATTTTTGACTGTTTATCCGAAACTCTACAAAATATTTTTAAACCTATTTCAAGATGTTTTTTCTATCGTATGATGAAACGACGCAACTGACGAAAATAAAGTCATGAATTAGTCGAATCGAATATGATTTTTTTCTATAGAAAATATTTGATGTGGTTTTGTAACCACCTATAGTTTTGCAAAAGTGATCATCCTGTGAACAACTGTAAGACACTAGTTGTCTGTTTAGTAACCAACAAAATCCTTAATCGATCCGTGCGTTAATTGCATACAGTAATTCGAAGCACTACATCAAATTAATAATTAATTTATATATCCACATCTCACCTGCGCGACTAATTACGGTATTTATATACTTATAGATAATATAACACGGCTATAATAATTAGCATAACAAGGTTCTAGGAAATTATAACAATGTCCATTAGTCTTTTGAAACATTTCATTAGACGATCAGACGTTGGTGGAAATGACCATTCTTGTATTATTTACAATACTCATCGTAGGCTTCTGAGACCAAAATATCTGCATAAATTTTTCGACATTACTAGCTAGAATCCTTTGGCGCGAATGGCGCGTTTTCGTTACCAAGACAAGTGTCAGAATGAATTAGTGAGGGGACATAAACGTCGATATTTTAGTAAGGCTAGTGTTGTGCCAGTACACCGGTACAGTGTCGGATTTTCTTCGTAACAAAATATATTATAAGGTGTATTGTGTCAAAGATAATGAGATGTGTAACGATATGTTTTATACACGGATTTTAGTCTTATAAGCCAACGATTACTCCTTTTAGTCTTTTTTGTTGCAATGAATCTGTGTTTAATATAATTTTGTGTTGGGTCACTTTAGACACCTTGAAATGGTTAACACTAATTTAAGTGCGTTTCACGATTGCCAAAAAATTAAATGGAAATGAATTTTTAGGCAATTGCCTGAAAATATAATCAAAATGAGTTTTTTAGGCAATCGCAGATGAGAAAATCATTAAATATAAATAAATACGTACATAATTATTTATATCTAATACTAATCATTGGTTTAAAGTTCATTAATTAAATTTTCATCATTATAAATCATAATAGAACCGTTTAATTAAAATAATGATATTTACACAAATTACCTTTGTATCATTTGATTTGGTTTACCGCCGCGCGGAAATAATGGTTTACAAAATAATATTGCTATTTTGTAATATGCCACAAGTCTCTTGATTTTACATCTATATTTTTTTATCTCTTTAAGTTTTTACTTTATTTTCTCCTATTAAATTACTGAAACTTTCATGAGACATTATCAAAAAGTAATATATTGTAATAGATATGTGTAGTCAACCAATCCACACTTGACAGTGTGGTTGACTATGGCCTAATCACTCCTAACTTAGGGTAGGCTCCGATCCCCTCTGTAGGGACGTATAGTGAGCTGATGATAGATGAAAAAAAAAATATAAACGGCTAAAAAACTAGTCGGTGCCAACACCAAAATACGTGAGTGTTTTAGCTGTTTATATATTAGTGTATATTCTCTCCCATATAAAATATAATAATTCTAATTTTAAATTACAAAGAAATATTTAATCTTTCGTGAAATGTTAATTTAAACTAAATATTTCGCGAACGCAAAATAATACTACTCGTACTCGCCCTGAGGCTCAAAACTAGTGTCGACAACGAACAACTGGCATGTGTGTTAGCCGTTTTATTTACTTAAAGAAGTAGGATTGTTGTTATAAGTTTAAACTTTAATTCTTACTTATGATTTCAATGTTAAATACTTTAATATACATAGGTTTCTGAGACATAAATCTCCGTTTTAAACATATTGTTGTCACTTTTCCCATAGGTGACAACGATACGTTTTACACACAAATTTTAGTCTTAGAAACCCACGTAACTTGATAATTTTAAAAATGGAACACATCTATATAGGTATAACTTTCTTTTTTTCTTTTCTCGAGTTTTAGTCGTTAACAATTCTTTTTTCAAATGAAACTTAATGTCAATGATTTTGGTTTTAATACGTGAAAAATTAATGAGTTCGAGGTTGAGCGAGTACGGTTGCTCTGCGCTCAGATAAATACGTAATAAATTTATTTTTAACATACAATTTCAACACAATCCGATATTATTAATTATTCAATATAATGCAAAATTCAATTGCATACATAACTTTATGTAAATATATGTATATAAGTTAATTTGTGGAGAGCGTCGGTAGCTCAGTGGTTAAGCAGTCGACTTGTAATCTGCAGGTCCTACATTCAAATCCCGCCATGTAACCATATGTTTTTCAATTTACATTTGTAAATGTATTCGAAGCTGATACGGTGAAGGAAAACATTGTAATGTAACCTGCACATATATGCCATATTCAACTATATATGTGAAGTTAGCCAACCCGCACTGGGTGCGTGGTTGACCAAGGCCGAGTCACCTTAACATAGAGTTGGCTCCGAGTTTCTCAGTAGAGATGTAAAAGGAGCTTTGATGACGATGAAATTTGCGGAAAAAACCACACACACACAAACACACACCACTCTAAATCTGGATAAATAATCTATTAGTACATTACCACGCTATTACTTATTATATATTTACGGCAAAGTTTAATTAAACCACAAATCTTGTTAGCAAACTATGTACATAATTACTTCAACTGCACATTGGTTTATTTATTAGTAATACTACTTATACTACTAAATATTCGATACTAATAACAGTAGTAATAAAACTACTAATTTTAGTATACTTACTTAAAGGAATTATTTAAATCATAATTGATTTAAAATATAAATTAAGTATTTGCTTTTAATAAATAAACAAAACAAAAGAATTTAATTTTTAAAATGTCTTTTGGATTTTTTATGTGTCACGAATTAATTGATTGCAACTTTATATTAAAACATCGATATAAAAATGTCGTGGCTTTCAAAAAAAGCATTCATGATTTTTATATGCAATTCATTTGTTTCAATTAGAGATTGTTATTGTTATTTGTCAGCTTTTAAATGTTATTTATTTTGCTTTCGAATACAAATGTAATTTTATTTTTGCAGTTTATTTTTGATTGATTATTTTTGTTATTTCATCACGCGTTGCCGGTACGTTCGATTTGTTTAAAATATGTTTTTGAACAAGTATTTTGTCAGTCAAAACGGACAGTTTACTACATTTAAAACAGATGTGACCGTCGATAATTTAATAAACATTCAATAAAGAAAATAATTTAAAACGTAATAAATATTGTCTCTTAGTTTTTTTATATTTTAATTTTTCAAAAATATGTTTTAAAATCATAGCATAAATTGTATTTTAAAATTGAATAAATTCATTGAAGTGTTTTTAACGTTTTAATAAAAAACCTTTACTTACCATTTCATGCTTAAACGGTTTTAATTTTACGCTTTTGCGAATGTTTCAATTCAAATAATTCTTAAAACATTTTAACATAATGGAAATTTTAATCCTTTTTAAATATTAAATGAACCGTTTACTTATTAATTACTTCTTACTTATATTATAAATGCAAAAGTTATGATGGATGGATGTTTAGTTGAACGTATATTTAGAACGGCTACATGGATCTCGCTAAAATTTAGTATAGATGTAGAACATAGTCTGTAAGAACACATAGACTACTAATTAGGTTTGTTTTTTTTATCCTGCACGGACGGAGTCGCGGTCGACAGCTAGTTATGAAATTATTATTTCTTCATAAATACGTAATAGCATACGACCAAGTGGCGACTTGAATTCGCCTAAATAACGAAATGACATCTGTACGTATATTACAGTAAGATGGTGAACGTAACAAAAATAAACAAAGACTTTCTTTATAACTGACTATTTAAATCGTATTAAATAGGCGCTAAAAACTTTTATTATATCCTACAAAATTTACTTGCTCCTTATCATGTTAGGTTAAATAAAAAAGCAGGTGAACTTTACGGGTTTTGAGATGATGACATAAATCGGAAGAGCGTAAAGTAAAGCGCAGACGAGCGAGCGTATAACAAAGGAAGATTTCCTTCAGAAGCAGTCTTCCGTTACAGCAGTAATCTTGTGTTGAACGTTAACTAGGATGCACGAACACTTAATACTCTACTTAAAAACTATTAAGATATCTTTACACTGACATTAAAAGTGAAATTTTATGTCTTAATATTTCTGTAAATTATAAGAAAACTTGGTAAACATTATTATGACATCTAGAAGCTGGTTTTTAACGTATATTTTTATATTTTTACTATTACAGTAATCTTACTAATGTTATACACGGAATGTTTACTCGTAGATGGATGGATGGATGTTAGAAGGTATCTCTAGAACGGCTGCATAAATCTCGCTGAAATTTAGCATACACGTAGAACATAGTCTGGAAGAACTTTTATTTCGCTAGGACACAGCTAAAAGCTGAGAAAAGTTACAGAAATATTGATTAAACTATATTTGGAAGAAGAAAACCGACGAACGAAGTAACGTGAATAGAATTCACTAATTTTATCATTAAACGATACCAAAGTTACATGTATTAAAATTGGAAGCAAGTGTATCCAGAGTTTATTCGCTGACAGTCGGGCCCCACCCGACACTGTCACTGCAGTCAACTTGCGGATGTCACAAGAATTCTTAATTGGCTTCTAAATACGTTCCAGAGAAAATGTTACTTGTTTTGTTTCGTAAACTGTTTAGAATGTATTGAAATTTCTTTTATATTCATCATAAGGTTATTCAGGATTTGTCTTACTAAAATCATAAATGTGAATTTTTCGATGGGTGGATGGATGGATGGATGTTGGAAGGTATCTCCCGAACGGCTGGATCTGGCATAGATGTAGAACATAGACTGGAAGAACAAAATGCTATTATTTAAGTTTTCTTAATCCCGCGCGGACGGAGTCGCAGGTGACAGCTAGTTGCTAATATAAAGTACAAAACTAGCAAAGGGTTTTATAAATATCATTTAAAAAAAAACTTATAATTTTTTCCTGAGATTCGTAACTTTAATATTGTAAATTAACATTTTAAATAAAATATTGCAATTCAATACGTGTAGGCGCTATGAAAATAAAACAAAATTTTCACCGCAGATAAATGTTTACTACGTATCGGGTGTCAGGTTATTTTTGCAATAAATCAAAATTTTATTTATTACACGTAACGATACGCGGCGCATCGAATATTGAGCACCCTGTGAATGGTTACTAAATCAGTTGGAATGGTGCCCTCAATTTTATCGATACTTTTTAATTGTGTACTAGAACATGTTTTGTTGCATTGCAGGATTACAGTTAATTTAATATTTTAAAAAATAGTTGCATCATTTATCGTTGGTTTTCGAGACCGAAATAAATGTTTAAATATATTGTAATACAGTATTTTATACGGGGATTTCTTACATAATTATTGATAATAATAAATTAAATGCTTAACCAATTAATTGTATATAATGTTTTATTCAAATGCATTCTGCCCGTGTGTCATGATTGTAATCATTGTGGAGGATTAGCATAGCCATTTGCGCTACGTCGATGCTATCAGCAATATAATGTTGATTTAAATATAAAGTAAAACATTAAAATATAAATATATTCTAGGATGTGATAAAAAAAATACAAACTATAATAAAACTGTTTTTAAATTTTTGACGCTTCATATACATCTATGTACACGTCTTTTTCTATGGCTACGACTTTGACATTGGCTACAGCTACGGCGGTTGCTACTGCTACGGTGGTGGCTACGTGTACGTCTACGTTTAAGTCGTCCGTAATTACGGAAGAATGTATGGTGTTCCTGTGGGTTTTTGGTTGTTACGAAGTAACTCGTCAAAATGCAAATCGCACGCGGACCTTCGTTTAGAAAGTAGTTAAATAACTTTCTTATACTATTGAATAGTTTTGAGTTAGGCGTCTTTAAAACAAAGGTAAAGATTATTTTATTAACAATTTTTTTTTCTGTATGCGTCGATCGTTATTTCATTTCTAAAGTTTTCTTCATTTGAATCATTTACGAAACGTCTAAATAAATGTAAGGGTTAAATTAAAACATCAAATTATTTATGGCAGATTTAATTAAAATTTAACCGCGCGATGAGTTACATAGAATGGTTAGAATCATTTGAGTAAGGCGTCCCTTTCCTTTTTAATTTTGATGTTTGAACGAGATACTGTTGCGGTTTAATAAAAGAATTCATGACACGATCATTATAATAGTGTTTAAACATAAAACAGTACTAAAACGAGTCGAGTATAAAACTGTGTACTAAAATGTTGAATAGAAGTGATGGTTCTATGTAAAATGAATACAAACAACAAGGCTACTTTGTAAGGGAGGTTGGTGATGAGGTAGCAGTATTTTGGACATTCATTTTAGGGCTGGTCGTCCCGAGTAAATTGTAACGATTTTTCTTTAACACATACAGAATTGTTGGTGTTTGGTCCAAGTGAAATTAGAACAAGTTTTTATTATAATTTATAATATACCAGCTGTGCCCGCGGCTTTGTCCCCATATCTTTACGTACCATTTTGAATTACTTAAGTTAATTATTTTACAAATAAGACTGATACTTACGTATAAATAAACACATACCTATGTATGTCGCCGCGCTCCGTCACCGCTGCGGCACCATTTTTTCGGACTAAAAAGTCATTTCTCATACTCTGGACTTTCTTTGTACCAGATTTTAATTAAATAAGTTCAATAGTTTTGGCGTGAAAACGCAACAGACAGATATAAATACTTACAATTTATTATATTAAAAAATATGGTAAGGATTTAATGAATGCAATTTTTCTATACGAAGTCAATAATTCTAAAGGAAGCTAGAATAATGTAGGTTGGCCACGATTTCTGCGTAACATCTTAACTAATTATGGTGTAATTATGTTATAGATTATTGGCTAAATGACTTTTTTTTCTTAAATAATTAAGTGATTTTATTTCAACTTTTTTTAGCTTGGACCAAACGACGTAACAAGATTTATTTTCCTTCTGGTATTTGCTTGCGTCTTAGCTCGCCTAGAATGTTAAAAGTATTGCAATTTCGACCTTTAACTGACTACACAGCACATTTAACATTTACTTAAAATTTTCTATCTCACTAAACAAGTTGAAAGAACATTTTAACATAGTAACTGACAGTTTATTTTACAATAAAAGTGTAATTAAAAATTTTGTAATTTAAAACTCATGAAAACGAAACATAGCTCATCTTTAGTAATTAAATTATTATTTAATTTGATTTAAATTAAATAATTTGTTCTGTAGTAGACAATTGGGTAAAGGAGGTTATTCGGATTATTTAAAGCCTTAGTAGACCGCCCCTTGTATTGTTGTCGAGTGACCAACTATGATTCATTTCCTTTTATAGTAGAACGCTTTCATACGCAAACGAGCTTCTGAATTACTTATGTGTATTTATACCAATATAATAACGTATAAAAGATTTGTTAATTCCGGAAAAAAACATACAAATTTTTCCACTGAGACCATTTAAATTTGTTACTAACATTGGGTCCCTGCGTTAAAAGATTCCGAAGCTAGTGATAAGTTTTTTACTTATATTTAACTTTGTATATTACCATACTATCATACTAATATTATAAATGCGAATGTTTGGATTTATGAAGATACCTCCAAAACGACTTAATGGATCTCGATGTAATTTGGCATCCGTATAGAACATAGTCTGGAAGAACACATACGTTACTAATTATGTTTTTTTTTAATATCGTGTGGGCGACAGCTAATGTATTATATAGAAAAGAAATACCAATTTGAATCGTTTTAAGTGGAAAGGCAGTGGAATTATTAGTAAATATGAGGTAGTTAATTATTCCTGCAATCAGTAATTCGAGTGGAATCGTAATTTAACATAACCCCTTCATATGACGTCACTAATGATGATAAATTAGTTATAATGTATGGTATTTTCATAGTCACCCTTCCACTTAGTGATGTGTTATCAACGAAGGTTTATTGATTAACATACTGTGGGTTTCTGAGACCTAAATCTCTGTACAAACATATCGTCATCCCTGTCATCTTTGACAAAACAGAGATAACAATATGTTTTAAACGGGGATATTGGTCTTAATAATCCACGATTGATAACGATATTATTTTGTGAAATGTTCAATTCTTTTCTAGTTGAATACGAACTTGTACGAATTACAATCATAATTGGTTAATAGAGTCACGTGTTTAAGAACATTTTTAATGAAAAGACAAAGTGCTTATTAGAAGGATACATCTCTTTCTTGATTTTACTTGTTCTTGTGGACATTTTTGATTTTCACCTTTTCATCGCCCCTTTAAAACACTTCTTTACAACTATCATATCCTTCTTATAAAGGAAGATATAACAGCTTGGCCAGGGACGTATTAATTGACTTTATTTCGCTTATAAAAAGTAGTATGAATCTCGCCGTACGCAAATAAGACATAAATAACTGTAAGGACGTTCCGGGCGTTAATGCCACCGTTCCGCTATGCTAATGTACGCGACAGCTATTCAGATAGCGGCCAAGACTAATTAGCTGCATAATATTTCTATATATCGTACAAGATTAGAACATTTTATAGCTATATTTTTATGAAGTGCAATCTTAAGTTACAAATTCGTATACATTAATATTTGTTTTAAGCTTTCTTATTTATTTAGAAAGATATTGTTGATGAGTTCTTAAGTTCGAAACTTAGAATAAAAGTTATTCTAGTTATAAACTAGGTTACTTAGGAATGCTTTATTCTTTATATCACCTTCTTATATATAAAAATTTTGTGTCACGATGTATGTTCGCGATACACTCTAAAACTACTGAACCAATTTCAAATTTTGTAAGCATTTGTAATTTGGTCCACCTTGGGATATAGGGTAGTTTTATCTCAATTATTGGCGTGAACGGTGTCGCGGGCGTCAGCTAGTTAAGTTATACTTTACAGCTAAATTTAAATACTATAGTATTTTGTTATTAATTTTATGTTGTACATTGAACACTTATAATAATGGAAAGTCTATGAACTTGCTCAAAGCTTTTAATGCTTTCTTTTAAGACGGTAAAGTTTTCCACTTAGAAGCCACGAAAAATCTATTTGTTTATAAAAGCGTCAGGTAAAATGAGTAACTTATTTCTTACTTCATATACAAGTTATAAGCAAACCTAAATAGCCGTTTTGAAACCTTATTAAATGGACGTAATGTGCTAAGGAGAATTATTAATGCAAGCATTGAACTCCCACAAGATATTATTACGAAATTCTGTATATTTTCATGGCGCGTTTGAGATAATGGCGTAATTTACAAAAGCAAACATCGCTGTAACGATAATCATTATAATCTATCTTATGTAATGGGAAACATTTTATAAATGTCTTATTACACGGTTATGTAAATAACGATGTAATGCAATCTATGTATTTAAGTTCTAAGTAGGATCAAGTAACGTAATATAAACTGGCGAATATAAGCGGGCTTGGTTCACACGATATCGTCTTTACTAACATGATACTAGGGTCTCATATATTTACAATTAAAAGGTGACTCTTCATTGAAAATAATTTGTTAATCATTTAAAAATAGAATTAATCTTTTACCCAAAACAAACACGCGTTAGTAACGTTAAAAGATATAGTATGTTCTTTTTTTAAAAATAATTTTCACGTGCATTTGACAAATAGTAACATGATATGTAATGCAAATAGCGTTTCATCTTGCCAACTTGGAATGGTTCCAGTGACAAGTTGCTTTGGTTAACATTATTTTATGAACTTTATTCCAGTAATATTCCCACTTTGTTTAAAAGAGTCATAAAATTGTAAGATACTTATTTTATAACTACACTCATTTTTAGTAGCTCAGTTTCTATTTCGTTGTACTCAAAGAATATTTTTTTTAAAAGGGTCATTGAAGAATACTCGATCTATTATCATAGCTTAGATTTTTTTTTCAAAAGACACCAAATTGATTTACAGGTTTATCATCATCATCAGCTCACTATAAGTCCCCACCGAGGGGCTCGGAGCCTACCCTAAGCTAGGGGTGACTAGGCCATAGTCAACCATTCCCGTGACTCGGCCACATGGTGAGGTGGAGGGCCTGAGGGGTTTTAGGTTTGAATTTCTTGCAGATTGCATCACGATGTTTTCCTTCACCTTAAAAACGTCGGATAAATGTACATATGTAAATCGGAAATCGAAAAACACATTGGTACATGGTGGGTTTCGAATCCAGGACCTGCAGATTGCAAGTCAAGTGCTTGACCTCTGAGCCACCGACGCTCATTGTTTATGATGATGATGATTTACAGGTTAGTGACTTATAATTAAAAGAAAGAACTTTTTTTAGACATTAACCGCGAAGTATACATTAGATTATTTAACATAACTTTTAGATACGTTTAACTAAGTAACCATAACTTAAATATTCCGTAAAGTATATCTTTATGTAGGAACATATCTTTGTGGTTGCATTTGTCATTCGTCATATTCAACTATAGGTCTATGCCACACGATTCCCATTGTTCGGGCAAAGCATACTGATTACTCTTGCCTTTTGTGACTGGTAATTTTCTCGTCTGTCTACACATGTTCATATAAAGCACATTAGTACCTTTGTAATAGAGAATTTAAAATGAATCCACACAATTACTAATCCTTGATGATATTCATATAATAGTACGTAAATTGTTGAAAATTCAGAGAACATTCACAATGGTATTATATTCTGGGAAAATTGAACGCTAACCTATAAAAGTCGTTGACTTATAACTTCAATTTATCAAATTTATTTTTAAGTAATTTAACTATTTAAAGATGTTAATTTTTTTGACGAAATAAAACACTAATTAAGTTGCTTCGTAGTTATTTTTTTTTATAACAGAAAGGGGCTAACGAGCAGCGAGAATATCATGGTGTTTAACGACGCCCATGGACATCAGCAATACCAGAGGAACCGCAGATGCGTTGCCTGCCTTCGATATGGTGAGCTTTTACAAAACTTTATAAGATGTCATTATTCTCTTATCCGTGATCTCTATCTACCATTCTATATTACAGCCGTGAGTCATGTTGTTGTTATATTTTTCTTTGACTTATTTTTAGAGTCAAAGTACGCGTTTAATCGCAGTTATTAATTATGTTAAGCTTTTTTACTAAAGTTAATTTTTTAAATGATTAACGCATTTTATTTTTATCCTTAAGGTAAAATATTTAAATCGCAAATCTTTCTCGTGAACTCAACACAAATAATTTATGACGAAATTCTACCAAGCAAAATAATTATCGCCCTCAGTTAAACTCAGCCATAACAAAAGACGGTGTGATTAGTTGCTTAGCATTTGGCTCGTCATTTACACAAATTAAGCCCTTTAATAAAAACCTTTGTTAAATGCATTTCAATATTTCATGCGAATGAATCTCAGTTATGACATTTTAAATACAAAAACAAATTTTGTATTTTCATTTTGGAATTAGTTTTTTTATGCCCCCTACGTCATAACTTTGAGAATGCATAGTCTACAAATTGTTTCTTGAATTTACTTACCTATAATATTTATAGCATAGATTTTTTGCTGACTGTACTAATTTATTGGCACAAGCGAAGGTTATACAAGAGTAAGCAGTTTACTGAAAAAAGGATAAGGTGGTTTTTTAAATTTAAATAAAAAAAAAACAACAAACAGATAGAAATATTTAATACAACAGAATTACATTTATATCCAACCGTTGTTTAATTTATAACTTAAAGTTAGCGTTATTATCCACTGACGAAACTTACAAAACCATTGTCATCTCCCTCAATCTCTATGATAAAAGTGAGATAACAATATTTATGGATATTTCAGCAGTGGGAATTCACGCTAAATAAGTAATATGACTAGATTTGATACAGTTTCGTTGCGCGAAAAAATGTTAACTGTGCTCTGCTTTAAGAAAACTACACAAGCAAAAATCTTAATATTACAAATATACTATCCGATAAGTTAAATTATTTTTAAGACCTTATTCAATACCAAAAGTTTTTAACAAAATCTGTCAAAACATGGTTATTTTAAAGAACTATTCCCTACACTTATTTATAAACAGAATAATAATAATTTTTTATTTGCATAGACACACAATATTACATGACAGTTTAGTTTACAAATTAAAAAAAAAAAAAAAAAACAAGTTTCAGAAATATTTTCACACATTAGTTGTTACCATTCCAAATAAGCTGGAAGCTTGTGCTAGGACATGGTTATCTACTAGACCATGAGGCTATTGTTGCTCGGTTTTTTGTTATATCAAGCGGGTGGCTTACAAATTTTAGGTGTTATTATAAACTAAAGAGACGTTACAGTGATGTCAAAATAAAAAAATAAAAAAGGGAGAAAGTAGGGAGAAAATACTACAAAAATTGTATTAGTTACGTAAAATCCTTATAAACAATATTATTGTTAAAAATACATATATATTACTTATTAATAAAAATATAATACATATAATAATTTTGATTATATACAAAAATATTTGTGGTGTACATAACATGAAAAGTTTTCCATACTTTAAACGATAATTGAAAGAATTTCTATATAAACTTTTAATACGCTTCTATCGCCTTAAGGCATTGGAAAGTTTGTGATATTTTCCTGCTTTTCTTTTAATTTTAACAATAAACATAAGTCTTAATCTTTATTCACATAATTTTTTCAATAAATTATTATTGAATTATATTAAGAAATACAAAATATTCACAAACGCACTTAAATAGAAGTTTTAATTTACAATTTTAAATTGCTTTAAGCATAAAGCATTAAAAGAGCAAAAATTCTTTAATATATTTACAATTCTAATGAATATGCCGCAATCAGAATCGGTGAATTAGGAGCCCCTTAGTTTAGATATCACTTACTAAGTGTACACTATGGGAAGCTCTTGGGCATTTTGACTCTGATGGCAGTAATACATATTTACATTACAAGATACATAATTTATCTTGAACATTTCACAATTATTTTATATACAAGTATTAAAACTTAAGTTGAACATTTATTATGAAAAACAAAAAACTACTTATTGTAATCAATATTATAACGTCTAATATCACAAACACTTTCTTTTCAAATTTTAAATTTAAATTAATAATACAATCGGTAAAATGTAAACAAATTTTGATACACTACATGCGACAGATAAACCTTTTAGTCTAATCTCATTTTGTATCGGCTGACCGTAAGCATCCTCAACAGATTGCATTAACTCTTTCGGACAAGGAAGTGTTTCTAACGGTGTATCAATTAATTTCTTAGCTTTATTCAACTTCGGTTTATCTTTATCCAAATACTCATCTTTGTCATAATATTCGTAGTTTTCATCTGATAAAATATTCCCGTTTACTTCCTCGTTGTGTTCGGTTAAATGCCTTTCATTGTTTTCAATGCAGGAAACTTTTTCGAGAGCCTCTTTCATTTCAATACTCTTAGTTTCATTGAGCAAATGATAGATCCAAGATAATCGACAGTTGCAGCTGAATGGGTTACCTGAAACAAACGCAAATTATTATTACCAATTCTACATCAACCTGCCCTTGGGGTTAGAAAAGTGCATTCGCTTCAAAGCGATTCCATAACGAATTTCAAAAATGTATAGAATTAACAATAACTTTCGATAAGTCACGTACTTGTCGCGCGTTAGTTTCATACATTTTGAAGTTCGTAATCGAATCGCTTATTAGCGTATGCACTTTGTCTAACTCCTCTGATCCCTTCGTGAAGTCGGCACAGTATATACTCCTCCATACGCATATCCTCTTTCCAGCAATCCATCCATACTTTTTTTGTCTTTCTCTACATTATTTTTACCAACTTTTAAGTTGTAAAGGGAAGAAATACCTTTGAAATTGAATATGGTTTTAATAAATTACAAAAAGAACTGTTGCAATCCGAAATACTACAATAACCATGAATATTTAAGGATATTTTAAGATTAAAGTTTTTAATTCCGTTAACAAAGTCACAGACGTTTACTTTAAAAGTGAGCAACAAAAGACAAAGTGCTTAAATAATTAGATAATTTGCTAAGTAAATTGCATAACACGTCCTTAATTTTCATTCTAAAAGCATCGTTAAATTATCTTTAGAGTTGTTTGAATCGCAATCTACTGGGAGCTGGGAACAGACTGAGTCAATAAAAATAATTTTATTCGCAGCCAGCGGCATGTTCTTTATCCGTTTTTAATGTTCAAAGGTATTCCGGTGCTCAGAATTTAAATGACGTGGAAGCTTTACAATGGAAAAAGAATTATCTTTTCTAACCGCATCTATTTTTATGTAATACTTTCATACTATTCTATTGCTTCGAGCAACTTAATATAGATTTAAACGTTAATTTCAGGTTATTAAAGGCTAATGTCACGTAGATGTATCTACCGAATAGTTGGACCAATCAGACGACTTCATTAGGGTAAGGAGACACAAGAGTGTAGCAGAGAATTTAATGTTTAACGAACGATTATTTACAATTTAATTCCTTACAGTTTTTAAAACATAAATATACCTACTATGTTTTACTTATATCGCATTGGTAGCATATGTGCAAAACTGTTAAAATTCATTTTGTATTTTACGAGTCCATTTTCCAATAGAGAGACTGCAGCGTGAGATTGTTATTTACAATATTTATACTACGTCAAGTGTGCTGGAAATAATTGATGTAATATCAAGAAAAAATAAATTTCGTACACGTAATGTCTTTGATTTGCTGATAAAGAATTTTTTTTCGTGTGTCCCCAAGGCCGTGCTTGTACTGGCGTAATCACGGGAACGGCTGGACAGATTATGACAGGAAGGTAGTTAACGCAGGCATATTATAGAGTTTTTTTTTAATTGCGCTGACGAAGTGTGGTCGACCGCTATATTAAGTGTATAAGGTGCCCTAAATAGAAACTTTGATGAAGCAAGTAATAATAGAACGTGTACGATAATATTTCTGTAGGCACGTGAATACGTATCAATACGACACATATAACAATAAACACGTGAAATACCATTTTTGTATTCAATTCACACAACAATGGCGCAGAATAACCCACTCATGAATAATATAAAGCAAACTGTACATGAGCGAACACAAAAGAGCCATAAAATACCTAATAAACAAGCAGGAATGCTTGCAAATAAAAAGCTATTTCTCAACGTTTCCGAGGAAATTTATCGGGTCCCATTGCAAAATATAGGTACGATCCGAACCCCTACGGGTATGATATAAGTGAGTGAGGAGACCATAAAAATAAAGGTGTTTTAATATTTTATTAAATTAATGCAAAAAAAGATGCGAGCGTAGCATCTGGCCGGTTAAATTACGTTTGAAGATCAGGCGTTCGATCTCATTACGTTTATAGTGAAGATTTTTTATTTAACTTAAGACCTAGGATTTATCGTTTTCATTTAGGTATTAATCGACTTAAATTCAATATTTAAGTTTTGTTTCTTACAGCTATATTAAATGAAGGAAAGATTAATAGTTAATTTTTTTTAATGATTATATAAATTGGTGGTTGAATTTAGTTTTTTTTTATCATAAGGTGGCGGCAAACGAGCGAGCGGCCACCTGAAATCGTTGAAATAGCGAAGTGACCTTTGCCCATAGACATACGCAATTGCATATGCGTTGCCTACCTTAAATCGACGGAAGAGAGGATGTACAGAAAGAAAAGATCTTCCCTTCCCATGCATCCTCTCATCCAGAAAGTCCACTACCACCTCCCATCCTTTCCTTATGAGAAAGAGGGTGGGAAGGGAAAGAGGACTAAATTGGGCCTCCGGGACGCACAATCATCAGACGAGTTACATTATAATCTATCAAACAATATTTAAATCATGTCATTCTGAAATAGTCGAAGTTTCTTTGTAAAATAATATAGTTAAGTTATTCCTTGTAAGTATTTCTATGAATAATAAATTGATAATTGTAAAATCAATACTCACCATCCAAATATATTACAGCGGATTGTGATTTGTCATTGTCGACAACTTGCCGTACTGTTTCGTATGACACAAACGTCAATAGATTATCTTTTAAATTTAACAGAGTAAGTTGACTTGTATCTTCTAGAATATCATCGTAAAACGTAGTTAGTCTATTTCCCGATAGCGTCAATTTACGTAACTGACCTAATCCACCGAAAGCTCTCTCCGAAATGTACTCAATAGCGTTATTATCTAACATCAACTCTTTCAAGCCCCACAACTCGCTGAAAGCCAAATTACCTATCATTGCCAACTTATTACTTCTCAAGTTTAATCTAGAGAGGTTCTCGAGCCCCTCAAACATCTCTCTCGTAACGACCGATATATAGTTATAGTCTAATCTCAGTTCTAACAAGTTATTTAAGTGCTTGAAGCATCCTTCGTGGAGAAGACTTATATTATTATTCGATAAATTCAAAATGTGTAGATTTGGCAAGTTAAAGAATACATCCCTCTTTAATTCCGATATTTGATTGTCGTCTAACGTCAAGTTGGTCAACATCATTAGCTGGGAAAAGGAATGTTTATCCAAATGGCTTATCTTATTTGATTTGAGTACTATTTGTCGTAAGGTCGATGAGTTTGTGAACGCGTAGGGCGGTATCTTTTTTATTGTGCCGAATTGTATTGATACATCTTTAAGTTTGTCGAGTCTTACTATAGCTTTTGCTGGTATGAATGTTAATGCGTCATCTGAGCGAACGTTAAACATTAAATGTTCTATTTGAGCTTGTGAAGTAAAACTCGGCCATATTGGATCGTCTTCTGTAATACCACCACTGAATACCCAGCAGTCAGCGCGAGTTGCCATTTTAGGTTTATTACTGTCGCAATAGCAATGTACTTTAGATCTTCTGTCTTCTATGTCGCATATGTTTATGAAGAGCGGTACTTGATAGTAACGTCTGTCTATGATAGGTTTTGTTTCGTTTTTACTTTCAGTCACAGTCAATTTTACCGTCATTACGGAGGCGATGATGATCACATATTTGGAGATCTGTTCCATTGTGATGTTTATCTGTAACAAAGAAAACAAAGTCAATTACCAATTACAAACGACGAAACAAAACACGGGAAAGTGTTAACATTTTTTTCCTTGTATTTTCAATAAAAAATATTATAGCATGTAACCCGCACTTGGCCAGCGTGGTTGACTATGGCCTAATCACCCTTAACTTAGGGTAGGCTCCGAGCCCCTCGATGGGGACGTATAGTGAGCTGATGATGATGTAACTCTAATGATTTCAAATTTGGTTCCCACATTTTTTTTCATTATTTGGATTCTTGATCTAAAAAAAATTACATAAAAGAAAAAGATATTATAGATCAGATATATTCTAACCTTTGTGTCAGAATGTCTCCCAAAATATATATTTATTACCAGTATACTTTAACAAATCAGACTATGTCACGTTTCAACCTTGAGAATGCTCCACCTTGAATAAAACATTACACTGTATATCTTTGTCTACGTCATTAGTGAAACCTCGACAAGAAGTAGAGCATACTTGTCTCGGTAATACGCCCATACTTTAATATTACAGTAAGAAACACATACAAAATTAGATAAATATTTCGTAGAATGTACATCACATCTTTTACTAATGCATTGCCGCAAACCTTGTAATAAACCATCTTCGTCTCTCTTATTGTCTCAAAAAATAAAACACAACAACATGATTTTATACAGGTGTAAAACCAGTGGAAACTCAGTCAATACTAGCAATTGTTTTCTACTAATCATGGGGCTTGATTATTCTTACCTATACATCGCCGTCTACGTAGAATTAATTTAAATCAATAAATTAATCATCAGCTAACTACGTATAGTCCTCACTAAGGGGCTCAGAGTCTACAAGTTAGGGTTGACTAGACCTTAGTCTACCACGCTGGTGAAGTGCGGGTTAGTTAACCTTAGTTTACCACCCTAGATATGTGCAGGTTGCATCAAGATGGTTTTCTTCAGAACTTCGAATAAATGTATACTTGTAAGAACGTTGGATAATGGTACATGGCGGGATTCGTACATAGGGCCTACAGCTTACAAGTCAAGTGAACCCCTGAACTACCGACGCTCTTGAGAAGATTAAGAGAATCAGGTAATTCTGAGGCATAACAGCTTTTGTCCCACGACTTTATAATGTGATCATTAAATTTAATTATATCAGCAAAACAGAAAAGCAGCTAAAATACTTAATTTATAGACCTTTTTTCTGCCCACGTAGCGTTTACCTCTGGTACTTTATATGTCAGGCCCAGTACCGCGGCATGAAATATGCCTCAGAGTTCAACTTAACTTACTGACGTAACCCAACTCTAAAAATAATATGAAAATTATTTTCGTCTGTATGAAATCTAAGAAATAGTTCATATATTATTAGAGAACATTGTTTTAGATTTCTTAGGAAATATCGGATACATATAATACAAGTATTTAACGTAGAGAACTACAGTTTTATTAAATTATTAGAAAGTTTACTTAACATTTTTTTTACGCCTGAAAACTACACAAACTTATTTAATTAATTAAAATTATTTGTGCTTTCTAAAACATATAAATATTATCTAAAAGGAACTAACGCATTATGTAAGGTGCAAATTTTGTCAATTTGTAGTCTTTCTAGTATCATCATTATCATCAACATCATCATCAGCTCACTATACGTCCCCACTGAGGGTCTCTGAGCCTACCCTAAGTTCTAGTACAGTCCAGATAAATAAAATCAAATATCAACGTAACGTTGAAAATAAAAGAATAAGGTTGTGTTGAAAATGAGCATTCGTCTGTTAGCTCTCTTGGGACCTTAGGCTGAGACAATGAAATTTAGGCTACGAATTAACTTGATGAAATTGCCTAAATAAGTCACGCGCCCACATAATGAAGCTAAATTCATAGTTATTTTTATAAGTTTTAGATCGCATAAATAATATAAATAAAATTAGACTATTATTTTTATATGCATACTAGCTGTTTCCTGTGACATCGTTCTCGCGGAATAAAATGAAGCAATCAAATCTTTTCTTTTTATAATATTAGTATAGATTTTAAACTAAAGTAGCCTTACAGGTACTACAGGGGCAAGTAAAAATAGAATGATCCCTAACTTTTTTTTAATCATAAAGTGGCAAATGCGATTGATATTCATACAAGCCTATGTATTTGAAAACATACTTAAGAAAAACATTACCATCTTATCATTTGTTTCGAAGATATAGAAATAAACATTATTCAGGAAACATTTTATAAAAGCTCAGCAAATTAAATTATCTAAGATAAGATAAGAGAAGCCTTTATTCGCTGACTAGTACATTATAATTGTTTTAGTTCCAAAAATTTAAACTACTTTAAAAAAAACAGAAAAAAAGTTAAATTATAGCTTCGTTAAATTAAATATTTAAATTAATCGTATATTCTGTTTAAAAACGAATGAATTATCGTAAGTGTAATCTACTTTGAAAACAAAAACAAAAATCTTTCCGAAACTCGAGAGCGGTGAAAAATTATTTATACGAAACATTTGTTGATACAAGAGATTGAATTTACTTAGTGAAATAAATTGCTGTTTGCTTTGTACATAAATTAACAAAAAATGCTACATCAGTGTACTTTGTATTCTTATTAAAGATTTTTTTTATAAGAACAAAAGAAGATAAAATTTACGATGATTATATTACTACAGGACGCCCACGACATTGTCAGCGTAGATGAAATAAAATGGCCTAAATTACTACCGCATACATCAGCTTCCAGAAAAGTCCTTTACAAATCGCTCCAGCCGTTTCGGAGATTACCCGAAAAATTTAATAGATACAACGCAAATGATATTGTTACTAGCATTTTTTACGCATATTATGTTATTTTGTTTGTTACATAAATTATCTTCAACATGATAAAAACATAAATTAGGTCAACCTGCAGATTTTAAGAGCAAACATAATACTTTATGCTTAATTTTTTTGCTCGTCTATTCCTTCGATGGAAATCCACGTCATATAAGTACGTCCTAATGCGTGTGCTTGTGCGTGTGCGTGTTGTGTACACGTCTGATTAACATAAAAGCATAAATAACCTTACGAATGGCCTTGTAGAAACAAAGATTTCTCTACACTGAAATTACAATACAAAGCGATATCATCATCATCCCCACCGAGGGGCTCTGAGCCTACCCTAAGTTAGGAGTGAGTAGGCCATAGTCAAACACGCTGACTAAGTTCGGGTTGGTGGACTTCACACATATCTTTGAATTTCTTCGTAGATATATGCAGGTTGCATCACGCTGTTTTCCTTCAGCGTAAGAACTTCGTATAAATATATAAATGTATTATAAATCGATCGAAGAACATATTGGTACATGTCGGGATTCGAATCTAGGACCTGCAAATAACATGTCAAGTGCCCTTGAGCCATCGACGCACTTCACGACGCGCGATGCGATGTACTTGGGTATAAAAGACAAATAACCGGTTACTGTTCGCTTTTGTGGAACAGAACTACAATAAATTAGTGGCTTTACTAAGAAGTAGTGAATCCATTAGCTAGCAATGCTGGGGCGGTATTTGATCATTATACTCTAACGATCAGAGTCAATTAGGGAAGACGACGCTTAAGGAATTTCCAAACCTATCACACTGCGAAATTGGCTTGTAATTGAAGCTTCTCTCTTTACAAAAGTTTTGTTGAGTAAAAGTTTAATGTTACCATTAGTAAATTACCGAAGTTAGAGTAATTCATACATTTGAAGTATTAAATTGTCGCTCAGATACTTTATTAACCTTATTCTTAATATATTACATTTCATATAAAAAATTAAAAAATATACAAAATGTATTATATTAAAAATATAGCACCACCGGCTCCTGAGTCCCACGACTCAAGCAACCAGTGGTCAGGGCTGCAGAGACAGGAACCTTTTCACGATGCGCGCGGTTTCTATTATAACTGCCTTTTGTATCGGGCCCTTAATTTAACTGTTTAGCGAGAGATTCTTGAGATGTGAGATGCGGTAACCTCTTGAGCCAAATCTAGGTATATATTATTTGTAGTTTGTAGGTTTTGTCAAATTTGAAGTGTATGTTTTCATTTGTTGAGTTTCAGGCTCAGTATACTTTTACAAGAGGATTGTTTTCCGAATATATGTATTTATGTATGTAGGTTTGTATGGATGTCGATTCCATTGTTATTAGATGGATGAATGGATGGATTTTTGAGAGAATGTATCTCCAAAGCGACATAACAATCTACAAAGAACAATTAGACTACTAATTAAGTTTGTAATTCCGCACGGACGGAATCGCGGGCGACAGCTAGTTACAAACTAGTAAGTATAGAAAATAATTATGTATTGTTAAGAAGAAAATCCGAAAATGTGGCATTGTATTGACCCAACACTAGCCTTACTAAAATGTCAACGTTTGTGTCCCCTCACTATTCATTCTGACACTGGACTTTGTAACGAAAGCACGTCATTCGCGCCAAGTGATTCTGACTAATAATGTCTAAAAGTATAATATTCTCTTATAAAATATACGTAGGTTATTTCCTTTACATTAAAAGCATATACTATTAGTTAGATCCTAACATATTGTGGACCGATCGCCTCTAGACATTGATTTATGAATTCGAGATCGCTGACCGAAACTTCCTCGACCAAAAATGATTGAATGCACATTCCAACTACCTCCTTGTGTTGGTACATTTATCATTCTAACTTTAATCATATCAACGCTTAGAAACATGTATATAGCGGTCACCCGCGAGGAATTTAAAAAAACTTAATTGATAGCCTATGTGTTTTTCCAGACTATGCTCTACATCGCTACCAAATTTTATCAAGACACGTTGAGTCGTTCCAGAGTTACCTTGTAACAAACCATCCATCTAAACTTTCGCATTTATAATATTAGTAAGATATGTCGACATAACAAATGTGAAATATAACGTCAATCTATAAAATATACATCCGAAGTGTTTTAACGTTACACAAGCATGTTAAGGGACAAAAAAATAACACTTGTCATCTCCCTGCCCTTATTAACCAACACCATGCAATCAGCGGATCATGTTTTTGACCTGTATCTATCATACAAAAGTAATTACAATTTAGACTCAGTTCTTGATCAAAACACTATTTAAATAATCCCTGTGGCACAAAAGCCTGCGAGCTAAATCTCGCACTGGGATTGGCTCCCGCGTTTTCTCGCGACATAGAGAGGGTGCGAACACGATACGTCGAATATAAAATACTGAGAGTGAATTAATTGTAATACCGTGCCCTTTTAATTTAGTATATTTCGTGCGTAGCAAGATTGCGTTTTATTATTGTTGCTTTACGTTATTGACATTTACATTCATGGGTATCCGTTTACCGAACTAAGAAAATCCATATTCCATCCATTTTTTCTACTTTTGAACAGATTATTTTTATTTGTATAAAACAAAAGATTTATGATGTAAATACAATTTGATATAGACAAAGTTTGAAACATTATCAAATGATTTACTTACGAAAAGTTTTGCAATACTTCGTGTGAACACGAACTGGAGTTATAAGTTCGTCGTTAAATGCTCCTAAAAGATACATATATGCAGTTATAGGTATTTGTTTCACGCCATTAGCATTATAATAAAATCATAATCTTACTAATATTCTAAATGCTAATGTTTAGATGGATGGATGGATGTTTGTTTGAAGGTATCTTCGGAACGACTCAAAGTTAATGAAAATTAGCACAGATGTAGAACATGTTTATGTATCTGACTATACAGTTACTCAGATTTATTCTATTAAATTATTGAAACTTTCGTGAGACATTATAATAAACTTATATAAAAACGGCTAAACACTCAGGTATATATACTCAGTGAGCGACGGGCTGCGTGCGCGAAATAATACCAATCCCACTCACCCTGATGAAGGGCCTCCGATGGGCTCGAAACTAGTCGGTGCCGCTACCGGACGAATATACGGATTTATTCTCTTTTTGAAAACCTTCTTCGTATTCTTTTCATAAAATAAATGTTTTTAGTAAATCTTGTATGTAGTAGTTATATATATTTACAGTGCTATCAAAAGTTATTCTAATTATTTTACAAGTTGTAGTAACGATGCGAAGAAAATTACATGCTTAGGCGTCTCAGTTCTTTACCATGGCCTTTAAACGTTACTCGGCCTTGATATTTCATGCTTTGTTATTTCCTCATACATATTTATGATCAAAAATTGAATAAAAACATATTCTATAAGATTTTGGAAAATATGACGGGACTAAGGTGTTTAAAATCAGTAAGAAGACAGCACAGATGTTCCCTTTCGTTGTTGATTCCTCTTTGAATATTTGTAGAAATCAGCGACAATGTATTGTTTCAGTAAAATATCACGACCACAGACGTAAAGAAGAAGCAATTTCTTGCTTCGTCTGATAAGTACGTGAAGGATGCATAATTTTACTCCACTTGGATTCCCACCCTTTTCTTATATAGATGGGATAGGAAGGGGAAATATTCACTTTCTGTGCGTCCTTTCTTCTGTCGTTTAATAGTACAACGTTTCTGTAATTGCGAATGCATATAAGTAGTAGTTGCTTCGCTTTTTAGACGCATTCGTGGCTGTGTTCATTTGTCACTTTATAATAGAAATCCTTTATGCTACTTTATATCTCTGCACGTAAGATCAAGTTACCTGTTTAATTTAGTAATTTATGTTACAAAATAGAGGTTATATATTGTATTAAATTTCATTTAAAAGTTAAAACCTTCATACCGACAGTAAATTTAATCCTCACTATTGTCTAAACGTAAACTCCTTTGGTTAATCAGCGTTTATTTTCACAAGCATAGGAAACCTCGTCCGTTGTTTACGACTTTCATAATATCGCATTACCCGTCTCTTAATTAAAATGAAGGCCGAAGGCCACTCTAGATGATACTTTACGCGACACAGATGTCGCTACTTTCGACTTCATTTAGCAACAGCAGCTTCAAGGAACAATGAATTATTCATAAAATCACGCCTTTTCACAGGATTGTACTGACGAAAAGTGAATTTTGGCAATTAACGGAATAATTTTGTAAAGCGCTTTTGTCGATGTGCTTTTACTTTTTAAACAAAGGACCGCAACAAAGTATTGTCCTCTAAGACGTTGAACAAAAACTTAGTGTAATTACTTCCAAAGGCTCTTTTACTTTTGGTCTCATTGTTTTGAGCTTGGTTACAATGCTAGGTACAGTTGATTAGATAAAGGTTTTGTTACACTCAACTTTTAAAGATTATTTACCCTTAATTTTTTAATACAATATAAAATAGTATGTTCCCTTCCTTTTTCTTTAAATATTTGCTGATAACATCGCGTAATACTCAATTTTTTTACAACGATAATAATATGAAAATTAGTTTTTACACTTAACACCAATTGTCATGGAAACGAACATTTACCTCGTAGGTAGATGACGGGTACATTTTATGGAAACTCGAAAATCAAGCGTTGCTTTATACGTTTTTGTCTATCTATTAGAGAGCATTGTTCTTTGGTCGGCTTGTACGGAAAAATCTGGCTAAACCTATTTACTTTATTCTAAAATACGAATACTAACTAAATACTTAAATCTAAACTATTTAAAAAAAAGTTAAAACTGTCCTAGTATAATATATATTAGTAAAAATTCTCATTGGTTAAGTAGTTTTTGAGTTTTTGTAGAAAATGAAATAATTTGTTTATAGTAAGATTGTATAACGATAGTACATATGTGACTTGCAATCTGCAGGTCCTGGGTTCGAATCCCGCCATATACCAATGTGTATTTCGATTTCCGATTTACATATGTACATTTACCCGATGTTCTTAACGTGAAGGAAAACATCGTGATGCAATCTGTACATATCTGAGAAGAAATTCAAAGATATGTGTGAAGTCAACCAATCCGTACTTGGCCAGCGTGGTTGACTATGGTCTAATCGCCCCCAACATGGGGTAGGCTCCGAGCCCCTCGGTGGGGACGTACAGTGAGATGATGATGAAGAACGTATAATATTAGAAAGCATAATAAATAGTAAGAAATAATATAATATCACATAAATACTTTAAAACATTATTTACATTTTACTAGAGATAGATTTTAAAAACAATAAGTATCGTATAACAAAGTAACATCTAAGCTATTTCCTGTAACATTAATGTAAAAACCATTACACAAAAGTGTTAAGAATCCACTTCAAAAGAGCGGAAGCTGTAAAACTCCCGAACTACTTCACTCCCGAGGGAGGCATTAAAAAAGTACGGTTAGGATGAGGTCGAAACTCAAATAGAAATGTATATGCTAACACAAAAATATACTCCAATCTTAATTTTATCTCGTCCGTCTTTTCTAAGTGATAGCAGGTTTTCTTATTTTATTTTTCGGAAGCTTTTAGTTCATTGCTTTATAAACCATGTGTCACACAGATGATAAATATAAAGCAGAGTATTTTAATACCTATAACTAAATTAATTTAAATCACCTAAAATAATCCGAACCCAAATCGTTAATAAAAAACAATTGATAAAACTTAAGCTTATAATTTTTTTTATTACTAAAACACTATAACTTTTCTATTGCTTATATTTCGCTTATACTGTAACACAGTATAAAACACGTTTAATACTGTGGGAATCTTAAACATGCTATTAATTTTGAACCAACTTTTACTACTGAATGTCTTAGCATCATATCTTAGGGTACTAAAACGTAGAAGTCATTTCATCTAGAAATAAATCTGAACGAGTTTCCACCTACATTGTAGTGTTTACAATGTTATTTGATGAGAGAGGAGGAGATGTAGGTGAACTATAAAATGCAATTGTTCACGATTTGAATATTGATACATTCAGCGTCGGTGGCTCAGGGGTCAAGCATTTGACCAACCTGCACTTGGCCAGCGTGGTTGACTATGGCCTAATCACCGACTACATGATTTAGTGTAGGCTCCGAGCCCCTCTGTGGGGACGTATAGTGAGCTGATGATGATGAATAAGTACCTACACATTCTTAAAACTAGTTTTTTTTATATCAAAATAGATAAAAAAAGAAAGAGAAAAGTCAGTGATGTTCATTAGTTAAATTAATTAATGCAGTAATATAAAATACAAGGTGCCACAAGTGATCTCGTAAAAATATAACCATTTCGTGATAACGGATGACCAAAGGTTCAATCTTAAAATAATAAAAATATTGAAAATATATTAGTAAAAGTTTTTAATAAGAAATGATTTGACATAAGTTCTTTTTTTAAACAAGTATAACACATTTAATTATTAATCTTATGAGAATGGATATAGGTTGCGATGAATATCCGCTTTTACTGATTTTATAAAATCTTTAAATAAATGATAAATTACTTTGATAGTCCAAAATAAGATTAAACTTTAAAGTTTAGTCTCAGTTAACTTAACTCCTAAATCATGTTAAAGAAGACAACTTCGAAGTGTATGAAAAATGAGATCGCGAGTTTTTGACCTCATTCTAAAATGATATAATATTTTATTTTCATTGGGTATCTTTATGTAAATTGGCTTTATTATATATTTAAAAGATCTACTTTTTAACTAAATAAATAATGTTGAAAGTTTGATCTACTTTATGTTATGTAATTATTATAAATCTAGTAAATTTGGTATCACTTCATCTTTAGTCGATAACATGATTTAAAGTACATTATTAAATAAAAAAAAAACCACGGTCTTCAACATATTTAATTTTGTTTTTGAAAGCTACGCCTAATTCTTACGAGTATATAAGTAACCATTCATTA
Organism: Papilio xuthus; assembly: GCF_000836235.2. Classification (NCBI taxonomy): domain Eukaryota; kingdom Metazoa; phylum Arthropoda; class Insecta; order Lepidoptera; family Papilionidae; genus Papilio; species Papilio xuthus. The sequence goes on along the minus strand of NW_013531711.1, from coordinate 1,759,787 downwards.
ATGCATATATTATATAATAATAGGTTTTTGATTTTTTTTTTATCTCTAAGAAGCCTGACGTAATAATTTTATTTTAATCTCTGAATTTTACAATAATTATAGCGTTTTATTTAAATACTTTAACTATTCGACTGTCTTTGACTGCCACTGAAATATACATGTTTTTATATCTCAAACTTAAAATAATTCAAAAATAACATACTAAAAGTAATATTTAATAAAAACGCATTGAAATCTATTATATGTATAAAATAAATACCTTAATTCATGTCATAATTCCATTAACAAATTTCTCAATTCACTAAAAACGAAAGTCTCAAACTTCGTAATGTAACAGAGGTCGCGCGACACGTGTTCACTTGTCAACGGTCCAACGTCCACTGACTATGGAGGTCCATACGAAACTTGCCAGTTACTGAAGCTCCGCAAACATGCGCAGAAAGGGCTCGGAGGAAGGAAATTTACGAAATGTTGTAAGGATATGAAAATATTTGTCGTAGTATCGTTGTGATTTTTAAGCTATTCGCAATCTTATTATTTTTATTAAAAGCCACACGTGGTGATATTTAGGTTTTTTATTTTTTGATACTCTATGCTCTATGAAGAGAAAAAGTTAAGGTAAAAATAATAATGATATGTAAATAAAATTATATATTAACTATCTGTCGGCCGCGACTCTGTCCGCGCGCGTAATAAATCTTATTAGTAGTGTATGTGTTAAGATGATGTTCTATATCTATGCTAAATTTCAAAGAGATGAGCCGTTTTTTAGATTCTTCTATTAAACAAATTGCATAATGGTTTACTTAGGATGTTCGTATAGCTAAAGTAGAAATTAATGGTAAGATAAAGGCTTTATTTCAAATTATTGGTAAGATACAATAATGTCTATATTATTTAATATAATGGCGCAGCGAAGCGCATTTACTTGGTCATGTTCGGCAGCTATTTGCTTGGACGACCACTAATAGCATTTATAACTGAGTGCTTCCCTGTTACAAACCACACGTTAAACTGTCGTTCGCTCGGCTGCGTATTGATCTTCTAATATGTGGGTTATTCTAGTTAGATTTAGAACTTTGTCACATTGATTTATTATATAATAGTATTACCATAAATTACTTCTTAAAAGATGCCATGTGTCTTAAGTTATTACCTACCTTATAACCTTTAATAAAATTAAGAAAGTACTCCTCTTTCCTCTTTCCTATGCGTCCCCTCTTCCGTAGAATAAAGGTAAGCAACGCATCTGCAATTGTGGATGTCTATAGGTAGCGGTCACGTCGCTATATCGGCGAACCGAGGCTGCTTGCTTGTTAGTCAATCATAATATTAAAAAAGGGTCTGGACAGACAGACGGGCGGATAACAAAGTGATCCTACAAGGGTTCCGTTTTTTCCTATCGAGGTAAGGAACCCTAAAAATACAATATAAGTTTTCCGCACTCGATTAATAACAAGTGTCAGAGTGCTAAAATGTTTTAATTTGATTTTACAAAAATGTAAGTTGCAGCAATATGTATGTGAATTAACTAACCAATTATGCATCTTTGGGCCAAGAGTACATTTATATATTTGTTTGTTTGAAGGTAAAATTTGGCATAGATTTAGAGCACAGTGTGGAAGATTACATAGTCTACTTTTTAATTTCGAACGGACGAAGTCGTGGGCGATAAATAGTTTAAGATAATTGTTTTAACAACGTGAAGTAATGACGTTCGTGTGAGAACCAAATGGGGTTAAAATTAGTCTGTGAATTGGGCAATTGTGCCATTTCGTGCAAACTGTACTCGCCAGTTCACCTCTAAGCTTGGAATCAGTAGGTGTTACCACCTTAATTTATGATTAATTTCGAGTTTGAGTTGTTATTTATACTACAGTATAGTTACAACTAGCAATGATAAACTGCAAAATATGAATGCTTGGGGAAATAATATTACGTATTTTAGCTTATTTTTACAAAAAAATTTTTAAACAATTGTGTATTCCTAATTTTTTAATAGAATTAAAATATTACTAATAATAAGGATTTAAGCAGATTCAAGAACTACTTATTATCAATTTACTCGTAATTAAATATGCTACGTGTATAATGTAATTATTTTAAATAGCTTAATAAAAGCTCGCTAAAAGCTAATCAAATATTATTGTGCGCACCAGAGGCTCGTATTTAATTAGTTTTAATTGTTACTAACACTCAACTGTAATGTACTGGTAAATAAAATGGAGGTCGAGAAAAGGTTTCTACGTAAGCGTAAGCGTCGAAAAAAAACCTGCAAAATTAAAAGCTGCGAAGTATTTTTAAGCGCATTTTATAATTAAATATACAGTTCGCATTTCCTCTCGCGCTACAGAGCGGTACTTTCGAATACTTACTTCCTTTAATACGATTTTTGCAGCGCTACCTGGCGAAATAAACTCCGTCGTGTTCGGACGTGTCGACGAATAAACTGTTTTTTTTTTTATAATTTCTTGTTAATGTTGTAAATGTTGAGTTAGTTAAAATTTAAATACTGAATATGAAAAAACACCCCGCGAGAGATTTTTGTTTGAATATGTTACTATATACATTATGTTGAGCGTCGGTGGCTCAGGGTTCAAGCACTTGACTTGCAATCTGCAGGTCCTGGGTTCGAATCGTTCTTACGGTGAAGAAAAACATCGTGATGCAACCTGTACATATCTGAGAAGAAATTCAAAGATATGTGTGGAAGTCTACCAACCCGCACTTAGCCAGCATGGTTGACTATGGCCTAATTACCCTTAACTAACGGTAGGCTGCGAGCCCCTCGGTGATGACGTATATTGAGCTGATTATGATGATGATGTTACTATAACTTAGACTGTACATTATTATAGATTAGATGTTTCGTCTTAAAGTTTATATATTTGAAGTAATAAAATGTAAAATTTTCTTGGAAATCAAATTGAACATTAATTAAGGTCATCTCTTTGTCAGCGGTGTTAAATTCTATCGCTACTATTTCAAACAATCAACACATCTCGAGTTGTAATTAGTAGTTGTTTTGTTCGGGTCCCGAAACATAAAACAATGTTCCTTGAGGCGAGAAAATGGGATCGTATTAACTTTAAGGATTGACATAAATAAATTTAAATTATTCCACTAGAGGCCTCCAACAAACTCCAATTACCTTTAGACCGCACCTACGTCTGTGCCAAACAAGTTTCTGTAATACGACACTGATAGCTGCTGAAATTGCGGGGATTTGATGGAAACGAAGCACGTCCCATTTTAAGGTAGGACCACACTAACTTACCAAGATTATTATACTTAAGGTTTACATCACACGGAATATCAACATGAAATTACTTTATAAGGCTTTCTTCGGGATTTCTGAATGTTAGATATAGTAGCTTCATTCAATTTTATACCTTTATTACAATACACTACAGTAGGAAATAAATTGCACATATTTTAATACGAATGAAAGAGGAAAACACGAAGCGGGTCATCCGATGTTCCAATCAAGTGGTCGTCTTCTATTAATATAAATATCTATAAATGTTTAAGGTTCTAAGAAGAAGGTTACTACAGCTATGAGATAAATAAAGATAACGTAATATCAGATCGTGTGCCAACATACGGGGAGAAATGTAAAGTAAAATCATTCATCTATTAGGTTCTAATTCAATTTTATCACTACAAGATAAAATTTTATTTTAATTAACAGAATAATTCCCTAATCAAATTATCGTAGACCATTTAAAATATTTCTTGATTTTTTTTAATAGAAAACCTTTCATATAAGTCACATTATTTGATTATCAATTGATTATGCCATTTGCTTATTCACTCATAGTTTATTCAGTACCGCTTAGACTGGAGCGAAGGCAATCGAACCTCCTTGGACGTTCAATTATCTGTTAAATCACCCCACTGAGTGGATCTTTATACGGAATACGAGGCTTCTATTTAATGTCAGCATTCAAGCGGCACTAGAAAAATTTCTACGTAAACTGGTCAGATATAAAAGAAAAATAATAAAGCTCATTTTAAATACTGATTTTGAATAACTGTTTTTTTTCATAAATTCATAATATCAATATTAAGAAAAAAAAATCATTCCAAATTTAAAAAAAAAGTTTTAAATTTGGAATGATTTTTTTTTCTTAATTCATTTTAGCACTTAATGTCGGAGTTCACTAGTGTAGATTTTCAATGAGAAATCTGACTAAGGGCTTCTTAATAAATCATTAAGCAGTATGTGCAGTAGTACCACAAATTAAAGAATAAGTAAAGAAGTAATTTTAAAGTTTAAAAAATAACTTATAAGAACACAAAATCTGGTCTTCGTTGATCTTATTGCTTCTGAATAAACGTTGTGAAGAAATTATCAATCAAGATATTGTGTTAATCTTAAATACATTTTGTTATAAATTTAAATTTTTGCTGTAGGTACCTTCCGTCAGAATAAACTTTAACAATGTTAGCGAGACAAAGCGAGTGGAGTGGTGAGCCCTCCAGAGTTGAGTATGCCCTTTGTTCGCTCACCCTGTCTAGAGTTTCTTTTGGCACGGGTTTAAGTCATGGTATTAGGAAGGTAACCGTAATCAATTGTATGCGTAGATAAGTTTAAAAGCAGCCACTTAAAATTGCCGAAATAGTGAAGTGATCGCTGCCCGTAGATATACGCAATTGCAGATATTTCCCTTTCTTATGGAGACGCATAGCCGTCTAATCCAATTCTCCTATCTATCCTTTAATTACAACAACATGTGACTAAAATTAGGCCTTCAGTATGCACACTCGTCAAACAAAACATGGAATTGCCCCCACTTTACGCCTTTATTTTTGAAGTCGAGGTATTTCACCGGTCGAGCTGTGCCGATCTGGCTTCTACCATTGTTTCTTGTTATATTTGAGAGTAATTTTTCAAAATATTAAGCTCTATTGGACCTCAAGTACTTGAAAAGTACTTCATCACTATCTTTACCATCATAAAAGCAGCGATTTCATGTTGACATTTTTCTATGTTATTCTTGGGTGTGAGTGACGTCATAAATTATTGTAGTACACCGCTTACGCTAGTGACACGCGCCCTTTAACCGGATGTATATTTTAAACAAGTCTACAACGCGTCGGTTGTATGTGACGGTGATACGTGGGTGGCTTCTTCAACTCAACGTCCTGTTATTAAAGATTTAATTTAAGATTACGTTTAGTAATGTTTAATATATTTATTAAATTAACTCGTTGGTATATTTTATTATGATACATTTGATTTGAAATTTTAATACGTGTTCAGACATGTCAAAGGGAATTCGTAATTGACGCATTTCCGCCCATACGAGTGAATGTTTATTAAGCTATCGCTAACTATCTCAAGGTCACATCACAACTTAACATCCAGTGGGTGGTTAAGCAACATGACTAAAGGCTCGTTTCTGTGACCGAAACCTCCGTATAAAACATATCCTTATCCCATCATTATCTTTGAGCAAAAAGAGATAACAATATACTTTAAATATTTTTATCTCTTTTTGATTTTGTCTCAGAAAGCCACGGTAACCAAAATGATAATACATGACATAAAATCCACGGCATTAAATATTCTTACCTTCAGATTTCTCTTCCTAAAGACACATTGGATGATACCAAGAGTTTATGAGCAGTATAACATACCAGCGTCTTCGGTTCATCTATAAAATCGATCCGTAGAAAGATTCAACTACATTCGAAGTTGGTAACTCGAGGCTAAACCAATAGTTCGCCGTCTGACTAAAATATTAGATCGAACACTTCCAACAAACAGGAAGAGGAAGAAAAGTTGTAACTAGATTTGTTCTCTCGTATACTGATGTGAAAAACGTCCAAGACGTGTACTCTTTGTCAATGATACGTACTTAGACTGAACTTGTTCTAAGTAAAAGTATTGACTTCAGGATAGCTAGAGATTCTTAGAGATAGAATTACACTTTTGTTCTATGGTGAATCCTGAATATATAAGAAAAGAGCGTACTCTCCAAAAGAGCTCGATGTCCTCCAAATCCGGTACCAATAACGAAGTAACAGCCCGGTGAAGCTGTAAATGCTTCTTTAAGGCAAACAGTGATTACTTAGTCACAAAAAAAGAACTCCATAAGTCAACAACTGTATTCTGTTGATGCAGGTGTCCATAGATCAAAAAACATCAGGGGTTCGATGGGAATTTGTCCCCCACTCTTATAAAAAAGGATATTATCATGATCTCCTCCACGTTTAAATCTCATCATTGTGATCTGTCTTAGCTGTGTCTTCATGTTTGTATAGTACGGAACTAAATCGCAGCTTATCAGAGATCATAGAAATGGTTTCGAGAAATTGTCAGAGATTAATGTCATGCATAGCATGTATACTGTTAATGGTAGGCTTCTGAGAAACAGAATAATTAGCAATCGTTTGTATATTAATCTTACAAATCAATGTAATACAATAAACTAAATGCACACTATTATATGTACTTAAACGTAGAATTTTATAAGTTACGAGCTGTCGCCCGCGACTCCGTCCGCGCGGGATTAAAAATAGACGTTGGCCGATTCTCGGACCTACTCAATATGCTCACAAAATTTCATAAGAATCTGTCAAGCCGTTTCGGAGGAGTATGGGAACGAAAATTGTGACACGAGATTTTTATATATAAGATTTTAATTTTAATTTATTATTAAAATAACTTACAAAATTTACAAACAACTTAGTATATCTAAAACACAAATATAATAGTTTTAAAAAATAGACATATTAAAAATTGAACCTTATGCCATTTAGAATAAAATTGTGTTTTAGATTTGTCCTTGTATTAGAGTTGGAAGTTGATATGCTGATGACACCCTTTGTAAGAGTCCTTTGTTACCTGCACCTTTGTTTATTTGTTAAACCAAACTTTCAGTTACGGTAGACATGTGTCTGAGAAAACGTAATCAAAAGTTTTTTGATTTTTTTATTTGATAACTTAACGATGTATTTTCTCTACCATATTGTTTTGTTTGAGACCATGTTTTGATTGACAAAACACATTCGAAACCACATACTTTTTGTATATTGTTAATTATTTCGTTCTAAAGAGAACAGAGATAGTATGCTTTTGTACAGATGTTTCAGCAACGCACAGTAAATATTGAATAATGTTGTCGAATCACAGTTTATCTAGAGGACGGAGAAATAAATATTTTGAAAATCGTATGAAAAATTTTCCTACTATTCAAACGACGTATTTTAGCCAACTTATAAATAGGTAAATCATAAATAATTGACGGTATTTTAATTGAGTTTCAATCGATTTTCAGTGACACAACGTCTATGTCTGAAATAGATTAGGCGCTGTGCTGACATTTTTAAATTGGTTTCTGTTTTATACAACTACAATATTGGCTTGCTCGTCTGCTATATTAGTTCTATAAATTTATATCCGATTCTTTATTTAATAATAGGAAAAGGTGAGATGGGTTGAAATTTAGAGGAGGAGATGTACAGGAAAGCGAAATCTCTTTTTGTACAGTCAACTGCATAAATATGTGTACATATACAAAGATTCAGAAACTTATGTACGTCTTCGGTTTAAAAAAATATGTACACAAGTATCCATCCGCATGGTTTCGATCAAGAATACATGTTAACTACGAATACGTATTTTTGAAACAGAAGATGTTTATTCGTTTTTGAAGATTTATAATGTATACATATTTCTGCAGCTGACTGTACATGTTTTTTTCTGTCCTTAAAAGCAGGCAACGTATCTTCAGAACCGTTGCATGTATTTTGCTGAAATTCGAAATAGATGTTGAACATAGTCCGAAATAGCATAGGCTACCAAATAATTTTTTAAATACCACTTGGACGGATTCGCGGGCGACAGCTAGTATTAATTATAAACGACAGAAGTAAATCTAAAGAAGCTGTAGATTGATCAGAAATTCTCATTTAATGTTGCTCGATTCCTTCTAAAATAATTAAAGTTTTCTTATCAAATTTCTCTTACAAGCTTGCTTTGAAAGGAAAAGATAAAGATCTTTCTGTCAACCGAGTTGTGAGAGGAGCGTACTTTGAAATCAGATGTTGATAAATATAATTTCGTAAGAAATAATTATGGCATTCACGAACGGTCTTACTCATTTTAATGTTTGCAGAATTCATTTTGCAAAGGAAATATTTATTTCCATAATCAAAAGCAAAAGTTGTAAAGTTGTTGACTCCTTTATGTTTATAAGATTCAAAACATATTTCGCATTTCCTAAAAATAACAATGAATAAAACGTTAAAATAAGTATGTTACTTTATAAATCACTAGCTGTCGCCGTGTTTCCGTCTTAAATTAAAAAAAAAACTTAATTAGTAACCTAGGTATTCTTCAAGCTCTACATCTATGCCAAGTTTTGCTAATTAGCTGATCCGTTAAGCCGTTCTGAAGATACCTTGTAAAAAACATACATCCATCTGAACATTTGCATTTATCGTCATTATCAGCTTACTATACGTCCCCACTGAGGGGCTCGGAGCCTACCCTAAGTTAAGGGTGATTAGGCCATAGTCAACCACGCTGGACAAGTGCGGGTTGGTTGACTTCACACATATCTTTGAATTTCTTCTCAGATATGTGCAGGTTGCATCACGATGTTTCCCTTCACCGAAAGAACGTCGGAAAAATGTACATATGTAAATCGGAAATCGATAAACACATTGGTACATGGCAGGATTCGAACCCAGGACCTGCAGATTGCAAGTCAAGTGCTTGACCCCTGAGCCACCGACGCTCTTGCATTTATAATAATAATAAAATGTGTAGTTTAATACTGAACTTAAATTTAATATTAATTTTCCATAAACGCTGCATAATAAAAGACTATCCATTTTATTTTTTCGTCTGCAAAACTAAAGTGCAAAAATAAAGAGCACTTAAGTACATAATGCTGTCTGGAAATAAAAATGGTGTAATAGACGTCGGCTAGGATTTTTCAAAACCTTACTAATCTTAGGGTGCGGTTACGGAAAAGGGATAGAAAGTCATTCTTATAACAAGTGAATGTTTAGTGAGGGGAAAACAATAGGGACGAACAGGATACATATACTTTAAGAACTTTTTACATAGGCAAAACAACCGCAGTCTCAACAAGGTTCCGTTTTACCTAAATTCAAAGTCCTAAGTTCCGGTTCGTGAGGCAAAATATAAGTTTGTCCTTAGTTTCGTACTTTTTTTGCTGTACATGTCCGTAAACTTTCCAGAAAAATTTCGAAACTTGTAGACAAGTTGTTAATTAAAAACGTTAATTAAAAACCGGTATTTCAGTAGTAGAAATACAAACTTATTGTTTTCTTATTTAAATGTAAAAAAATCAATTTTAAGTCAAGTCGCTTTTTTATTAAATTAAACAAAATCCTAAACAACCAAATAATTGTTATTTAAAAGGTCATGTATCAAATATTCTATTTATCTATTTCTAAAATAATATTACTTCATTGTTGCTGCAAAATCATTTCTAAATAATATTTCGTCCCATTATCTGATACCCTTTCATCCAAATTACGATTTCAGTGTCTGGGGAGAATATACGCGTATACAAGTTTTTGTTTATGAGAGAAAGAGCTTTGAGTATTCAGGAAACTGGTTGTAATCAAATGTAAAAAGCAAAAGAATAAAGGAAAGAATATTACGTTTACACTTTTATGTGTTTATTATTTTACTAAGATAAAGAAATGAAAAATTACACAGAATTTTCTATTTATATAAAAAAATATGTAAAAAAAATGCGCACTGTATAGGCAACATTTTTTTTTCTTTGTGTATACAATGTAGAGGTGATGTCTGTATGGATTACTAGTTTTAAAATTGATCTTCGCTATCACTAAATAAACCTCCAAAAGCCTTTAAAATTCGTATTTAATGACTAATAGTGAGTTTCTGAAAGCAAAATATTTTAAACATATTGCTTTCAGTTTTGTCAAAGACTATTACAGGGACGATATGTTTTACACAGATATATTTGTTTCAGAAACGGTAAAAGATACAATAAACTTTTCTTATAAAATATCAATGTAAGCTTACTTATATCGTAAGATAAAAATAAAAGGGATAGGGATCAATTGGTGCTGGTTAGATCTTTGTTCCCGAGGCTTAAACCGTCGTTAAATTGTACTTTATGGTACATAAAGTTCTCGCGTCGCACTTCACCTTACAATTTACACGACTAAAACGAAAATTCTCGGGTTAAGGTACAGCTTAATACGAAATAGATAGTATTATAAACTATTTAATACGTTTAACCTTTATTCGGGTTATACTATCAAAATTAAAACAAGTAATTGGAATTGAAATAGCTTATGAATTCTTATGGCGCGTACACCAAAGTCTAAGTACGACTTTTAGTTAGCGCTGAAGTTATAGTGAAACAGATAGACTAGTCTAGTGAGAGAGGCGCCGCTATTGTTTATTTATGTCAAGAAATATGTAAAACCTATACATAGAAAATGGCATAAAAAACCTTCAAAAGCGATCTCTTAAAACCTCTATGTCCCTTGGACTCTAGCTTATCCAAGCTCGATTGTAATATAGTATGTCGAAAATATTTCCCCTGTTGTAAGCTGGCTGTAACTCAGAGCAATTACGACGAATTTCTGTAAGCGTTCCAATAAATAAAGCACTTAATTAGCCGCTTTGACGTTTATTACATTGAAATCGAGCGTGGCAACTTTTATTACCATAAATACTCCAACTTTTATAACATCGTGAAATCATATAATAGTATTAATTAAAAATATTACTTTATAATGGTCTATAAACTAAACAGATGTGATATCAAATTATAAAAAATAGTAAGTGTCGCCCGCGACTCTATTCGCGAGGTATTAAAAAAAACATAAGCCTATGTGTTCTTCCATGCTATGTTTTAGATATTTGCCAAATTTCAGCGTAATCCATGCAGCCTTTCTGGAGATACCTTCGAACAAACATCCATCCTTCCATCCAAACATTCGCATTTATAATATTAAATAAGAAACTTTAGTCCTCTTAACCGTCTACCCATAAAAGGAAGGGGAACTATCCATTTTCTTTTTGTCCTCTCCTCTGTCAATTACTCTAGGCAATGCTGCTATATCACGTTGCGAATGCCTATTGGCAGATTTTTTTTTTCTCTTTATTAACGTTTTAAAATCATTCCAGCTGTTTACACTAGGCGTTATCGTTCTAGAAAAGATATTTATAAACAGTATATAATAAAGCACTGAGCCAGCGTGGTTGACTATGGTGTAGTCACCCCCAACTTAGGGTAGGCTCCGAGCCCCTGGCTGGCGAGGCTGGGGACGTATAGTGAGCTGATGATGATACAATAATGTCATAATATACAGTATACACTGAAGTTGCACAACCTTGTTTCGTATTATACATTTTATGATAATTCACGGCCTATTTTCCTTGAAATAATTAAGGCAGCCACATCAATAGGCTTCCTTAAACAGATGCTTTAAATGCCGAGCAATATCTCATGGTAGAGGAAAGACTGACTTGATAAGCGGTTCCCAGCTTATTTTAAAGTCAAATTGCCAATCACAACATATTTAAAGGTATACATATTTGAATTGCAAATTATATTGTCCGTGTGACCTACTAGATTTGGAATAATTAATATTATTAATAGTATGAATATTATTTTTACTGTAATATACGCGTAATTTGAATTAATTCCAAATGTTAATTACAAAAAAAATGTCAAACTATTTTGCAATTATATTGTGTAAAGCAAAAAATTACTTAATTTTTCTTTATTCCAAAAGAAACTGACAACTATTTGTTAATATAGAACAGTATCAGATTTAGAACATAATTCTTATACTATTTTTTTAACTATTACAAATAACTCAGAATCACAACACAATATTAAAGAAAAAATGTTCTACGTACGTTCTATTTAATGTTAAAACGTTTAATAAGAAAGGTATAGCAGCATAAAGGATGTTTACCGTTGGAATCCATATAAATGAACCCATTGAAAAAACACCCTGTGCAGTTTCTCTGTTAATGTTTAAAAATGTCAAGCGTTTTGTAAGCCATGTTCAGGAGTATGACCACAATAATGAATTCATTTGACAGACAGTTGCAAGCTATTTGAAAGTCAAACTATCCGACGGAAAGCGTTCAAAGCTACGTTGGTTTATTTGGACTTGCAAATATATAGCCTTTGTAGACGATCTGATGAGAAAGATAAACCGTTACCGTTGTATCAGTACAACGGTAAGGGTTTAAGTAAAAGGACATCCTATTATTAAGGTAATTTTTTTTTTACTTTTTTTTTACTCAGGTAAAGGACATCCTATTATTAAGGTAATTTTTTTTTTACTTTTTTTGTACTCAGGTAAAGGACATCCTATTATTAAGGTATTTTTTTACTCAGATAAAAGACATCCTATTATTAAGGTAATTTTTTTTTACTTTTTTTTACTCCTGTAAAGGACATCCTATTATTAAGGTAATTTTTTTTTTATTAAAACATATAAATATTATTATATGTTTGACATTTTTTTATCAAATTTTCAGGGCGCTTAAGAGCAGTTAAGGTTAGAGGGTTCTAATTTTCTTCATTTATTGTCGATTCCCTTTCTTTAGTCATTTTCAATTATATTAAAAATTGACCTATTCAAAAATTCGTATAAAGTAAGTAACATAATCTTCAGATTGATCTTTCGTATATATTTTTGTATCTGGTCTAAAATGACGAATAATTATAAAAAAAAAATTGACAAAAATAATATTAATACTTCTATATTGAATTATAAAAAAGGGTCTTGACAGACGGACAACAAAGTGATCCTATAAGGGTTCCGTTTTCCTATGAGATACGGAACCCTAAAAATACTTTGAATAATTAATTTCTGAGTTTTTACATCTCTTTTAAATACTGTATAACTCAATTAACTAAATCTTTCAAACACGGTTCAGAACATTCGCAGTTAAGTTAAGCTTTTGATAAGTTTCAGAGTTTAACTTAGTATTTGCGTCTGCTTAAGTTATTTTAATGGAATAAGATAAACAGCGACTATATTTCATGTAAATTATTTGGTAAAGTGAAAACGCTAATTTATGTACATTTTTAAAGGAAAAGTACCTCCTTTTGGGTAATTTCTCTCATTGTTACAACCAGTTGATGGAAATACTATGCCATTTTTCAAATGCATAATCGCTAAGCACCACTTCTTAACCTTACATATAAAATTCTCGTGTCACAATTTTCGTCCCCATATTCCTCCGAAACGGCTTGACCGATTCTCATGAAATTTTGTGAGCATATTGAGTAGGTCCGAGAATCGGCTAACATCTATTTTTAATCCCGCGTGGACGGAGTCGCGGGCGACAGCTAGTAAATAATAAAAAAAACATTGTGATACTGTATTTTAGGGTTCCGTACCTCACAGGAAAAACGGAACCCTTATAGGATCATTTTGTTGTCCGTCCGTCTATCAAGGCCCTTTTTCTCAAAAACGTGTGAAGGTATCAAGCTGGAATTTATTTTAATTAATGAAAAAATAGAGAAATCAGTATTTAGTCCACTTAAACTAACAAGAAAATGTGCAATTTATGATATAATAATTAATATAATCAATTTGAAACGAGTTGATAATTGGTTAGATTGGTACAATGTTCCTTTAGACGATGTACAATTTCACAGATGTTTGGCAAAATTCCAGTACCGAGAAGAACGTTGAAGAGAAACCAATTTCTATGAGAAAGGAAACTAAATTTTTATTTTTTAGGAACACTTTTAATATGAAACAATCAACACATATCTTTAGATACGTATGGTTATTATTTAACTAACTAGCTGTAGCCCGCGACTCAGTCTACGCAGAATTAAAAAAAAACTTAATTAGTAGCTTACGTGTTTTTCCAGACTATGTTCTACATCTGTGCCAAATTTCATTAAGTTCCGTTGAGCCGTTTTGGAAATACATTCTAACAAACACCTATCATGGCATTTATAATATTAGTAGGATATAGTATGGTTTCTAGGTCTAAATGTAGATTTCCAGTGCTTTGTTTCTTACATTAATAAATATTTTGTCTCTGTTTTGTCAAAGAGAATGAAAGAGATGACATACAAATCTAACTTCAGTGTTCTATCTTAAGATTAAATTGTTTATTTCAACTGAACTTATATAATTATTCGTTTTAAAGTAATCCAGTCAATCAGTTAAACACCTAAATAGTCAAAGATTTTGCAATTACGAACTTTGTCCCAGAAGTTTTTAATTATTTTCCCAAGTCTTGAGATTGTTTCAAAATATTAATTAAGTGTTGGCAATGCCGTCGTTTAAAATATCGCTGCCTTTATTTATAACTCAGAAAACTATTAATTGAAATACTTTAAAAATTGAAAATATATTTTAAAATACTTTTTAAAAATAGAATAAAAGTTACGACACTATCTACGGGTTTCTAAGACCAAAGTTATCCATATCGTCATCCCTGTTATTATATGTATCATAACAGTACCAATATATTTTAAACGAGGATTTAGATTTCAGAAACCCACGGTAAGGATATCATAAAAGTTGAGTTAGATTACTTGAAGTGTAAAGAGTTGTTTAACTTGACGATAAAAAAGTTTTATTGCCGTGTGTATAGTTTACTTCCGCGTTGCATTGGTCTGAGAAAAAAAATGTTTTTTTACAAAAAATCACTTTTTGAGACAGACAAAATTAACTGGATTAAGATTTTCTTTATCTAAAACAACTAGTAATGTAAACATATTTTTCAAACACAACTCGAGTTGCACGGAATAATAAAGCAAAATATTCACTTCTGTTTGTTGAAACTCATAACTTTTTTAAAACAAAACACATTGTACTAAGAAAAGAGGCTTTCTCACCTCTAGTTGGAAACTCTCAGAGATTTTGCCAATACTTAAGGAGTTTATAAGAAGTTCAGTCAAATCGGATTGCGAAGTTTTCTTTCGATATCGCTGTTAAAAGATTCAAGTCTATTGTTGGAAGTTCTAAGTGAGTTGAAGTGTTAGAGTTTGGTTAACGCGTTAAGACTACGACTGAATTTTATTCGGTTTATTCTAGTACGTGATCAACAATTTTTTTTAATATAAATAATAACCAATTATAACCATTCATTAATTAAACCTGCACATTTCATATACTTATATTATAAACAAGTAAGATTTGTATTTTTGTATGTAACGAATTAACTCAAAAGCTACTGGACTGATTGAAAATATTCTTTTGCCATCAGAAAGCTCCATTATCACTGAATAACATAGGCTATATTTGTTGCTAAATTTTATATTAATTCAAAAGCTAGTATAGCATAAAATCATTGCTATGTTTTACTTTATTGCAAAATAATGACAAGTAATCTTTGAAAACTAGAATCGTTTAATTGTTACTTAACCTTAGTATGGTTTTTTACTAAATATACACTGAGGGATGTCTTTATTGACCATCATATAGAGTCCAGGGAGCGTCGGTGGCTCAGTGGTCAAACACTTGACTTGCAATCTGCAGGTCCTGGATTCGAATCCCGCCATGTACCAATGTGTTTTTCGATTTTCGATTTACATATGTACGTTTATCCGACGTTCTTAACGTGAAGGAAAACATCGTGATGCAATCTGTACATATCTGAGAAGAAATTCAAAGATATGTGTGAAGTCAACCAATCCGTACTTGGCCAGCGTGGTTGACTATGGTCTAATCGCCCCCAACATGGGGTAGGCTCCGAGCCCCTCGGTGGGGACGTATAGTGAGCTGATGATGATAGAGTCCAGAGTGTAACAAAGAGATACATTTTGAAATAAAAGTATTTAAATAACAACAAAAGATTCCTTCGTTCTGTTTATGAACTTTATGTATATATTTTGCTGGTAAATGTATTTGTAATTTAAATGAAGGGTCAACATTGTATCGTAAATCACGATAAAGGTTTGAAATATTTCAATTTTTACTCGTGCAGATAAGTTAAATTAAAGCCTTCGATTCCCTTCCCGGCTACGTGCCCTAAATAAATAACCTGTAAATCGAAAAGAGAAATGTGACACGTTTAAAATCTACAGATTATATTCTTTATACTGGCTGTTACTCCTGACTTTACGTTTATTTTATTTTTTTAATATAATAAGGTGGCAAACGAATAAGCATTCGCCTAATTTATGAAATAGCGAAGCGACCCCTGCCCAAAGATATCCTCAATCCTTTTTTTATGCGTACTTTCAAAACCACTTCCTCATCTCATATTTTTGTAAGAAATAGGTGGGATGGGGAAGGGAATTAAAATTAGGCCTCCGGAACACACCCTTATCAGAAGGAACGCGGTATAACACCCACGTTTTGCCTGTTTTCTATGTAATGGTGGTATTGCACCGGGCGAACCGACCAATTCGTGCGATAAATTAGGTCGTTGCTGACGTCTACCACTGCATACTCATATAAGTTAGAAAGACACAGCGAGTTTAGCTATCTGTAAAAAGTAAAATAATTATTTTTACAATTCAATGAAAAAAGACTTTAATATAAAAATATTGATTTATTGTAACAATGCAATTAAACAAACAATTAGTCTGCAAACAAATACTCTTTGTACACCTTTGTTAATTTATCCGTAGCCTCTTTGTTTATTTTGCTTGCAAAGTCTATTCATTAGAAGCAATTTAGAAATGAATGGGACAATTAAAAATAGTCATTTAATAGTCTGCATTAGACGTGATAATGACCTTTAATGAATGGAATGTAGAGTTTGTAGGTGACCTCCTACATATTACAAAATACCACAAAGTCACACATGCACACACAATCATAACACGCATACACGCAAACATAAACACGGGTGCATGACGAGTGGTCGACGTCACGTCTATTTATTAACCTCCGATTGGAAAATTTTAATTGCAACGCACAGCTGAGCGGGGGTCACTGACCGGTTTTGCACGCGCACCGGACGACAGTGTTCTGCAGCGCCCGCGACATACCACGCTTTCGATTTCGCAACTTGTTCTGTTGCTGTCCGAATTTGTGTATTTCTCATTCTCCTACTTATATTTTTCTTAGTGTTGTACTCTCCTTCTTCTTATTTTTTGTGGACTGTGTATTGTGAATATAACAGTGGCCTCATTTCACCTTTGCCGCATTCCGTTCACATCATCTTTCACACACCCCCAAATCAGGTGACACTACGTCACCCCTACAAGTTAAACAGCATAAAATAAGTCTAAAAAGATTTAAGAATTTAAGGTGGAAATACAATTATTTTATAACTTTTACTATAGAATATTTAGTGACATATCTATATTTAAGTCTCACTAGCACATAAAAGCCACTAATTGCGTCCTATAGCGTGTATTTGGAATGTTATTTCCAAACTAAAAAACTGCGTAATTATAAAACGTCTCTCATCAACATCAAACTGTCCTTATTCCTACGGAAGGTCGGCAAAGTATGTACTGCTCTTCCATACTCTCTATCAACAATGAAACGTCTCTAGTTTCTACAATAAATAACAAGAAAGGAGTTAACTTTTTTTGTAAGTGTTTTTCTACATCCCTATCAGTAACTCCACAAGCAATATCCGGTTGATAATAGGAAAGAGAGGATTAAGTAACCTTTACTTTGAACGGAACCCAACTAAAAGTCTAGCAATCGACTTATCTTGAACACCACCGAATACAATTTACGGAGCTTCTTACTCGTAAGATACTTTTATAAGTAAAATCATCGAAAATTAAATCATTAATATACTTATAGCTTTTTGAGGCTTTAATATTTAATCGTGCATAAGCTATTAAGAAATATTGCCCATTTCAAATCACAATTTTTAGATTTTGCAAACTCTTCCAGCCGAATTCAATAATGGATCTCAAATCATTTTTGATTAAGATAAATGTTTCTTTTTAATTTTTTTTATAACAGAAGGGGGCAAACGAGCAGCGGGAACACCGAGTTGTTCAACGACGCCCATGGACATCAGCAATACCAGAGGAACCGCAGATGCGTTGCCGGCCTTTGAGATAGTGATAATTTTACATATGGTAATCAAAAAGCCTGACCTATCCATCTAAAAATGATAAATAACTGCGTTCATAGTTCTATCTAGATAAACATTAAAAATAATTATTTTACAATCGGTTCAGCCGTATTTATACATTACATTTAAATATAAATATATATATTATAAATGGTGTCTATTTTTTTTGTAACTTCTAAATATAACTGCCATTTTCAATAACATAAAATATATATTAACGTTGTAAGTGCTTCCATATCATTTAACTATACGATTAGTAGTAACATAGAATAGTCAAACTTATTGTAAACAGAATGAAGTCTATTTTACTTTAACAACGATGTAATTTCAAAATTTGATGTGACGGCTTATAACCACAACGTGTCTTGTTTGTTAGCGACCTTATGTTTGAACTTTATATAAGTTACTAAGCTTTTAAGTTATATTTCCTTAGAATACGTTATTATACTTAATAGTTTTTGTTTTAATTCGTAATACGTATGGATTTTTGTCGGTGCTAGTAATAAGATTTTCAATTTGATTTATTTTTATTAAGTTAATTCTTACTGTGTGCTTCGATGGCTAACTCCGTGTCACTTGTTAACTTCACATTTTGTTGGAAAAAAGAGGCAAATAGATATATGTTTTTAAAAGATTGAAATAATTCTTTAAAAAAAATAACAAAAACCTTATAAAAGCGTGGTAAAGATCACGTTCATAAAATAACTTTGAATATAGAATATCCGAAAAGAACAAGGAAACCGGGATCCTCGTCATACGAATTTCCTGCAAGTCCTGACAAATCTTTGAACGTTTTTCGTTCAGTTTTGATCGTCGAAAGATAAGTTGTCACTTGTTCAATTTTGTTTTATAGTGGCGTTATGAATAAAGAATTTTATAACGATAGATAATTTTAACTGGCCAGTTAAGATAATTTGTGCTCTTTTTTTTATATTTTTGAAAAAAGAACACATGATACCGTTTTCTTGTGTGTCAACCATCATACATATGTATTCGATCTAAATAACATAGTCGAAATAAGGCATGTGTTGCATATTCATTTCTATTTTAAGGTATGGTCATACTGTTAATGGTCTCAAAATGCAATGTCGACAAAAACCGCTACGACTTAGGGTCCTTCAAGAAGCGAGCTTATCACCATCTCAAAGGCCGGCAACGCATCTGCGGTTCCTCTGGTATTGCTGATGTCCATGGGCGTCGTTGAACACCTCGGTGTTCCCGCAGCTCGTTTGCCCCTTCTGTTATAAAAAAAAACTTGTTTTACCAAGATACCCCAAACTTTATAATTTTTTTTAAAACGATATACGATTAAATATAGTCTATAGCCGCAAATATTTAGCCTCCAAGCGAACGTTTGGTGTTGATGAGATAACCAAATAACCACGACCTTTTAGGATTTTCTCCCAATATCATTTATAGGCGAAGCGGGAGCATTGGCTATAATAATAAAGCTTTATGATTCGTAACGTTGACGTAAATGTATTGACTACTTCGATACTTTCTAATCTCTTAAAAATATTCGTTTTCCTTAAATATCTTGTGTGTT
Source organism: Papilio xuthus (assembly GCF_000836235.2). Classification (NCBI taxonomy): domain Eukaryota; kingdom Metazoa; phylum Arthropoda; class Insecta; order Lepidoptera; family Papilionidae; genus Papilio; species Papilio xuthus. The sequence goes on along the minus strand of NW_013531711.1, from coordinate 1,740,231 downwards.
AAATCGAATTTATGTAAAAGTAATACGAACCTATTATCTAAGTTGACGAGGGGTCCTTTGTTGGATGGACAAGGGGTAATAATGTTTTGCAAAAAAAAATCGAAAACAATCTTCTCTAAGTCATGCGTTATCATAAATATATTCGTTATTGTAGAAAGCAATTTTTCTCCATATCTTTTATAATGCAAAAACTTGATGTTAAACTCTGCCTAAGCTAAGCTACGTCATTCTACGCTACGTCGCGCTACGCTACGCTACGTCGTGCTACGCTACGCTACGTTATGCTACGCTACACGTGATGCTAAGCTACGATACGTATTCCTTCAAATATATTTGAAAGAAGTAACATAAATTCTTTTTATTTTAACTCTTTAAAGCTTATCAACCTTTAATTAAGTTCGATTGCAATGTTCAGAGTCCCACAGGTTGAGCTTTGAACAGTTTTATATCGTTAACTCATAACGACAGACCTTATGGGAAATCAGAAAAATCCTTCAACTATTCTCCTATATAAGTCTCTTAAGTGAGTTTTACTGTTGATCCAAATATATCATCCCGCTCAATTAAATAAAAATAAGATTTCCTATTTAAGTTACGGAAACCCTCTGCAATTAAAAATCTATATTTATTTATAACAAACTGATATGGGTTACACTTTTTGCCTTTGGAGATTTATTTTTTAAAGACATTTCAATGATTGGGTTGTAATTGCGTAATATATTTAAAAAAGAAAATGAATATTGTAAATAAGTGACGTCATTTGTAAATAGCACCGGATATGTATTTTTTATTTATATTTTGATACGTTGTACAGAAAAGTAATATTGTATGTACAAATAGGTGAAATATTTTATTATATTCCTTTGAATATCGGCAACTAAATTCACGCACGCGCCGCGCATACACGAATTCTGAATAAATAAAACATGAATTGGTCTCTTTGAGGATTTCAAATGCTAACTCTTACATTTCATATTTTCTGTTATGCAAGAAAAATAAGTAACGTTTTTGAAAATTTACCTATTTATACAAAGAATTTAAAATTTCATCGTATTAAGTATTCACTAATACATTCAAAATATTTTTAAATCTCATATTTAAATACGTGACTATGGTATCCACAGCACGAGCCGCATGAACACCTTTTATTTTAAATAAATGAATCTCTTCCTTTCTTTATTTTATTTATAGTTTTACAAATTTTTGTATTTGAATAAACTTATTCAGATTTATCTTTGAGAAATTGCTGATCAATTTAATATACTCTGACTTTCAACGTTAGGGAATTTCTTAAATTTATATTGACCCTAAGGAATTAATATTATCGTATTATTTACTTAATATCCAATAATTTATGATAACCAATAAACTATAAATATTACGTTAGGTTTATAGTCTTCGGAAACTAAGTTAGAATAACGAAGGGACTCCCAGTGGTCTGACAATCAAACAGTTTCATATCGGTAACGCATAATCTAGGAGTTGTTTTAAGATCCTTCGGGGAAATAACGCAAGCCGAACTCTGATTGGCGTTTGGACTCTCGTTCACTTTTATTGGTCATTCCGTTGATGTTAATCCAATCTGTTATAATCAATAGTGTGTGATTTAAGTATGTGTATTAACTATACTGACGTTATAAGGAAACTAGCTGTCGCCTGTGACTCCGCCTGCGCATTTATAAAATAGTAGCCGATCCTCAGACCAACTGAATATGCATATAAAATTACGTAAAAATTGGCCAAGCCGTTTAGGAGACGTATGGATTTTAAGTTTTTTCTTATAAAATTTAAGATAAATTAATAAAAATATTAACAAACTGTTGTGTCTGACAAAGGGATGCAATTTACAATTTTAAATAGTAACAAAGTTGTGCTAATTGCATTGTGAATGCTGATTCGACTTTAAAATAAGTCGTAGCTTACGCTTTTATTCGTACACTGGACTTTTAATCGTTATCAGTAGTTTTTCTGTATTTTACAATCTTATCCAAAAAAAAAAATCACACACAACTTCATAAGATCATAGTAAAAATCAGACTATCGCAGTTCATTGTGATAAGTATTTTGACTGTAGGACCATGAGACCGATACATACATAATATTGTACATAATGTACATAGGGAAGTATTATGTTTCTTCTTGGACAGGTAGGTTTTTTAGAGAAATTTTATAGGGGTAAACGAGCAACGGATCGCCTAACATTATTTAATCCAATGCCCATGGACATCCGCAACATCAGAGGAACCGCAGATGCGTTGCTGGCCTTTAAGGGTAGGTTCTTTTCATAAACGTTTAAAGAGGTTAAAATGCAGTAAGATTAAAGAAGTTAATACATTTTTGTTCCCTATTTAACAAGCATAGAATATACACGTTCGGCCCACTTGTATGTGAGATGACGCGTGTTCACAATAAATCGTACTAAGCTCGGCCGCCGCTCGTCTGTCGCATCCGAAATAAACTTTAACATCAAATATGAATCAGTGAATACAAAATCGAAGGATATCGACAAACGAACGCGTTGACTATTGGTCACAATCAAATATCGTATTCGTCCAGATTTTTTTTTTATAACACCCCTTCTGTTACAAACGAGTAGCGCGAACACCGAATTGCTTTCGGAACGTATTTTATATAATACATCTTACGAGTAATTCGTAAGACTTAGATTATGTAGGTTGATACTATTTCATCTCTATTCAGACATTAATGAACTTCATTGTTATTTTCGAACAATTTAAAGACTAAGTAAAAGTATACTTTAAATTAAACGGATAATTATGGGTCTCCATTGTCTTTTTCTTTGAAAAAACTAAGGTAATACTATACTTTGGTATGGGTATTGTAGCATTCGTTGCGTTATATTTGGCTCGTTCACGTACCGACACGTGTTGCCGGTCCAAAGGTCTGACATCGACTGACGTCCCCTCTCTCCGGCATGTACTTATGGCGTGTACCTTCGAGACAAATAACACTACGTTCATGTATACACTACTGGTATTGTAGATGAAGTATATTCAGTATAGACTACACGTTTCTGTTATTGCCATTTCTGAAATAAAATTCAAATATATGAAAACAAAACAACAACTGTTATTCGTTTTTCAAAATATCTCCAGTGCTTGCTAATGCAATGTAATATTTCATTTCTATACAATTACTTCTTAATGAAACAAAGACAAGAGACACCAAAAATACGATTGCAGGCAATTGTTAGGAATTCCCCTGCGTCCGCAATAGCCACTTAAAATAAATTGCACGCCCGATACGCTTTGCAAAGATAAAAGAACGAGGAAAATCAGTTGAGTGAAAACAAAAAAAAATTAAGTATGTATGTAAAAAATGTTTTCTTAATTTTATTTATTGTTGTCTATAGGTCTATTGTTTCGTTTTGGTGCTAGTGTGAAGTTAATTAAAAGCGTAGTTTTATAATAATAAGCTAATAAGAATTATTACATAAATAATTATCTATTTACCCAAACTTATTAAACTTAATTCCGGATATTAATAAAGACCAAAATCGTAAACATTAGTGCAGAATAGAACAATATAGGTAAAGCCTGGAAGAGATACTGGATGCTTAAAGAAATCATGAAGAGTAAAGATATGAGTGTACAAATTAAACGAAAGCTATACAACACCTGTGTACTCCCTGTATTAACATACGGCTGCCAAACTTGGGCCCCCACAAAGGAACATTATCGTAAATTACAAGTCTGTCAAAGATCAATGGAAAGGAGCATGTTAAATATAAAGAAATCGGACAAAATAAAAAGCAAAGTTATTGCGGAAACAACTAAACTAACTAATATCATCACAACAATAAAACGACTTAAATGGAGATGGACGGGACACACTTTACGTGGAATAGACAAATGGAGCAAACTCATTAACTACTGGTATCCAAAAAGCGGTAAAAGAAAACGAGGAAGACAACTCAAAAGATGGAAAGACGAGATAAGGGAAGTGGCGGGACAGACCTGGTGTAGGAGGGCAAAAGCAAGAGAGGAATGGAGAAGTTTGGAAGAGGCCTTTGTCCACAGGGGACAAACGGATATAAACCTAACTAACTTGACATAAACTTTAAATAATATAATGTAATGTAATGTAATATATCTGAATAAAGGCTTATTATTATTATTATTAGAACAATATTAACAACGATTTCAAAATACCCATACAGTCTCCTAGGAGGTTTTACCAATATTTTAAAGCAAAAATATTTTCACTTACATAATACTTACTTACCGATGACATGGTGAAGGTTGCGGGAGTGTACTGGATGCGGGCGGCACAGGACCGGGCTTTGTGGCAATCGATGGGGGAGGCCTACGTCCAGCTTGGCTGAATTTGGGCTGATTATGATGATGATGTATACTTACTTTGAATATAATTGAAAATAACGTCTTGAGGTTTCTTAAAAATACGTACGATTAAAACTAGAAATTTCATTAATATTTCTGACACATTGAAAAGTTGCCATTAATTGTTCAAAGCTTCGATTGATTCTGAAAAAAAATATTAAAAGTACCAGTGAATAAAAATAGTAAGCAATTTATAAGGAAAATCCCACTTCAATGGAAGACTATCTTAAACAAATATTATGTTTCACAGTCAATAGACTGAAGCGAAAGTGATCACTTCGAGAGGAGCGGATTCACCTTAGATTGATTACTTACCGAGGAACTTAATATCTTAGAATCTATTTAAAATAAACTGTTTTATAAGGACATAACATGAGTATTAGAGCAGGTTTTGTAATCAAAAGAAACACCTAAAATGGGTAACTCTCATCGCGGTTCTAATCATGCACTGACTTATTTGACTTAAAGTCCTATCCCCCAAAGTCCCCGCAGTGGGGCAGAGGGCATCCACAGTGCCTACTGTGTTCGTTTCTTGAATCAGTAAAGTTGCACATCATGCACATATTCCCCAAAAACATTTTTATATCCGGTGTTTCATAGTGTGTTTGCTGTTGTAATAAATGATGGCATATTACAATTCAAGGTTAATTGACGTGTCTTTCATTTCTACTAGAGTTGATTATATCTAATTTGAATTCAATAGAAAATCCAAATAAAACATATTCACGGCTGGGAACAATCTTGGCACGTCAGTGTTTTTGAAATTTAATCTATCAGCTGAATGTGGGAACGTTTCTAACCAATCAGAGATTGTATGTGACATAGAAAGTAGCAGCTGGGTTATAAACTAACAGTCAAAATTATTTTTGAATTAACATTTATAAACAATTTCCTTCTAAATTAACAGATCTCCGACTCGCTATATCAATCGAAAAATCTGATCTATCGTCTAGAGACCGAAAGAATTATTACTCTATCTTATACAATTTAATAAGGGTTATCTTAAAATCGATCTTAAATATCGATTATTGGGTTACATGTAAAAATCGATACCATAAACAATTCCTTCAAAGTTCCACAATTTATAAGTAAAAATCATTCTTATTACGAACATTTATACTACAAAGAAGATCTCTAAAGATATAGAAGTCGACTTGGCTATTGTAGTCTAAATTGAAAAATGTCTGCCTTCTTTGCCTCTTTTTGTTGAAGTTATTTACATAAATTCTTTTGAAAAGCTTGATTAGAATAAATTAACATAGCACTTAACTTGTTTATGGACTTATTTTTTTTCACTTAAGTTAAAAAATAGTAATATTTCAAAAGACTGTTATTATAAAGTTAGGATATAAAATTATTGACACAATAACTAATTCTTTAATATTTAATAAATACTTCTTTATTATATTACAAATACGAAAGTTTGGATGTATAGATGGATAGATGGATGGATCTTTGTTATAAGATATCTCCAGAAGGGATGCATTGGTCTCGCTGAAATTTATCATAGATGTGGAACATAGTCTAGAAAAAAACATAACCTACTAATTAAGGTTTTTTAATTGCGCGCGGACGGAGTCACGGGCGACAGCTATTTACTTATAAACTTTTACATAATTTATGATTTATTCGTATAGTTTACTATTAACTTTACATAAGCGGTATTTACAATATAGATTTAGGTTTAAGTTATCTATCTGACTTATGTATATTTAATTTACATTCCTTCATATAAAGTGGTCAAATAAGGGACCTTTTGTAATACAGGAAATTTATTAAATCACTCTTTCGTCAGTGACAAATTGATATACATTAATGACCCTTTCACGTGATTGTGTCGTCTAACTTAATGTTACTTAGATTTAGTCATGCATTACTATAATATAGTAGATTGCTTTATCTCACTTCTTACTAATATTACTAATATATTATAGATGAGAATGTTTGGATGGATGGATGTTTGTTAGAAGGAACCTTCAGAACGGCTCCATCGATCTCGCCGAAAATTGGTATAGATGTAGAACATAACTTGGAAGAACATTAAGGCTAATAATTAAGTTTTTTTTTTAATTCCCTGCAGACGAAGTCGCGGTGGACAACTAGTCTTATATAACTTAAGTTTATTTAAAGTGTAACATTTTATTAGTTAAAGATTTTAACATAATAAAAAAAGACGAGTATAAATATTTTAAATATCTTTTTGCATTCCTTTTGAACGGACGTTAAATATATTTGCATATGTAGTCATGATAAGCCAAATTACGTAACCCAACACGTTCTCTTAATACGTGCCAAAAATAAAGATGTGAAAATTTAAATCGATAAGTTGTGCCAGAGAGAAAGGAGAAACGTATGTTACACTAAAGTACAAGAGTTTGGATACTAATTTTATCTCTTAACTTATTATCACTTATTATGTTACTAATATTATAAATGCGAATGTTTAGATGGATGTTTGTTTGAAGGCTGAACGGATCTCGATGAAATTTTGCGTTCCTGTAGAACATTCTCTTGAAGAACTCACATGCTACTAATTATGTTTTTTTTAAATTTCACGTAGACGCAGTCAGACAGCTAGTACTACCATATTATACCTAACCAAAAATAATTGCTATAATATTAATGACCTTACTCATAAGCCGTATGTCTAAACAAAGATCATATTTGTTTTTTTTAAGATTGTAACTCTTATCTTTAGCTTGCACGTCCTCAATAAGATTTACTCATCTTGAAACATTTCATCAGAAATCTCTCTCGTCTCAGGAAATATTTTTATTTTTCGCCTTAAAGATTTCCAACTCCAAATGACGTGTTTGAGAAATGAACGTCAATGTAAGATTCCTTCTTTGTTAAAATTGCAAGCTCTTTTACTATCCGGAATTAAAACAAGATAGAATATAATAAAATGAGGTTTATAAAATACTAGTTTTTTCTCGCGACTCCATCTGCGCCGAATTAAAAAAATAATAATTAGTACACCTTCCAACATCGCACCGTCCATCCATCTCAATTTTCGCAAAATAATATTAGTAAGATACGGAATAAAGCTATCTACAATACGATGAATACTTATGAATTGATAGGAATACCTACAGAAAGTATTGGCTAACTATTTGGTAGATAAAAAAAAAACAAGAAGCCGGACTGACGACCAATACATATACGACGATAGATAGGAACCACATAAGTAAAAATTAGTGCAGTCGTTTATAAAAAAAAAATATTCCAGTCTAATTATACCGCTCTCCTTCAGTATCACAGTAATATATTTATAATCTCTTTATTCATGTAAATTATTACTTTATAATTATTTAATTTATTGGTAAACCTATTATAGGCCTTGCTTTGTTTATAAGTACTCGATGATAATATTACATTATGATACGCTGTTGGTTTTCTTATTCAATAAAATAAAAATAAAATTACATACAAATCAGTAATTTCCATTGAAGTGCCACTGTTAAAGACTTAGTTCAAAGACTTTCAATCCTTTTCATACTAAATTAATGCATTATGTACTTCATATAAATAAAATACTGCATTGAGATTACTATATTAATTCGTATTGAAGCTTAAACAAAATGGAATTCCGATGTATTCAAAATATTTCGTATTTTTTACTTGGTAGTGCATAAAACGTTTATTGTAACGATATGAGATGTAAAATATTTACGATTTACTCGCCAAAGTTATGCATCGGCTTTCCGTATAAAGCTATCATATAATATGAACCTACATATATTTATACAGGATGTGTATAAATCTTCAATATCTGAAAATACCGCGTTCCAGTGCGTTACACTTTACTAGGTGTTACGTAAAACGTTCAACTATAAAATAATATTTCGGAATAAAGTTTAACGTGTTATTTATTTGTCATGCTGTAAGAAAGAGATGCAATTAATGTCTCAGTTTTAAACTGTAATAAAACCTTCTCGACCGTTTCTATGATCGCATAGAATTTAAAAAAAGAAATGTGTTTTTTGTTCCAATTTTTAATCAGATCCGTTTAGGTATTAAATGGTATCAAATATTTATATTAAAAACAAAGTGTTTTCAACATTTTTAAGTAAATTTTACGCGGTAACTTTTTCATATGCATGTTCATAATTCTATATATATATATATATATATATATATATATGTAATTAAAATAACTAGTATTAACAGTGGTAGAGCCCGCTTTAACATCTACGCACGAATTGGCCCGGCTCGCCCGTTGAAATACCACGACCACACAGAAGACAGGCCTCAAATGGAAGCTATTCCGCGTACAGTCTGATGAGTGTGCGTTCCGGAGGCCTAATTTAGTCCTTAGCTCTTCCCACCCTTTTTCTTATAAGGAAAGGATGGGAAGTGGAAATGGCCTTTCCGGATGAGAGGTGTATACTCTCCTCCGTCGATTAAAGGTAGGCAACGCATATGCAATTGCGTATGTCTATGGGCAACGGTCACTTTTCTATTTCAGTGATTTCAGGTGGCCGCTTGCTCGTTTACCACCTTATTATATAAAAAAAAACTCTTTGTACATCGACGTTACGATGAGACTGATAATTTATATGAACCATGCATATAATATTGATATTTCTGTCCATATCTATTTATTATTGTATGCACGTAGGAATCCTCCTCAAAGGTATGAACATATTTGTACGCCATCGCTTTAGCTTTGAAATTTAGCCAAATACACTTCGAGTTGCAAATGTTTGCTTTGATCGTATGAACCAAAACGTAAATTACTAACAAGTTATTTGCATTTACAACAATATAATATAACAAAGTTGGTATTACCTTATTTTTAGGGTTCCGTACCTCAAAGGAAAAAAACGGAACCCTTATAGGATCACTTTTTCGTCCGTCCGTCCGTCTGTCAAGACCCTTTTTTAATATTAGTAGATTTTTTAATCTACGAGTACTAATATTTCTTGTACCATTCCAAGCTCTAGGATATGGTTTACGACAATAGTCGAATGGTGGAATTTAAACTCTTGACCACGTGATTGAATGAAATTCGTACCTTTAGAGTATTGATGCTTCCTAATTTTTATTAAGTATAGCATTGTATTATAAGTGTTTAAAATAATTCTATTTATAGTACCAATCTACGGACCTAACATGCCGAAACTATCTTTAAAACATTTTCAAAAGCGTTACAAGTAGGTCCCTCCTATATATCAAGTCTCACAATTTTATTAATCATTTAAGCAACTTATATTTAAACCAATTTTATTATATTCCTCCTCCACACCTTTCATTATAAAGTTTTATAACCTTAAATAAAGACTATGAACAAAACTATATAAGTAAAGATTGGCATGGCTTCTTAGGTAGCTTTCGCATTGCCAAATATCCCGAATTGGAAATCTTCCAGTCTTGAAAGGTGCAAGCTTGCTAGTAAAGACAACACACCGCATCTATATAAATGTGTCAATAATCTTTGTAAATACATCGTTAAGATTACATAAAAATGTTTCGCTTTCTAATCGAATTCAAAAATTGTTTTCTTTTAACTTTTGATCTTTCGTCTCATTTGTAAGAAATTGTAAATAAATGAGAGCACAGAAAGAAGTAGAGATTTTTCCAAGCTATTTTATTTAATTATCATCATCATCATCATACGTCCCCACCGAGGGGATCGCAGCCTACCCTAAGTTAAGGGTGATTAGACCATAGTCAACCACGCTGGCCAAGTGCGGGTGGGTATTTAATCATCGTCTTGCTTTATTCTACTCACACGGGGTCGGAACACTATATTGTGGAATAAATAAAAAAAATTGTATTTTTTAAACAAAATATTTTAGCTAAATAAATATATATTTAATTATAGCTAAATATACATAATATGTGTATAATATATAATTAAATACTTTCAGCGAAGCCAATTACACTGTTTATATATATATATATATATATATATCTTCTCTCTTAAGGAAACATTTATTTTTTTATCTTATAAGTTAGTTTACAAGTAAGATGAGAGATTTTCGGGATATTTTCGTCCAGAAAATACCGTGTCTCATAGCGCCTTCGGCGGAGAATTTTTTTATTTAATTTTGAAGGTAATTCTTTGTTAACCAAACTGTTTATAATATCCTTAACCTGTACATTGCGATGATAAAAAAAGTTAAATAACTAATTCGAACTCCGTATCATACTAATATTATAAATTCAAATGTGTAGATGGATGGATGAATGAATGTTGGAAGAAGATATCTCCGGAGCGGCTCATCGGATCAAAGCACAGATTTAAAACATAGTCTGGAAGAACACATAGGCTAATAATTAAGTTTTTTTTTTAATTCCACGTGGATGGTGACGCGGGTGAAAGCTAGTGAATCATGAGTTAGATCTTGTAAAACTTCAACTTACGAAAATTTTTGGAGCCGAGTTAGGAATAATGTTTTTTTTTCCATTGTCAAACTGACTGACTGACTGTCATAATGACAGGGGTGACAATATGTTTTATACAAAGATTTTGATATCAGAAATTTTGTAAATGGTTTGAAAATATTTAATAAATTTCAATATGTTTATAAATATTCTATTATTAAACATTTGAGCTACTAAGCAAAGCCAAGGGCTAGTAACAAATAAGTACATCCTTTAGGGTTTCCCGCCAATCTCGTTTATGAGCGACGCGGGAGCGTTGCCAATATCAATAAGGCTTTACGCTTCATGTTATCACTACAAATATATTTACTATTCGAATTTTCGCCGCACCCCAATATTATTATTGTATTTTGACCCGAATTTTATTTGATTAAATATGAGATGTCCGCAAAGTTATTTTGAGCAATGTACTTTATCGTATTAAGTCTTTCTAACACAAAGGATTATATACATCTATGAAAAATATATAATATAACCGCAAAATACACATCGTTCTTTTCTAAAGGTTTAATTTAGTTTAAATAAATAAATCGAATTTAATGCACTTAAGTATATAAGAATTTGAACTGCGTAACCTAATATTATACATTAAAAAATCGACAAAGGTCGTTGAGCGGAAATGAGAAAATATATCGATTCGTAGTTTAATTCAATCGCGGTCATTTTATTTTATTTAAGTATTTTTTTATATTTCTCACGTTAAATCAAAGGAGCTACTTAGTGATTACATAACGACTTGGATTATGACAGTTAAGTATATTTAAGAGAAAAAATAACAAGCTCATGAGAAGACATTATTTGCTTTACATAAATGATGCTGACAGGAGTGGATTAACGTGTTCACAAAATAAAAGTCAGTTTCGTTTTCCCTCAAGGCTTTTTCTTTATAAGAATAATTTTATAAAAGAAAGGGTAATAAGAAAATATTAAACTTTATGTCATATATAACATATTTAACCCAAAAATATTGATAAACTAGCTGTCGCCCGACACTTCGTCCGCGCGTAAGTAAAAAAAAACATAAATATTAGCCTGTGTTTTCTTTTAGACTATATTCTACATCTATGCCAAGTTTCAGCGACATTCAGCGGTCAGTATGGAAAAAAGGGCTGTTTTTACGGTTTTCCTGGCAATTATTTGATTTTTCTTTAAACCTTCCTTAGATCTCGACTTTCAAGACCAAAATAAGATAAATCCGTTCAGCCGTTCTCGAGTATTAGCGAGACTAACCAACAGCAATTGATTTTTATATATATAACTAGCTGTCGCCCGTGACTCCGTCCGCGCGGGATTAAAAATAGATGTTGGCCGATTCTCAGACCTACTCAATATGCTCACAAAATTTCATGAGAATCGGTCAAGCCGTTTCGGAGGAGTATGGGAATGAAAATTGTGATACGAGAATTTTATTTTTTCTACTAATTTGTGCAGTGTTGCTAAAACATTGATTTTAAAATACTCAGTAAGAAAGTTTCTAAAAAAAAGCAACTTTTTCTCTCTACTTTCGTCATAAAACGAACAAAAAAATATTACTTTTATAATTCCATGCAACTTCTTTAGTAATAAAGAACAGGTGAAGTCGTACTTTAAAAAGACATAAAAACTTAGGTAAGCGAAGATTTGGAACACAATTTGTTCAATTTTCATATAACAAAAACAATTTGCACGCGAGAAATTTCAGTTTTTATTTCTACGTCTATTCTAATATTATAAAGAGATATGTTTTTGTTCTGAACTAACTCAAAAACTACTCAAATTAATTATTTTAGCAATAGATGGCTCTCTTAACAAATAAATTAAAATTTCATACTATTTCATTCTTTTCATAATAGCCAGCGAAGATGGTGCGAGTAACTAATCTTACTAATATTATAAATGCAAAAGTTTTACTTTAGATGGATAGAAAGATGTTTGTTAAAACGCATTTGCATAATGGCCGCATGGATGTCGGTAAAATTTGAAACATAGCCTGAAAAAACACAGGCTACGGAGGAGAATCAATTGAAAAACTGATTTTGTAGCACAAGGAAGCTTATAAAGAGCGTACTAACATAAAACAAAATATTATAGTTTCATAAGAATATACAAAACATGTAAAAGATATTTGAGGTTCGTATATTAAGGACAAAGTGATGCAAACTGCACTTATCTGTAAAGAAAATTCAAAGATGTATGTGAAGTCAGCCAACCCGCTCTGGGCCATCGTGGTTGACTATGACCTTTTCAACCTAACTTAGGGTAGGTTCCGAACCCCTCAGTGAGAACGTATAGTGAGCTGATGATGAGGATATTAAGGATGTAGAAACTTGTATATAGGATGTTTTAAAATCTTTCAATTCATTAGAAAATATTGTGATACATAAATTCATAAGTATATTTTTCATATTATCAAGGGTTTGGAATGTAATTTACTCAGCAAAGTTTTAACGTAGTAAATTAATGTGACCCAATTTCATATTTTCGTGATCGTCACAAATATTTTGCTCCAAGCATTTTGCGGACGTTAAACTTTCGTCACATAATGAGATATTATTTCAAATATGTAACTTTTGTATTCAGATAAACCTCTAAAGTAAAACAAAACAAAATAATTGATACCAAATTTGTTTGTAATGGAAGTCCATCCTATATTAATATTTGCTCAAAATTATACAACCTAGGGTAGTCTATGTCTGGGGAAGAATGTTTGCATTCTTTCGATTGAAATCTCGTATAACTTTTTTTAACCCTTAATTCAATGGTGTCTAGTGTGAAGAACAACTAATTAAAAAAAAACTACTGAACTAGTTTAGAGAAAATAACGTATGACTTTACTAAAATAACAACAGTTTTTTGCTACAGAAAATTTCGTCGAATTAAGGGTTAATCTTACTAATATTATACATACGAATGGATGTTTGTTAGAATGTATTTCCAGAACGACTGCACGTTTCTACCTGAAATTTAGCATAGATATAGAACATATCATATGGAAGAACATGTCATGTAAAAAACAAAGACATTTTAATTCTAAGTCATATTTTTACTACAAAGAAATTTTTTTAACTATCTGCCTGCCGCGACTCCGACCGCGCGGAATTAAAAAATAACTATTTCTCGCAGCGTAATGTTATGTAGCCTAAAGCCTTCCTCTACAAATGGACTATCCAACAAAAAATATTTTTTCAAATTGCACCCGTAGTTCCTGAGATTAGCGCGTTTGAACAAACTCTTCTGCTTTATAATAATAGTATAGATTAAACTGATATAAAAACGGCTAAACACTCACGTATATTCATCCGTTGGCGGCACCGACTAGAAGACTCACTCATCCTGATGAAGGGCCCCCGATGGGCTCGAAACTAGTCGGTGGCGCCACCGGACGAATATACGTGAGTGTTTAGCCGTTTTTATATCAGTTTAGTATAATGTCTCACGAATGTTTGAATATAATATAGATTACATAGTTAACTGTTTCGTAAGGAACTGCGTCCTTTCTTTACATTAATGTGAGTAGATCACAATCTTGTGTCAATATCCGATTGAAACTAAAGGAAATCGTACACATAATGACCATCGTAAATGCTTCCCTGAGTGAGGAATGATACAATTACCACAAAAAGGTCTCATTTACTTTCGTTCCGTCCTTTAAGATGCCCTCATTTTTCTTAGGACACTTAACTTAGGTCAATCTCACAATATTAGATAACCTTATGAATAAACATTCTCGTAAATATGTTTATAGCCAAAGTATATCTTACTAATATTATAAATGCGCATGTTTGGTTGTATGGATGGTTTATTAGATGATATCTCAAGAAAGGCCCAACGGATGTTGATGAAAGGCATATGTATATATAGAACATACGAGTATTATGGAAGAACACATCGGCTGCTTATTAAGGTTTTCGAATCCCCAGCGGACGGAGTTGCAGGTGACAGTGAGTTTTCTATGTTTTATGTTAAAATTCATCGTGATACCAAGGTCATTATTTGTGACCAAAATCTCTGTATAAAACATATCGCAATCCTTGTCATTATCTTTAACATAAGAGTGATGCCAATATGTTTTAAACAGATATTACGGTGTAAGAAACTCTTGGTCCTTTTTCCACCCTTTTTCTTATAAGGAAAGGATGGGAAGTGGAAGTGGACTTTCCGGATGAGAAGATGCATGGGAAGGGAAAATATTTTCTTTCCGTGTATCCTCTCCTCCATCGATTAAAGGTAGGCAACGCATATGCAATAGCGTATGTCTATGGGCAACGGTCACTTCGCTATTTCAGCGATTTCAGATAGCCGCTCGCTCGGATGCCACCTTATATAAAAAAAAGAAACTCTTGGTAACGTATTATATTATAGAAGAAAATATATTTTATTAATCTACCAGAAATGACAAACGATAGATAAAGGTATGTTTATTCAGTGTTTAATATCAACAAAGAACTACAAACTGTATAACCGAGACAAATTGATGGTGTTTTTTTTTACTAAACACGTCACTTAACTATTGTTGGCATCGTTTATGAATAATGATAAAATATTTCCTTGAGCGAGTCAGACCTTTTTGTATAAACTCTCGTTTGAGACGCCTTTGTAATAAGTGACAAGCGATATGCCAAAAATGCCTGCTCGGCAATTTATTGAAGGCCTTTACAGACGATATTTTTACGGAGTGAAACATACGCGGTAATGAAATGGAAAAATTTTGTGTATTCAGTAACAACGACACATTACCCATTTTATTATATTTTTAATATTACGCTTGTGAACTATGTCCATAAATATGATTTTTTTTTCTTAATAAACAAATAAATTATAAAGGTATTAGATTTGGTGCCCAAAACTACGTACGGTACGGTACGTTTACCCCAGGCAATATGAAAATTAACTATATTAAATTAATATTAAAAGGTATAAAAATTATCTTGGTAACAGTATTTTTTTTATTTCGTGTAAAAATTTTAGATTTTAAATTCCATCTAAATAAATAGCTAAATCGTTTCTCACAATATCATTTCGCATTGGGAGATGAACACAAAGTGAAATGTCGACGTCAGTGAGCTTGCGAAAATTTCTCTTGTGAAATTGCTGTATTGAAATCGTTCCATTTTTGACTGCATAGAAAATAGAAAGAACATTCTAACTCGCCGGTGTTTTGTTTTCTTTTTTATTTTAAAAAAATACACCAAAAATATAAACGGCCAGTTACATTTTTGAATAGCGTTTTTTTTACCTTTGTGCAGGTATCATTTTATGTTTCATGCGTCTTTTGTTTTAGTTAGAAGTTAAACTATTACTTTTGAAAGCAATTAAATCCTAGTGTTGCGTTTGTATAAACCAAATGAAAAGAACTGGCTTTTTTTAAACTTTTGAAGTAATAATATTAGAGAAATTTTCGCGTTGGATATTTCATGAAAATGCCAACTTGCATACGTTTTGACATGTAAATTATAATAAACATGACATTTAATAAAAAAAATATTTCTTACATTTTGTTCTAAAATTTGGATGGATGTATGTATGATGGTTGGATGGACGGATTATCAATCTGTAATAAACATTACGATATTTAAAATGAACTTAAAATCAAAACAACACGGTCGAATAGTCCGGTTCTTCCATTGGTGTAACTTATTGATTTACGCCATTTTTATTTCGAGCACGTACCCGAGAGGGTGTCGGGTTCCTTAATTTGACTTATCTGCACGAATAAATACGCAAATATTTTGAAAGTTAATCCTAATTTAAAACAACCTTTGGTTAAATTAAAATTGCTTTTAATGTTTTGATTGTTTTGACACAATGTTATTTTTAATATAGAATACTGAAGGCAATAAAATCGGGCGCGGATTTTCTTTTGTTTTTGTCAGTACAATTTTTTTTGTACACAGATAAACAAATAAGTTATACTTTCATCGTCATCAGCTCACTTTATGTCCTCACCGAGGGGCTCGGAGCCTACCCTAAGTTAAGGGTGATTAGGCCATAGTCAACGACGCTAGCCTAGTGCGGGTTGGTTGACTTCACACATATCTTTGAATTTCTTCGCAGATATGTGCAGGTTGCATCACGATAATTTCCGTCGCCGTAAGAACGTCGGATAAATGTACATATGTAAATCGGAAATCGAAAAACACATTGGTACATGGCGGGATTCGAACCCAAGACCTTCAGGTTGCAAGTCAAGAGCCTTACCCCTGAGTCACCGACGCTCTCAGTTATACTTTAGTATCTACCTATTACATTTCTACACTTATTCGTGCTATATTTGCCATACGTTTAGTATTTTATTAATTCCTATATATTTTAGTATCCGAAACGTGTGAGGTTGAACCGAGATCCTTTAATCTTGTGGGAAATTTATTAAATGGCTTCCTTGTCATTGACAAATTGGTTCACATTAATGACCCTTTTACGTGATTACCTAACTTAAGTGTTACGTCGATTTATATGTACATCCTGAATCATTTTCCTAATTGATTATAATTAAAAACAAATCAATTGAAATATTTATTGTATGATTGGAAAATAAGCCGTTGTTTTTCTGTATATGTTAATTTAACGTAACATCCTTTCCCACCCTTTTCTTAAAGAAAGTGGAGTGGCAATTGAATTTGGTGGATGAGAAGACGCGTGGAAAGGGGAAACATTTTCTTTCTGTGCGCCTCTTCCTTGTATTTAAGATAGGCAACGCATCTCGAATTGTGGATGACTATGGGCAGCAGTCCCTTCACTATTTCGGCGTATCCAGGCCGCTTACTCGTTTGCCACCATATAATATAAAAATAAACTAAAAATGTAGTTAAAGCGAACACTTATAATGTATGAGATTTTGAATTAGGTATTTAATTCCTATGAGGATAGTGGACTTTTGTTTAAAAGAAGGAAGTGAAGGGTTTAAAGGAAACGATTTAGAACATGCGAGTCTGTACGACCTCTGCATTCACTCTGCATTTTAATATTTACGGGGCCCGTCTCCTGGCACAAGCTTTTAAGCTTACTTAGTACTTTATTACGGTAAAAACATTTTATAACTAGATTTTTTTCTTAAAATCAAGACATTTACAGATGTCTATCCTTTTTCCTCTCTTTTGTCATAGTTTTATTAATATTTTTTACGTTTCTTCTCATTATTTTTGATTTTATAGACATTTACTTAAATGGAAACTATCAGACTGTATGCTATATTGGTGATTTCATCATAACTGTGATTTTAATTTCCTGTATTGTTTGTTTCCACTTGTCTTTAATTAATAATCAATTAATGAAATTTGTGTCTCGTTCGTGATGCTTTAAAGTTGTAATAAAATCCTCACAGATTTTTATTTTTACAGTAAAATAGATGAATAATATGCGTAAAAAAATTTAAAAAGTTTCATTTGAAAACCTTAGAATTTTTAATAAAAAAAAGTCACAGAACGGAATCACCCATATTAAAATTTAGATGTATTTCTGAAAAAGTATTCATGGAAGTCTAAAAAGAAACAAGTCTAACTCTAAGGACTACATTAAAGGGTACAGATTCAAGGACACAGATTATTTTCATAACAATTATTCGTATTACAGACAGAAGTACGCAAAATAGCTATAGATATTAGTATGTATAATAATTTTTAAGTTAACGAAAATCTAATCCGTCTTTTAATAACATGAGAATTTAAGATAAATAGAATATACACAATACCGTCTTGTAATTATAAAATAAATCAGATTCACGTTACTTTCTATAGTGTGTTTTTTTTTTTCATTTCCTTTAACAAGGTAGAATCCTACTAAATTAATTCATCCTAACAAAAATGTACCTTCAGGATACAAAAGAGATCTCCAGGAATTCATGTCAAGTCGTCTTTTGTACTTTAAATTGAATACGAATGTTCATTTTCATTTTATATTTACCAGAAATAGAAGACTTCAATGTGAATTAGACAATAAAAATGTGAAGAATGATCAATGAAAATAAAATTGAGGTTAACTTTACTTAATCCACTTTAAGTCATTATTGGATCCTAACAAAAATCCATTCTTAAAATTAAAACAGGGATGTAAGAAATAAATAAAAACAGATAGTGTCAGAGCGAGCTTTAACATCTTGGCACGGATTGGCCCGGCTCGCCCGGTGAAATACCACGACCACACAGAAGACAGGCGTGAAGTGGAAGCAATTCCGTGTTTCGTTTGATGTGCGTCCCGGAAGCTTAATTTAGTCATTTTTCCTTTCCTGCCCTTTTTCTTATAAGGAAAGGATGAGAAGTGGAAGTGGACTTTCCGGATGGAAAGGTAAAATAATTTACTTTTGTGCATCTCATCCTCCGTCGATTAAAGATAGGCAACGCATCTGCAATTGTTGATATCTATGTACAACGATCGCTTCTATATTTCAGTGATTTCAGTTGGCCGCTTGTTCGTTTGGCACCTTATGATATTAAAAAGACAAGTCTTTTTCGCGTTATGTAGCTTCAGTGGGTCTCTTCACCTTTTAAGGTGTGTAGTTTACTACAAGCTAAGAAATGGATCGGAAGAGTTAAGACAATAATAAAGTTTATTAAGTTTTTTGCACGTAACCTTAACTAAATAGACGTAACAATATTTACGCGTAGGGATTTAATACACTAATCATGAATAGAACATTACCTGAATCAGACAATTTACAAATGGAGTTTCTACTGCGGGAACGAAGGCATATTGACCCGACAGCCACTGAACCCATCGGACCGGAAAACTAATTTACCTTTCCTATCAAAAGGTTACTACGAATTTTAGATTCAGAATAATGTGTCTGACAATATGTTTGATAAGAAAAAGTTTAATCAGGTAATTATTATACAAATATCATAAATTATCTATAAGCCGTAATTGGACTTACCTTGAGTTTCCGAGAACAAAATCCCCGTTAAAAACAAATTGTTATCTCTAATTGTTTTATATAGAAATTTTGGCGACAGAAACCTACGGTTACACAAACTGAGTAACTTTTCAAACAGTATTTTAGTAGTAATGGCAGTCAAGTTCTTTCTTCCTTGGTCCAGTACGTGATAAACACGACTTGTGTCATCAAATCATACCTTCAATTATTTTAGTGATGACTGCCCTTAGTCAACCACGCTGATCTATATGTTGACTTTCTCACACGTATTTGAATTTCTTTGTAGAGATGTGCAGTTGACATCAAGATGTTTTCTTTTACTATAATTACATCGGATAGAAGGAAAGAACTACTAAATGAAGTAACGGAGTAAAGATTACTTGAGTTTTTTTTTTATATTTTTTATCTAGTTTCAAATTCCACTATATTATGCGTTGAAATTAAACGTATGTAAATATAGTTTGCAGCTGTTGAAATCGCGTTCATCGCGTGAAAATTAGTAACACGTTTTCCGTCGCCGGCTGTAGATAATATAATTTGCAATTCTGAATAGTAGAAAATGTTTTCTTAAAAATGTTTTGATTTGGGATTTAAATTTTAAATTAACCTAAACCGAATCCTCTCTTAGATTCTTAAATAACTTTGGCTTTAGATAATGCACTATATTTTTCTTTTCTTTAATCACATTGTACTTCGTAGATTTACAAAAAAGATTGTTGACATTTGAAAGTTGTTATACTGTTCATTGTCTTCTCTAAATCTTTCTGTATTTATAAGTCTATAAGGAATTCAAAATTGAACGTATGACATAGTGGGAATACCCTTTGGGAAACAAAATGCGGAACTAACGACGTTGGACCAACTATTGCAAGTTACACAGTACTGCTGCATACTTAACTGAATTTCTAAATTCATCGATAACTTAGTAAATTTCAAACTAGCTTTCGTCTAAGTCACCTGATAATTTATTGGATACCATGAAATATAATGTTGAGTGCAGACTAAAACATTTTACCAACCACGTGGCATACTGGCCACTAAGAACCTTAACCTTTTTAGTTAAAAAAAGATAGGAAAAAAATGGCGCGGGAAGTATTAACAACGAAATGGAGTCGTGAAGAAAGTTATTTGAATTTTTTAATGTAAATATGTATATCGTTTTAGTATCAGGATTTTAAAAACGTAATAAACGCATATTAACTGTCGTGCTGCTGTTCAATTTACACATATAGAAATAACTAGAAATATGTCACGAGAGTTTAAACCCATCCTTTTTCAACGGTACTTTATTTTTCTGTAAGGATTCCATCAATTTTAATAGTATGATTGTTATTATAATATAATTATTTCCGTCATTTCAAGGCAACAAGCGGATGAGAGAAAGTACGATAAAGGGTAGAATGCTCATTTAAAAAATCTTCCAAGTCTCTACTGACTATGTTTTCTACGAAATGTAACAAAACGTAATCCAGGAAAAAATTAAACATTTACTTTCACACCCAACAGTCGATTACGAATCAGTTTTACTTCCTACTTTACGTTAAGATCGCATAAAAGAATTGATTGTTTGCATTGAATAGGCTCTGAAAATACTGAACCGATTTGAAAAAATCCTATTGGGAAGCTTAACTATCTCCAGGTGACGTGGATTACCTTTGTTTTATTAAATTTTTTCCTGCGAACGAAGTGTTGGCAATTGCTAGTTAAAATATATAAATAATTGATTATTATATAAATCACTCAAGACACGTAGTCGTTCAAAACAAATTCCTAATAGACAATGAATATTTTTCGCACAAAATAGTACAAATTAGGGGCTCGTTACGAAATTTTCCTTTACGCCTCGATAAAGCTTTGAAATATATCCCTTTTGTTCGTGCGGATGAGATAAGTAAAATTCACGCGTCCAATTCCTTTTTTAGATAGCGTGTTTAGAATAAAAAGGGGAGAATCTGGATCTTTGTGTGTATTATAATTGTGGTTAGGTTACAAAGTACAAGAGATTTATGTAATTGATTCTACATACTACAAATTGACACTGGAAGCATTAAATTTTCACTTGGTATTTAAATTTAAAAAAAAAATAATTGTTACTTTTCTTAAAACAGAATAATCAAGATAATCCAATAATGTCAATATTGTGGAATAGAAAATAGTATATTTTATTTCGTTTGTGTTTAAAGGTTTGCAAACTGAAGTACCAGGATACCATAAACGTAAATATATACGAGATTCTATTCCCGATACTGTTTTGTTCCACTCAAACGAAACAATTTGCAAGGCAAAAGTCGACGACGGTTGATTTAAGCATTCTCAGCATAATTACGAGATGAACAAATTGACTTTCAAATACATAGCTCTGAGGCCCACGCTACATTGGCATTCAATTGGTTATGAATTATTCGTGAAAGCTTTGATGATTGTTATGAGATATTTTCTACTCACTAATCTGTGATCAACTTATACGACTCAATTTAAGGGACTCTAAAAGGTCCCTTAAATGGAGTCCTAAAGACAAGTAATGTGAATACTATAAGCAATATTTTTCACATACACATGTAGATTAACATTATTTTCATGCATGCAACCTATTTGATACTTAACTTTAGTAACAAAATTAATTACGATATACTATACGAGCGGTAATTTAAGAAAATTTGGAAAAGAATGAAAATTAAAAACGATAATAACCAAATAAAAGGGCGAAAACGATTAACACACCCAAGATTGAATATATTTTATTTTTCTAAAATGTAAATGACATTTTAGAAAAATAAAAAAGATGAAAAATAAAAAATATTCTTAATTTAAAAATATAACATTATGAATAAAAAAGTCAGTAAAGAGGTCCGTTTGTATTAACAGTCACTTTTAATAGCTGTTCCAGACTACGAACGTGTGTATGATGAATTAAAAAAGTCTGCAATTGGGATCAATTATTTGTATTGAAAATGATTTGTCATCCTGCTCATTCTCCTTGAAAAACCTGAGATAACAACAATATTTTCTTGTATTTCGGCCGTTGAAGCAACATTTTTTGTAACATCGATATTTTAAAGTGCGGTAAGTTTAGAATGGATACATACAGACTGTATTCATGCAAAAGCCTCTTATTGGGAGTGAGTCAATAGCAGAAACGTGACTACGAAACGAAAACGTTAGTACCACTTGACATGTTTCCACTGTATAATGGTGATCGAATGTCACGTGGAGCTTTTAACTTGTACGAATTCAGTGAAGAAAAAAAAGCTTTAAAGGAATTTCTTTCAAGAATGCATTTGCAATAAATATATTTCTTTAGCACGGTCGAGCACATTTACGACTCATTTTGGTTAAATGTCATTCATCTTGTTAAGTCTTAAGTTATAGCTGTTACAAGTTTCATCATCAGCTCAGTTTACGTCCCCACTGAGGGGCTTCGAGCCTACCCTAAGTTAGGAGTGACTAGGCCAAAGTCAACCACGTAGGTTGTATCACGATGTTTTACTTCACCGTAAGAACGTCGGATAAATGTACATATGTAAACCGGAAATCGAAAAACACATTGGGATTTGAACCCAGGACCTGCAGATTGCAAGTCAAGTGATTCACCCCTGAGCCACCGACGCTCTACGTTACGAGCTAACTATATGATATTGAACTGATATATAAACACGGCTAAACACTCACGTATATACGTCCGGTGGCGGCACCGACTAGTTTCGAGCCCATCGGGGGCCCTTCATCAGGATGAGTGGTACTGGTATTATTTCGGACGCGGCCCGTCGCTCAACGAGTGAGCGCCGCCACCGGACGTATATACGTGAGTGTTTAGCCGTGTTTATATATCAGTTTAGTATAATGTCTCACGAAAGTTTGAATAATTTTATATGATATTGAATGAAGTGGGAAATGAATTTATTTCTTTGACTGCGTATGGTTTAACTTCAACGGGGTATAAATTTATCGCATTCCAATCAGTTGCTTACTTAGGTGTGAATAGTACAAACTTTTGATAACAAATACGCGTTCAGTGTGTAATAGCGTTTGTCCTAACGTTTTGGGCGTGTCGCAAATTACGTTCTTTTACTGTTAAGTCGGCAATAAGAGGTTTAAAGTTTATGATTTTTAAATTTTAACAGCCTGTATACTTACAATGCTTGAGTAATATTCACTACCTAAGAGCTTTAGTAAGGAACAAAATAAACGTAAAAGAAAAAATTCTATACACCATTGTTTGCGTTTCATAAAACTTTTCTTTCACCGAATGGAATTCTGCTAAGAACTAAACAAGAAGACAATAGTTCTTTGCGATCAGAATAAATTTATTACAGTGTAGAAGTAGAACAAAATTCAATAACCGTGAGTTATCATGTGTGAGTGAGATGTCTATGGGCAGCGCTATTTTAGCTTTCTCGTTTGCCACTTTATACTTACAAAAAATTGGGTAGGTTTTTATAAAGAAAATAAATCGTCCTAAACGAAACATAAACACGATATATCGTTCAATATTTAATTACAATATTATTTATTATATTAAAAATTAAAACGAATATTCAACTCATTTTTGTCATTACATTCTTCGCAATTCAGCAGTCAAACAATAGATAAACGGAACAAAGTTGCAAAACGCTCCAGTAGCTTTGAAAGGAACAACTTTTAAAATTACTTCTTTCATATTTTATCGTCCATTATTTAGTAACTGCAGCTTGAATAGCATACCTCGTGTCGATTCAATGCCAAAATTAAACAAATAGAACGCCAAATTCCAAACATGGCAGCCATTACGATATTTCAAATTTTCAGTTATTTTAATAATAATAATAAAACTTCTTTATTGCCATCACACAAATACATCGAATTATACAGTAATTACAAATATATATATATATATATATATAGTATGACGACAAAGGGCTGCAGGGTCAGCGTGTACCGCATGGCATGGCCATGCGGAGCTGGTTTTCAGCCTGTCCCAGTAGGCCACGTTATGGTCGTTCAGAGGTGCCCATCAGCCCGTTTACAACCACTAGAAATTAAGTAAAATAAATAAAACAAAAGCAGACAATTTTCTGATAGATATGTATGTTTCAATGTATGGATGGATGTATGGATGTTTGTTTGAAGGTAGAGGTAGTTGGCAGAGAAAGGTTGCCGGGATCTCACTGAAATTTAGCATTGTTGTAGAACATTGTTGGCGACGAATATGTTCATTTTTGAATTATAATAGTGAAGACGTCGAATATCAATTTAATATCAAAATATTAATTGTCTTTTAAAATAACGGGCATTAAAAGGAATTTTTTGTAGCAAAGCAATAAAGAAGTAAAGATAATTTTAAAAATACAAGAAACGAAATGTGCATTCCTTAACAACAATAGAGCTGCAGATTGGCTATTTTATGGCAGACATTAGAGGAAGGAATTTTTGCATTTAAAAATATTAAACGATAACAAAATTCAATGTTTCCTAAAATTAGACAATAGATGCAAAAGACGGCCACGGCGAGGGAACCATAAAATGTTTTAAGTTTATTGCACCTAATTTCTATAATGGCTTGCAAGATGTGCAAGAACCGTGGGACCAGATGCCAAGGAAGAATTCAAATAAATAATAAATATATAAAATAGTGATATTCGATATTAAGTGATATAGTGAAATTAGTATGTGAAATAAGTGAGTGTCGCCACAGTTTTATCCCCAGTTAGAGTCAGTGTAACTCGTGTACGTCGTATATATAGCTCTTAAGGTACATCGCCACTGTAATGTAAGTTTAATGTAAATTGTTTATAACCTATATATTATAGTTGTCATTTATTGGATAGGTTATTTTTAATGTACATTTGCGTGAATACTTGTTATGTTTTAATGTGTCATTGTCGAAGTAGCATTCCACTGCCCATACATATTTATATAATTTTTGAATACAACATTTATGGAGACAATTTTAATAATTCATACATCTTAGATTCATTTTAGTCTGTAAATGACGTTTGTATTTTTATGTCTAAGATGTCTTTTTATATTTGTGTTTAACCTATGTTTATCTCAAATAACATGATGTAGAATTTGTGTAATATAAATTATTTGTATTTTAATGTGTGTTAAAATAGTCTTATGCATAGGTTTTAATTGTCAATGTATGTTGTGTTCTATTTGTACTTTTAATGTTTTAATTTGTAAACATTGTATGATTATTTTCAAATAAAGATACGTCTAAAGGGTCAGTCGAAACACGCGGGGGTCCGAGCGCTACCTGTTTAGCGCGCATATAAATAGGGCGCCGTTTGGCGCAACACCAGTCGCATCACAGCTTCTACCGAGACCACACGCACGCGTTTTGACTGACCCCGAGGAATTACACAATTTAACTTAAAGTGTTTCTCTTGGGCGATTTTCCTGCGTTTTTGGTCGTAGCAAAATTGGCTACTCTTTTGTGGGTCCTGGATCGGTGTTACCGGCGCAAAGTAAGGTCCGAGTTGCGTGCCGCAAGGTGCAAAACGAGGTCCCTTACTTTATCTTATTATCACCGGTCACCCAATTGGGAGCTTGTCCCAGGCAGCGAGTAGGTAGTGCCTTCACGGGTGCTACCTAGCTTCAAGCAGCCGAAACAAACATGGTCTGGAAGAACACATATGCTACTAATTAAGTTTTTTTATTCCACGCGGAAGGAGATCGACAGCTAATTGTGAGATAAATTGAAGTCGTTTTGAAAAATGGATCGCTTACATTATATTCTTATATGAAAGTGTTTTTTATCAAAAACATTTTGTAATTTGTTCCTTTTAGCATATGTTTTGGTTTGGATGTGATTAAGTTAGAATGAATAAATGTGTTTTCGATTTCCGATTTACTTACGACGTTACGGTGAAGGAAAACATCGTGATGCAGCCTGCACTGAAGAAATTCAAAGATATGTTTGGAGTCAACCAACCCGTACTTGGCCAGCGTGGTTGACTATGGCCTAATCACCCTTAACTTAGGGTAGGCTCCGAGCACCTCGGTGGGGACGTATAGTGAGCTGATGATGATGAAGTTAGGATAGATACAAGGTATACCTTATATTTCAACAACTCACATATAATAAAATACTAGCTGTCGCCCGCGACTCCGTCCGTGTGGGTATATGAAAAAACTTAATTAGTCTAGCCTATGTGTTCTTTCAGACTATGTTATATACGTATGCCAAATTCAATCGAGATCCGTTCAGCCGTTCTAGATATATCTTCAAACAGCCATCCATCCATCCACATCACATCCATCTAAAAATTCGCCTTTATAATATTAGTAAGTTAAATAAAAAGCAGCTCTTCAATTCATAATTTCGAAAAAAAATGAATAAATAGTATCCTATGTCCGTCTCCTGGCTCTGAGCCACCTCCTCACCAATTTTCAGCTATATCGGTAAAGCCGTTCTTGAGTTATAAATAGTGTAACTAACGAAACTTTCTTTTATATATATAAGTGATAACAAAATTTGTAATAATATTAATCTTGATGCACACGGTTCAAACCAACATAAACAAGTTGACCCTTTTGCGGCCGTCCCTAATATCGTTTGTATACGACCATAAGGCTTTTTGGTTTACATCGATGGCAAATATATTCTGCAAAGTTTTCGGACCGAGCAAAGTTGGTAACAATTTGGACGTGTATTATGGTCAACAAATATTAAGATAACTTTTACGATACTATCAGAAACGGTTAGCCACAAGAAAATTATATTGTTTATGATTTTTACTTTACCATTTTCCAAGAATCTTTAAACTTCTCGTAAATAGTTTTAACAGTTGTAGAGCCCGCTTTAACATCTTCGCACGAATCGGCCCGGCTCGCCCGGTGAAATACCACGACCACACAGAAGACAGGCGTGAAGTGGAAGCAATTCAGTGTTTCGTCTGATGAGTGTGCGTCCCGGATACCTAATTTAGTCATCTTTCCCTTTCCACCCTTTTTCTTATAAGGATAGGATGAGAAGTGGAAGTGGACTTTCCAGATGAGAGGATGCATGGAAAGGGAATAAATTTTCTTTCTGTGCATCCTCTCCTTCGTCGATTAAAGGTAGGCAACGCATATGCAATTGCGTATGTCTATGGGCAACGGTCAATTCGCTATTTCAGCGATTTCAGGTGGCCGCTCGCTCGTTTGCCACCTTATAATATTAAAATAATAGTACTTCAGTGAATACTTATCGACACTATAACAAGAAAAATAACTCTTTTAATTATAAATTTGATATTATTTTAAAACAATTACTTACACTTTAAACAGTTATAAAAATCATTGAACGATCAAAACAAAAATTATATAAATACTAGATGTAGCCTATGTGTTCTTTCATACTATGTTCTACATCTATTCCAAATGTCAGCGAGATACGTTGATCTGTTCCGGAGATACGTTCAAAGAAATATCCATCAATTCATCCATCTAAACATTCGCATTATTAATATTAGAAAGGTTATGTTCTCTAGTTGTTATTTTAATCTTTTGAATAAAAATGGCCTATCAACAAGGAGACGCCCACTGTGTATTTCAAAAGTTTTCATTTTCCTGTTTCAGGTCTAAGAAAACTTTACTGTTTTTAGAAAGCCTTTTTATTTTTTGACTGAAACTTTAGTATTCCTGTAAAGAATGAACTGTCCTATCTTGTAGAAATGAAGAAAGTCTTTTTCTATGATTGTAAAACAAGACTATTAATGTGTTACGGATTTTTAATCAGAATAGAAAACTATTTTATTACTAGCTTCTTCTGCCCGCGATTTCGTCTGCAAGGAATTTAAAAAAAAACTTATTAAACAGCCTATGACAGACTCCAAACAGTAATTTATATTTATGCCAAATATTATCCAGATTGGTTAAGCCGTTTTAAAGTTATTTGTTAACAAACATCCATATCTCAATCCATTAATTTAAACATCAACTTTAATCTCGATATTTGCGCATTTTTTTTACATCACGTGAAAAATTTATTAAAAAGAAAATTGCTTGTACTATTCCATTCGAAGTACCAAGAAATGATTTTGAAAAGAGATTTTAGCTCAGCGTATCCGAGTCACAACACATCACGTAAAATAGGTCATCAAAATAAAACATGTCAAGCGGCACTTGCCCTCCGCTGTCGAAGTCACGATTCTAAAGTCACAGTTCTATTACTTCACACTATACAATCACATTTTTCAATTTCAACAAAAAAACCTCATTATTAGAAATAATATTTAATAGAGCTTACTTAGCTGTGTGAACATGTTAACTTCGTTTCTCCAATCTTACGTTGTATTGAATTATATTAATTATTAGCTGTCCCCCGCGAGTCGGTCCGCGCGGAATTAAAAGAATTAGTTGCCTATATGTTCTTCCAGAATATGTTCTACATATATCCCGAATTTCATCGCGTTCCAAGCAACCGTTTTAGAGATACCTCCTAACAAACATCCATCCATTCAACCACCCAAACTTTCTTATTTATAATATTAGTAACACAGATAGAGCTTCTTTAGCGATATGGACATCATTTTGACTTCTTCTTAAATTTTTCGTTGTTTTAGACGTTATAAAATATTTATTTTCGTGTGAAATTAAAAAAAAACTAAGTGAGTATATCCGCTATTCGATATAATAATCTATCTCTGTGCGTAATCTCGCCCAAGATTGTGAAATAAAAAAAGACTATGAGGTAACATTGCTGAAATATATAACAAGTATTGTTAGGAATGCCTTCCGACACTGCCGGTGTATTGGCGCAATACTAGACTTATTAACTTGGTAACGAAAGCCCACCGTTCGCGCCAAAGGATTCTAACTAAAAGTATGAAGAAAAAGGTAGAAGTGTTATAAGTTAAACTAACACTTTAATTAATATTTTACATATTTGAAACAAGTTTATCGTGAAAATCTAACAATGAAGTAGCCTTCAGTCAACGACCTATTCTTTTTTATTGCTTCTACGATATTTGCTTTAACGTTAGGGAACAAAGTAAGTAACATTAACGTTTATTACATAAGTTTCAAGTGTCCAATAAAGAGTGCTTGAGAGACTCGTTGCCGGTGTCTCATTAAAGCGGTCGCTTGGTTTTTGTTAGCGCACGTGCTCTAGGGACTTATTACCTCTAAGCTATAGAAAGAAACAAACCTACTTTCCTCGTATCATTAATTCACACTATGAAAATACATCTAAATCTAAACAGATTTGTAAATAGTTCTTAAATGATTATCAAATAGAAAGAATGCCTTACTATTTTTATATCAAACGCATTTAATAATGTAGGACCAAACTCATATTAATATTACCAACATATTACCAACATAATTGAAGTTTTTTTATCGTCACAAAATACTATGTTTAAAAAACAGACTTTAATCAATTTGAATAGAAGATCTATATTTAATAAGTTCGTCATAAAAAACATGCAATAAACAAATTTTAAAAACGAAATCCGATAGCAAAACATTCGCGTTAAATTTTTTCGTAACAAGAAAAGTTCGTTTACGAAAATCCAAATTAGGGCGGAAACTATTGTAGCGGGCACAGGCAGAAATAAAACGAAAAGTTCAAATTTATAATGAATTCACCGGATCAAAACTTTGGCGAACTGCAAGCTCGCAGATATGAGATTAAAAAATGTTCGTAGTTGATGAGCTGCGCTATCCTGTCTACTGCAGCTCGCCGAGTGAGACGGACGACATCGATATTCTTTGACTAATTAGAAACAGGACCTGTCAAATGCACCTAATCCCCTCTTTGAAATAAGAAGGTACAATTAATTCTAACCTCTCTTTCTTGTGCACTCGTTCTGTGTAAGATTTTGAATTAAGTATTCATTTACAAAGACATTTAAAACGTAAGCATTTGAATGATATGCCTATGTTTGCATTTACTTTTCTTCTTTGCCTCGCCGTTCGTGATAAGTGATATAGTTTATTTCGTACAACGACGGCTTTTTGTCTAATCCGTTACTCTATAATCTAAGTCAGTCAGCTCTGTTGGATATTATGCCATACTAATAAAATAAAGTGAGTGAAGAACGCCCAACTGTATGAGACACTACGGGAAGAAATATGTATGTATAAAATCTGTCAAAACATTAAAACCGTTATTAACAGATGATAGATAATATACGTATCCATCAACTTCTTGTTAAAAAGTATATAATCTTATATATAAAATCCTCGTCTTATATATAAAATTCTCGTGTCACAATTTTCGTTCCCATACTACTCCGAAACGGCTTGACCGATTCTCATGAAATTTTGTGAGCATATTGAGTAGGTCTGAGAATCGGCCATCTATTTTTAACCCCGCGCGGACGAAGTCACGGGCGACAGCTAGTATATACTACTATTATAAGTATAACAATAGTTTACTATTGCACATATCTTCGTAGTCTTAATAATTCTATTGAATTAACTTAAAAAACTAAGCTGATTTTCCACTTTAGAATAAAAGAAAATTCAATATTACTAAACTCATTTTGCTGTTATATCCATTAACGTTACATAGGCGAATTTTATATACGAAGTATGGGTAAAAAGTAATACATTTCAGCGCAATTTCAGACATAAAACGTTCCAGTTAAAAAGTCGCGACCTACATACGGTGATGCTAAAAGCTACATTATTATAAAGCAAGCTTTTTACTAAGCTAAGTTGTTTGAAAGCCACAAAGTGTTTTTATCCGTATGACGTCTCGAAATTCATAGTAAATACTGAAAAACGAATAGCAGAGTTCAACGCAGTAATAGTAATAAAATATTCAAAAGTGCTTTTACATGTCTTTGGTAAAGTAATTGATGTTACAGAGAAATAACACAGTTTAAGAAGTAAGAAATCCTTAATTTATTCAACTACTAGCTGTCGCCCGCGACTACGTCCGTGCGGAATCAGAAAAAATTACAAGTAGTTTATGTGTTCTTCCAGGCTATATTCTACATGTATTATTATATATTTCATCAAAATCCGTAGAGTCGTTCCAGAGATACCTTCAAACAAACATCTATCCATCCACCTAAACATCCGCATTTAAAATATTAAAATGAACGTTGGATACATGTACATATGTAAATCGGAAGTCGAAAAAACCATTGGTACATGGCGGGATTCGAACCCAGGACCTGCTGATTGCAAGTCAAGTGCTTTACTCCTGAGCCAGGCTCCGTAATTGCTTACTTTATTCAAATTGAGGAAGAAAAAATATGCAAAAATGCTCGAAGTGGAACATTTTATAAGTTAAGTCTATTGAACATCAATTTATCATCTACAACGGCGGTCGAAGCTTAATAAAGGTTCTCCATATTTTAAGAACAGCTCCTTATTTTAAAGTAAAACCTAGCTCAAGTGTTCTTGACGTAATTGACTCAATTCACTAACTTTGCAATGCAAATTATTTTATATCAATAAGCGAAGTATGAATTAAAATTATTTGAATTTTAATTAAAGTTATGTCTAGATTATGTTCATGCTTTCATTGATAGATATAAAAACACAACTAACGCCCGTAACTCAGAATGGTAGGCAGTGATTAGAAATTTCTAGATGCGGTCCTGACACAACCCCGTCGCCTCTTACTTTTCATTCTCTTTGAAAAAAAAGCGGCAAAAATATTTTAGTCTATTGTTTAAAAAGCGAAATGGTAGGGTTATACATATATATTGGTCTGGCAATTTGTTCCATAAAATGTATTATAAAATATTTAAAAAATTTATATAGTCCAACTAAGAATAAAAAAATCCTGACCAAGGCCAAATGTAAGCAAAGAAATTAGTTCGATTTATTTCCCTTTAATGTCATATTTGCTTTGTGTTAACGTTTATTGAGATGAGTTGGGGCTGCTTAGGAGCGGTTGAATTTCTCAAATTGAGCGAATATTTGCAGCATTTCTTGTTTGGGGAACCTCTGGAATGGAACGAAAATTACTTAAAGACGAAATATTTGTATTGACTTCGACCCATCGATGCAGACTTTGAGGTATAAACTATTTAAGAATATTTATATAAACAGGATATATCCATTATTTGTGCCCCCATCACATACAGCGTAATTAAGATAGGAAAATACTATTTTCTATAAAAGATTAATGACTTGTTATTTTTTTTATAACATAAGTTGGCAAACGAGCGAGCTGCCACCTGAAATCGCTGAAATAGCGAAGTGACCGTTGCCCATAGACATACGCAATTGCATATGCGTTACCTACCTTTAATCGACGGAGGAGAGGATGGACAGAAAGAAAATATTTTCCCTTCCCATGCATCCTCTCATCCGGAAAGTCCACTTCCACTTCTCATCCTTCCCTTATAAGAAAAAGGGTAGGAAGGGAAAGAGGACTATATTAGTTAGTTGTTATTCTGGCTTTCTACATTTATTTCTATTTTTAGACATTAATTAACTACAATCCTTTGGCGCGAATGGCGCGCTTACATTGCAAAGTCAAGTGTCAGAATGATTACTGACGGGACATAAACGTTAACATTTATTAAGTTTAGTGTTGTGCCAGTACACCGGCACAGTGTCGGATTTTCTTCCTAACATGATATATAAAATAATTAAATTTAATAATGAAATCGTTATTCAACACGATAAATCGTTTATGTTTACTCCTTGAAATATATCAAAGTATACACAAAAGCAAAGCCCTTCGTCAGTAAATTGACAAATATTTATGATGTGAAACGTACTGAATAGGTTATTTGGCTGCGGGGAAGGAACCTCTACTATACACATTTCCCCATTTATTTTCAATTCACTTTTTGACAGGACATTAAAATGATGTATGCGGACAAAGAAAACGCGGTTGTAAACAGTTCCTGAACGTGGCAAAACATTTAAATCATTTCTATGGAAATATAATTCGAATATCACTTAGTTTATGTAATTTAAAATACAAATATATTTTATATGATATTTTAAATTTGATCATATTCTATTTCAGTTTGTAGGAGGTTAAATTCTATTGCTCTTTTACTTTTCTTGTAAGAAAAGGGTTGGAAGGGGAAGTGAACTTAAAGTCAGAGATTTATAGGCGGAAATATCCTCGTTCGATATGTCTCCTCTTCTGTCCATTTAAAGTGGGCAACGTATCATTCGTGCTATCTTTTATTTTTTTGGAGATGTTTACCGGCCGTAATCTCTTACCATTTTAAGCATAATTTACTTGTTTATCGACCTTTAGTATGAAAGATACAATTATTAGAACAAAGGTGAGGTTAGGTTACTTAACGGCTTTTGTTATCTTACTCATATAATTACGAATGTTTAAATGGATGGATGTATACTTATTGGAAGTTATCTCTAGAACCGCTAGACGAATCCTGATGATATTTGGCGTACATAAAGAACATAGTCTAAAGGAATACATAGATACATACATGATCGCTAGTATGATATAATGTTCATTACTTCGTCTGTTATCTCAAAGGTCAAGTGCCAGTATACAGACATTTTCTGTTCTCAATACTCTTGTAATAAATAAAATATTCTTACTGTCAATAACAAACATCTTGCGGAAATCGCCATTCTATTATACTAGCTGTAGCCCGCGACTCCGTTCGCGCGGAATTAAAAAAAACCTAATAAGTAGCCTATGTGTTCTTCCATGCTAGATTTGTTGTACATGTGAATAGAGTGAATAGGCACATACTAAGCTAGCGCGTACCATCTTTCGGCCAAATCTCCACTAACACCAGGTGGGATCGTGGTCAAGCGCTGGCTTATCAAACGTAAAAAAAAATAAAAAAAAAATGTGTGCAAACTTCCATTCGTCTAACCAACTAAACATTCGCATTTATGATATTAGTAAGATTTAGGTACGTACATATGTACGTTGCGAAACCATATCAATTGCGAATACAACAAAGTTGTTAACTCATCAACATGTTGAAATTGTTATATGGGTCAATAACAATTTATTAACCACATATATTAAAATTTAAACTGACTGACTATCTGACAACTATTACGTACATACTTAACCAATGGACCTATTTATGTCAAATATATGTCATAGTCATGGTCAAAGAATTAGTTTAGCTGTCCAAAGGGGGAACGCTGCCAGTATCTTCGGGACCTTGCCTAAGGGGACTCCTTTTAATAATATATTTTAGTAAATTATTCATTTTTAATATTTTATTTTATATCATAGATTTAAGACTATTCGTTAGATTCTTTGTTAGTTTATTGTATGTCATAGTTAAATCATAAAATCATTCATCATTTGGGGTCGGCACACAGAGTTTTAATCTTAATGTTTTGACTTAATTTTTTGGCCGCCCTCCTTCCCGTCACCAGCCCTACTTGGGAGAAATAATTTAAAATATTTATTAATAAATATTATATGTATTTAGTATGTTATTAATTAATAATAATAGAGACATGAAATTTCGCATAGGAATTTATGTTATAACATAGGCGATCATTTTTTTTTAAATTAAAAAAGAATTTAACTAAAAACCAAAACACTTTTTTAGTACCTGTTTTGGGTTTTTTGAAAATTCTATCTCAACGCGTGTGACGTCGCGGACCACAGCTAGTTTAATTATAATTTTATTTTAAGGGTATTCCCCGCTTGAATTCTGTCAGTCAGCGATGTATTGACAAAAACATTAGGGTAACAATATTGATGATATTTTACTTAGTTTAAAATTTATTAAGAATTATAGCTGTTCCTCCTGTTCCGCGACTACGTTCCTGTGAAATTTTTAACTGGATACGATTAATTATTTTTGTGCTGAAAAGCGAAATTTCAAGTATTTCTGCCGAAGGATTAACGTTGGTCCGCATAAAATTTAGATCCGCACTTTAGACTTTTAGATGATGAATTTAATAAAAAAAATTTGTCCTCGCCTACGTAGTTAAATTTCTATGCAAAATTTCAAGCCTCTCGACCCAGTAGTTTTGGCTGTGCGTTGATAGTTGAGTCAGTCGATTTAATTTTTCATATAATTAATAGTATAATTCAACTTTTATTACGTCATGAGGAGGAGGTTATTCGTGTAACCATTAGATCATTATATTGCAGGGTTATATTTGTCAATTCTAAATATACATAAACACCAGGATAGATGAAGGACAACATATTATTGAAAGCATTTTATATTATAAAATTATCCTTATATTTTGCTACAAAATTATGCTTACCCTACATTTGACATGTAAAACATGTACAATAAATGATGATATATCATAAATGAACTACAGGATGATCCAAACAGTACGAATTAATTGATTAATTAGCCGATATTGAGGGTGACATTCGGACAATTATTACTGCCTTCAATTTTAATTTAAAGATAACCTAACACCAAATTATCTTTGACAAAACAGAGATATTTTTTTTTTTATAGTATAAGGTGGCAAACGAGCGAGCGGCCACCTGAAATCGCTGAAATAGCGAAGTGACCGTTGCCCATAGACATACGCAATTGCATATGCGTTGCCTACCTTTAATCGACCGAGAAGGGGATGCACAGAAAGAAAAAATAATTTCCCTTTTCATGCATCCTCTCATCCGGAAAGTCCACTTCCACTTCCCATCCTTTCCTTATAAGAAAAATGGTGGGAAGGGCAAGATGACTAAATTAGGCCTCTGGGACGCACACTCATCAGACGAAACGCGGAATTGCTTCCACTTCACGCCTGTCTTCTGTGTGGTCTTGGTATTTCACCTGGCGAGCCGGGCCAATTCGTGCGAAGATGTCAAAGCGGGCTCTACCACTGTTAACAATATTAAACTGAGATTTCGGTCTCGGAAACCCAGGGTAAGTACGATCACATCTGATATATTAAAACCAACTTACAAATATTTTATAATACGAGTAGATCACGAAATTGATAAAGTGATGCATTGGACATGAGTTGAAAAGTTGCATTACTTCGTCAGTTTTTTACAAAACAGCAGAGTTTTTTTTTTACTACTACTAAATAATTTCGCGATTATAAAATGGACAATTACAGTGACACTTGTATTTGTATTTTTGTCTCTATTTTATCAAAGAGAATGTAAAAGATGGCAATATGTAGTAAAAATTCTACTAACATTGGTTTTAATAAAATTAATCTAGTAAAATAAATTATTTGTGTATTCATTTCTTTACTATTTATTTAATATTTTATCTTACTTCTTACTAATATTATAAATGCGAATGTTTAGATGGAT
Source organism: Papilio xuthus (assembly GCF_000836235.2). Classification (NCBI taxonomy): domain Eukaryota; kingdom Metazoa; phylum Arthropoda; class Insecta; order Lepidoptera; family Papilionidae; genus Papilio; species Papilio xuthus. The sequence continues at coordinate 1,703,507 of NW_013531711.1, read as the reverse complement.
GGATGGAGGTATGGATGTTTGTTTGAAGGTATCTCCAGAACGGCTGAACGGATCTAATTATGTTTTATTTTGTAATTCCGCGCGGAAGGATTCACGGGAGACAGTAATACATCTAAAAAAAATTAATACTAAGTGTTACGGGTGATCTATTTAGCATCGATTTTTTCTGCTTTGTGCTATTATGTCTATTCTTATTAAAATAAATCCTATCTTCAGTTTTCTATAAGTTGGTTGCATTAATTCTCTACATGTCATTTTCATTTACTGCAATGTTGCAACATCCTGTATGTTTATAACAAAATGGCGAACATATTATATAAGAGAACAAAGTCTTCAAAATGAGCACTGTTATTTTTATCGTGAACATGTCTTTCAAAGTAGTTGTTGTCGTCTGTCTGTGTAAGTTAACCTAATATAATAATTAGTCCATTAACTTAATTTAAGGTTATCATTAAGAAATATTGTTGATTTTTTGTTCTTTAACATTTTTAATACAATCATTATAAGAAATTTTACTTTATTATTAATAATGTTAATCTATTGACCGAAGTCAGTCGTTCAACAATCTTCCTTAGTGACAATTCAATGTGATGAACTTACGCTAAGGCATTTCTTTAATTCCCAAATAAAATCTCTTAAAATATGTCATTATTATAATGTGTTATAAGCAATTATAGTGTGTTATTACTGTGGTCGCTAATAGGTCGAAATTCGACTATAATTCATATTCAAAGTTTTTGACTGGTTGCATTTAAATACTGGCCTCGTTCTCGTCGCTAATCACGCAAAACAAGATGAACGTTGTCTCTTAGCCGGTATTATATAGTTTTGCTCGTCGTATCTGACAGTCGTGGTCATTTTTTACGTAACCTTTTTTTTAAAGAGGTTAATACGTAACCTAACCTAACCAGTAATTCTTTATCTACGTGGAGTATTATGGAAACAACTATCTTATTAAATTTTGTCTACAGGCATTGTCACAGCGGCAGCATCAAGACATGTCAATTTCTATAGAAGAGACTACACTTACTTCGAGGAATACGATGCATTCTATAAATTACACTGGGGTAAAGGAGAGAAAAATTGGCAGGAAGGTTACTTAACATGTGACGATGAAGGTGCTCAGTTATTTTACCCTGCTAATGACGAAGAATGGCGGGTTGCTGCTAACCTCACCGAGTCAGTGGTCGACTTGGAGCATATTTATGTGGGTGTCCATGACGAATTTGGTCGTGGTGATTTCCTTACCACCGATGGTAAGGACATCTATAAATTTTTACCTTTATTCCACACATAATGCAATCAAAAATATTACCGTCATCGTGAACCGCAACTGTCTTCCAGATTGATTATTTCTGTTATTGGCCTATACCCTACGGTAGGGGTAGCGAACCTTTACTAATAATAATTTTGATTTTGTGATAATTGGGAGCCCTAACGTTCGACATTTACATTATAATATCAACTTCACAATGTTTTTCGTAGTCAATCTTAACATTATAAATGCATAAGTTTAGATGGATGGTTGATTGTTAGAAGATATCTCCAAAACGGATCACCGGATCTCGTTAAAATTGGGCATAGATATAAAACATAGTCTGAAAGAACACATTGGCTATTTATTCAGTTTTATTTAGTACCGCGCGTATTGAGTCGCAGGCAATAGCCAGTAATTAATATTGTGACTTGTGAAGTATCCATAATACTGTTTCGCGAGCCAGTAATAGCACGCCTGCTATTAGTTCGCTATCTCTGCCCTATAGATTGACCGTGTAGATTACTCGTTAATGTGTGGTTCTATTGGAATTATCACCCATAAGGCAGCCTATCTTTGGTAACGGCAGAAACAAAAGCACTGCCTTCTTCTTCGTATTCTTCATTACGGAAGGTCATGCTTGTCTTGATATGCTTTACCCACTACCAGCACTACCTACTCCCCCTACATAACCCTTTATTCCGTTCCACTAACAAGAAAACATATTTAAATATAATTAAGAAAAAATATATTACGAATAAAATACATTTAAATAATTTGACATTTCAATTCCAATATGCGTTCATAAATTATACTAATCTTTTACAGGACGTTTTATTCCAGACCTTTCTCATGTTTTTGATAATGAAGATAACACGCGGCCAGCAAACTTTAAGTGTGGGCTCATGTCTGTCAAAACAGGCACAAAAATCATGATCTCCTGTGAACTACGCAGACCTTTCATTTGCAAGAAATTAAACAACGAAATTTGTCCAACTGCTGACTCAGGTACTTTGGTTTGAGCTAACATTACCGTGACATCTACTTCCGAAACATATTGTAAAAATATCATCAAGTCTTCCTTTCTCGTAAAAAAAAAACAGAAATAAAAGTATTATATAATTTTGTTTTGACATAGAAACAAGTTGCATAGAATTAGAAGGATGACAAAAATATGTTTAAAGTGTTAGGAAGAAAATCCGAAAATGAGCCAGTATTTTTTTTTTATAGTAAAATATTAGCAGATTTTTTTTTGTGTAAATTTACTAATATTTTTTTTACCATTCCAACTAAGCTCTAGGCTTGTGCTAGGATATGGTTTACGACAATAGTCGAATGGCGGGATTCGAACCCCCGACCTCGTGATCGGAAATCTGTACCCTTAACCATTGCTATTGATTCAACACGAGACTTATTAAATATTGACGTCTGTGTCCCCTCACTATTCATTCTGATACTTGACTTTGTAACTAAAGCACGTCATTCGCGCCAAAGGATTCTAACTAATAATGTCTAAAAAAATAGAAATGTTTTGCAGTAGAAACCCACAGCAAATGTAGAAATAAAATACAATAAGTAACTTGGGCGCAATTTAATTAGTCGATAATACGGTCGTTATGCAGGGAGTCGATGCAAGCGTCTTTTGTGGCTCAATTGAAGAGTACAATGTGAGGTTATTAAAAGTAAGGACTATCGCCTACGCATGCGGGCCCTACCGACCAATGTGAGTTTAAGTTCTCGCATAGCGATCGCCATGGCACTGTATAGTAACCGAGTTATCGACGACTGAGACTGCGTCATTACTCTCTACTAGTCTTTCCCAAAGTGGGCGATAACGCCCCCTTGTGGGTGCTGCAGGTTTCAAGTTGCGGTTTATAGTAAAAGTTTTGTTTAGAATTCTCCGTTAATATATATATATATATATATATATATATATATATATATATATATATTTCACAATAAGTAATAAGTTTAATTTGGAGTTATAGTGGTTTTTAAATATGTGAAAATATGGGGGGCGCTAAAAAATATTTATTCTCGAAGTGGGCAGTAGACAAAATAAGTTTGGGAACCACTGCTCTATACTATCATTGCCCGGCACTTTGTCAGCACGGGGTTAAAAAAGTGTCCTTAATATTTTCCACTTTCCGTCAAAATAGGTCCAGGATAACCAATGTATCATGTGTACGAATATTGATTGTTTTCGATATTACATAGCTTATTTGACTGACCGTGGGTTTCCGAGACCAAAATCTCCGCTTAAAACATATTCTTGTTTGTTTTGTAAAACATAATGACATGGACATGTTTTATACAGAGATTTTCGTCTCGGAAACCAAAGGTGGGTGTTGTGGTTAAGTTTATCGTTTTTTATTTGTTTTTAGATTACTTTTACTCAAAAAGATTAAAAAAGTTTTAAATTTAATAAAAATGAGAAAACTTGGGCAAACGCTATGCACACATGCATTATGGAAGGTGGGGTTTTGTCCGATTCCATAATAAATACCGATATAAATAATTTAAACACGTGAATGCGGCAAACGGTGTTATTCATTGGCTTTCGAAGTATTGAGGGGAATAATATTTTTTATTCAAACCGAGGTGAGTCTCCAGATATGGAACACTAAAAAAATACACAAAACATTTTCGCGCTGCTAAACACTCGCTTTATTTTACCAAAATATTGTTTTTTATACTTACAGGGCTAAAAATCACCTTTTCCCGACAAGATAATTATGAGCACTGCGCTACAGTAACCATAAACAATGAAATAAATACAAGTAACTGCGAAGAAACTCGACCTTTCATATGTGAAATGGAAGTTAACAAATAGATTTGCACATCATTCTTTACAAATGTGTATGATTAAAATAAATCTTTGATAAAAAAGTGGTGTATTAATGTATTCTGATGTAAAAGCAGCAGTTAAATTAGCGCGAGTCGTTCCGCAGCACACAATGTTAGGTGTGTTGGGGTGCGAGGGGAGGGCACAGCGCAGCGCCAATGACATTTGACCGCCAAGATATTTGAAAAGAGATATATAATTTTATGGTTTTTATTTCCTTTATTGGTTCCTAAGGGTATTCGTCTATGACTTTCAAATAACTCAGCAAATAGTCAGTTTTCATTGTTTTGGAAGGGGAAAATGAATAGCAGATCGTCTGACATTAATTATCCGACGCCCATGGACATCTGCAACACCAGAGGAACCGCAGATGCGTTGCCGACCTTTAAGGGAATTGTTTGCTCTTTTCTTGAAGGACCCTAAGTCGTGACGAATGTATTTTTTAAATTCCTAAAAATATCAAGAAATAAATAACACACACAAGTAAAAATAAAAATTTACTAATTTTATTGTGATTTACTTTTAATGATACAATAATTGAATGGTCGATTGAGTTTGAACTTTTAAAAATAATATTCAGCTTTGACATTTTAGTATAGAGGTTGTCAAACACCGTTTCGGCTCGGAACATCGTACGAGTCGCTGGGCAGAACACAATGTTAGGTGTAGCTGGGTGCAGGGATACGGGCGGAGGGCAGAGCGTAGAGGACCTTGAGCCACCAAGATATTTGAAAAGCTATATACTAATATAATTAAACATTATAAACAACCAAATATACACGCATCAAAAGCTTCCGATAGTTGGTATAATTATTGAAAAAAATGCCTCTACAGTGTTAATTATAAGTCTTGTTGAAATTAAAAAATTGAGTCATTATTTTCCAAGACTAGCTTTAGCCGGCGTCTTCGTCCGCGCAATAAAAAATATTGATAAACATAGCCTGTTACTGTGAGAACATAGCTTTCTAAAGGCAAAAGTAGTTTTGAAATCTGTCTGGTAGTTTTTGGGTTAATTCGTTACTTACGAAAAAATACGAATATTTCCTTCTTTTTAGTATAGATAGGACACATTTTTCACTTCATGAAGATAAATTTTGCAATAACAGTATTTCTTAGCGGTTGCAAACTTTTTTTGATGTCTGTATTTCAATGTCACTCTGCGATTTTATACTAAAAAAAAACTTAATTGTCTATGTTCTACATCTATGCCAAATTTCAGCAAGATCCATGCAGCCATTTTGGAGATACCTTCTAACAAACATCCATCTATCTAAACATCTGGATTTATAATAGGTGAATTGCTTAAGCAAATTAAAAATAAATTTTTTATTGTTTTCTTTTAATATTTGGCGACAGTATGATATGAATTGTTTTGTGCGATTATTTTTTTTTTAACACAATATAAAGCGTAACAAAGTAATTTAAAATCAATGATAAAATTTAACAAATGCTAATCTCTATAAATATAATTAAATGTCACAAATCAATCTTCAATCAGTTCAGTCCGTTTTCATCTTCACTCAAACATTTCTTGACTTTATGCTAGAAATATTAATGAAAACATTAAAAAACAGCAATTTAATGAGATTATAACAGGAGACTGACAGTAGGTTTCCGAGACCAAAAGCTCTGTTTAAAACAAATTATTATCTCTGTTTTATCAAAGACATTGACAACAATGACAATATATTTCATACAGAGATTTTGGTCTCGGAAATCCATGGTAATTGGATCACTCTTGACCACAATCGTCAAAATTAATTCAGTTGTATAAGCTCTGAGCCATCAAAATGTAACTAATTTATACAATACTAGCTGTCGCAACTCTATCTGCGGGCACATAAAAAAAATTACTAGCTTATTTGTTCTTCCAGACTATATTCTATATCTGCCAAATTTCATCAATATCAGTTGGACTGTTCCGGAGATACCTTCAAACAAACAACCATCCATCCATCTAAACATTTGCATTTATAATATTAAGATAACATAAAAAGTGTAAGTATTTGAGAACTTAGACCATCCTACTATTTTAAATGAGAATTTTTCAAAGGATGGATGGATGTTTGTAAGAAGGTATATCCAGAATGACTGAACATATCTCGGTGAAATTTTGCATAGATGTAGAACATAATCCTGAGGGACATAAAGGCAAATAATTATTTTTATAATCCGCGCAAACGTAGTCCCGGGCAAAAGCTAGTGCTCGCCAGCTCTTACACCTCAAAGCTAATAACAATATACATCTATTGAGTGTCTCGGGCACTAATCATACTACTGGATACATACCTTATGCATAATTAGAGATTCCCGATATCCTCTTCAAATAATCTTTTCCCACCTTTGAGTAATTTTTCGGAATTATCACTGTATTTCTTTGTGTACTCCTCCAATCTGATCAACCATTGGGCCCAGTGTTCTCGCAGTTTGTCAGTGGACAGATGAAACACGTCCGCTTTAGAGCCATCAGTATAAGCTATAACTAATAAAGCATCTCGTACACTTAAATGCTTGTAATTAAGATCATTACAGACCGCACCAAAGTATGCTGCCAATTGAACTGGATTGTCATATGTTAAAGATATCGCTTTCTTAAGCTTATCTGATTTCTTCCATTCAATAAGTGTAGGCCTGTCTCTGGAATTGGAAAAATTCAATATTAATTTTCAGCCTGCTCTTTTCCCAATAAAGAGTCACAGTATGTGTTAAAAGTAAAATAAATTATAATGAAAATTATATTAATTTTCATAATAATTTCCATGATGTAAAGAACTTAATGATGCCTCTCTATGATTGTGTCAAAGTTAATAATTGAATTCATTAATTCAAATAACTTAAACAAATTACTCAGTTTTGGTCTCAGCCCAAAACTGGACTTAAAAATTATTTAATACAAAACTTTCATCATCATCATCATCAGCTCACTATACGTCCCCACCGAGGCGCTCGGAGCCTATCCAAGTTAAGGGTATATGGCCATAATCAACCACGCTGGCCAAGTGCGGATTGGTTGACTTCACACATATCTTTGAATTACTTCTCAGATATGTGCAGGTAGCATCACGATGTTTTCCTTCACAAAACTTTGCACTATATAAATTTTTGGATGCAACAAAGGTGTGCCTAGACCGCGCCAAATGGAAGTTGGTAGCCTAACCCTCTGTATGGTCAAGTTATCTTCATTTGTTAGATTTCAATTTTGTTAGGATTAGTTAATACTTACTAATATTATAAATTCGAAAGTAACTCTGTGTCCTTCTTTCAAGCGAAAACAAAATCTACTGAACAGATTTAAATGAAATTTGGCACACAGATAATGTAGAACATAAGAAAGGATATAGCCTTAAGATTTTTTTACAGTGAAAAAGGGCTTATAATATATATGACCAATACTTACTCATAATCGGCTATAGCATCAAAAATCCCCCTGTACTTCAATACAGGATGTACAACATTTGATTCAATAGCTTTGGGTGATGATATGCTCTTCAGTACCTCACCCACAGACACCCATACTGGTTCTACATCTTTTTCAATCCTTAGTTGACTGCGGGGTTGTGTGAAATAATTCTTTAATGTACTATGGAATTTAGTACCAAGTGCTAATTGTGCTGAAAAATACAAAAATCACAAATAAATCTTTTTCTTCTTAATATAAGTCTTGTCAATATAAAGCGTTGTCACTACTGGTATTATGCTTCCATACTTCTCTATCAGCTGCCATATCTAAAATCACTCCCTTCTTCGGATAACCTCTTTCACACAATTGCTCCATACTTTCTTTGGTCTTTCTCTATCTTTAAATAATTTTTAAATGTTCACTTTTAAATTTAGATAAATAAATACATGAGTTTGTAGCCAACGTTAGTATTCAATAAGTGATGTAAATAGAAATAAATGAAAACTTGTTTGATATATCTTGTAACCTGTTTATATAACACTAGCTGTCGCCCGCAACTCCGTCCGCGCGGAATTAAAAAAACTATTGGTCACAGCATAATATTATATAGCCTAAAGCCTTCCTCTATAAATGGACTATCCAACAAAAAAAGAATTTTACAAATCAGACCAGTAGTTACAGAGATTAGCAAAAACTTCCGCTTTATAATATAAATATAGATACAAATCAATTTTAATTCTTTTGATAATATATTATGTTTCTAATATTATAAATATTAATGCTTGGATGAATGGATTAATGCTTGCTAGATGGTATCTCCGGAATTGCTCAACAGATATGGATGGAATATGGCACAGATGAAGAACACAGTCTAGAATAAAACATAGGCTATGTATGATCCCATAAATGTATACAGTTTACATGGGATGAGTTTAATTTAAATATTTAGTCTTCTTCTTTTAATTACTAGTGGACCCCATCATTTAATTTCGATGATTTCGCCCACAACAAGGTTGAAGGTAATTGAAAACGTAAAAAGAAAGATTAAAAGATGTTTACTCAATAACTGAACAACAGTTCAACACAGTCTTGAATGACAAATAAGACATTTCATTCTTTGTTTCATTCTGAATAAAAGAAATGCGAGCAAAAGCTAGCATTACAATAAATTCTATAAACTTAATGCATATTTCCTCTAAGTAAAAGTAATGTACTTGTTAAAAAAATAACTTTATAGCCATCACCTTGACCTTTCTTGAACTAAATGATAAGATGAATTGTTGTTTCAATAAAACGTTTTTGTATTGTATAGTGATTTATTTTTCTTTGATAAAATAGTACAGATAAGTAATCTTTCTGTTTGTTTATATCAACAAAGAATTCCATTGTGACATTTGCATTTACATATATTGCCATCTCTGTTTTTTTTTCAAAGAAAATGAAAGGGATGACAATATATACTTGAAGTGTCACATATTTATATTTTTTAAACTTTCACTAAGGAAATAAATGCAAGGAGAGCAAGCCAATCAAGGTCTTTCATAACAACATACATTTTAATATCCTAACAATTTGAAAGACTTGGTATTAAAGCCCTTAGATGTAATATACTTTCTAATTGTAATCCAAAGGAAATTATACTAAATTTACTTCTATTTAATATTAGACAATAGAACAAATTACTTATTATTATATATAGCTTAATCACCAAATTATATTTTAGATGCAAGCTTTATTGGACTCTAATAAAGTCCAATTGTATTCTAATTGTTTCTATCGCAAAATGAAGTTAATCAATTGAGTGCATTAATAAATTAATAAAATTTGTGTTGTAAATACCTTCATAAAATCTGTTAAATTCATCCAAGCCCATTTCAGCTATCCGTTCCTTCTTCCACTTTTCTAATGCAACTCTTGAATCATCTGTCATAGTCTTATTTAAGATCAGTGTAACCGATGGGTACTGTTTTGCAAAATCATTTTGATGCGGTTTGATTTGAAGAATCTTGTCTTCACTAACATAGCCAGTTTCAGCAGCTGAACTTCTTGCAGTGTTACTCACAGCAAATGTTTTTATCCCTCTAAGAGCATTGTTGTTTAGTAAAACTGCAGCGTAGTTGATACAATTCTTCGTATTTTGCCACATATTCCTTTTAAAAATCCCAAAAGTCCGATCGTAATTTAAACAACGAAGCACATGTTCCGAAGCACTAAATTTCTGCGTACTTTCACTTGATACACCCGCCTTGTTGTTTTGATGTGACGTTTGGCTATTTTTAGCTGGAACAAACAGAATATTTATCTACGAATGTCTAAATACGAGATTGCGTCTCTAATAGGATAGGCGCCAGTGTCATATGATTCGACAATTTATATTGGCACAAAATAATTGTGGCTACATTGTTTATTAAATAAATACCTGGCTAGCTGACAAGACTCGTGCGACTGATCGGAAATATGTGACAAAACAAAAACAACTTAATATCGCAAATGTCTCAAAGCCAAGAAGTAGGAACTATATAGGAACTACTTTTATGGAAAGAGAACTGCATTTTATTACAAGGTTGACAAAGCTAGAACACGGAATACTCACTAGACTTTTGCAAACGAGTTTTCTTTGGTTTCTTCCTATCTAACAATGGCCCGAACAATTCCTTGTTCTCTTTATGGTATAGTTTTATTTTTTCCGCGGGGTTCAAAATAGAAGAGGATTTAACCACTTTAGTTCGGATAAAATCTAGTTTCGTTTGCACAGACGCAACACGGACTATTATACGATCCGGTCGGAGCATTGCTTAAATCGTATTCAAGATTAATATTTCACAAAGTTCACGAGATTTACAAGTGATAAATAATATCACTCAAAGGAAATGAATTCAAAATTCAAAATTTGTCAATTTAACCTTTCTGCCAATCACTGACCAGTTAATCAATTTCTCATTTTATTATTTAAAAATTTAAATGAATCAAAAATAGAAATTAAAATAATGGACCCAGATTAAATATAATATAAACTTATTAAAAACATGCTTATTTGGAGTATATTTTAAAGGATCAGATGGGGAAACCTGTGAAGGAAAGGATAGGGCAGAGAAAATAATGGAAATAATCTCAATTGTCTTGTGATTTTGAAGGAAATGAATTGTGATTTTATTGTTGATTGACAAATGTTATTAAAAATTCTAGATTATGTACTCTGTGGTAAAGTTATTAAATTCATTATGCGCCATCTATACGTATAAAATAGTAACTTTTTGTCTAAACAAATTATAACACTTCTAAAATGAATACATAGATGTCTCTCATATTACCGATTTTTTATATTTTTTTGGAAAAAATGAATCGTTTTTATCAAATACTTTGTACTTTGCATAAATGTATGCATACATATATAAATATGAAATAGAAATCCGTAATAGCGTACTAGGCGTGTTGTTATTATTAAAAATCACCAATGCAGATGTGAACGTAAACAAAACGTATTGGAGCGGTATATTCTAGCGTAATTTGTTCTTTATCACAATTGTATAAAGTTCAGAATGTTTAATCGTGTAATGCACGTGTTGCAAGCGACTGCACTGCCTTCTTTCATCTTGCGCCGTGCACCGACATCATACAGATTCCTTCCTGTATTTACTAAATGTAACATCATTATCGTAAAAATATGCGCCGAAAGCGGAAGACATGGTTCATCTTACTACACTAAGTTTGTGGGTTAGTGTACATGTGGTGCAGTTTTAATTAAGTAAACTGAGTGTAAATTACGAAAGTCATAAAGAAAATGCTTTCGTTATACTTTTAATATGATTAACTAAATATAAGTTGGACCTAAAGTATCTTGAATTGTGTTTAAAGCAATAATAAGAAGTCTGTGGTGATTCTGATACTCTTTTTCTATTTTATTTTATGATAAGTGGCAAATGAGCAATTGATTTCGTCCGAACCCGAGCATAAATTCGCTGAAATAGCGAAGTAACCGATGCCCATAGACATCCACAATTGTAAATGAGTCGCCATTTTCCATTTACAGAGTAAGGGACGCTCAGAAAATAAGAAAACTAAAATAAATATAAGTTTAACATAATAATAAAGAATATTGAAGATCGAAGAATAACGAAAAGGGAGATAAAATAAATTGAATTCCGTTGACGAGTTCAGAAGTAAATCTGCCTGTAGGCAAAATCCAATCTCAAACAACCATCTCGTTAAGGAAAAAAAATGTTAAACCTCCGAAACGTTTTCCATTAAATAAACGAGAGATAATCGTGCGTAAATACACTGATATGGCTAAGTATGCGAAATCAACGTAAGCGTAACCAGACACGTTATTACAATGAAGAATTTGCAAGATTAGGGTGCAATTCCACTTAGCGCAAAGTGTAGAATGAGTGTACGGTCACAATGGTATAGATACACAGTCGAACCAGAGAATATACAAAAGAGTGTAGAAGGTTATATAGGTTTCTCTCTAAGCAAAATTTCTTCTTAATTTTCTTGCTTAAAGTAGTCGTTCGTTGGGATCACGACTATTATTTATTCACTTTCACCTATATTGTGTAGTCAAATTATTAAATTCTGTTTCCACTTAGAATCGAATATCGCGTCTTCTTCATCTCATGCCTTTCCATTACTGGAGGTTGGCCGTCAGTTCAGCGAACCCGAATATCGCAGCAAATATAGCGTGCAAAGACTTAATAGCATTGTGAGAGTCAAATAACGTTTCACCTAAATAAATTGGAAATACACGACTGCATATAATTAGCTATATTAAATTATTTGACTAATTATAGAATATTTGGATGTATGGATGAATGGATATTTGTTAAAGAGTATATAAATAACGGCTCTACGGATCTCGATGAAATTTGGAGTGGATGTAGAACATAATCTAGAAGAACACATCGATTACTTTTTAAATTAGCGCGGACAAAGCGTTCGCGGGCGACAGCCAGTGACACAAACATTTAAAAACATTATTCTTATAAAGGCAAACAACAACGATTACTCGTTTTCGCTTTTTAAGCTATTATATAAACTCTTTCTTGTTATAACAAAGTTAAATCAGTCTACCGAGCTTATAGTTGTCGAAACTTGGTTCATATAACTTCTCAAATTTAAGTTTCCTCATGGGGACGATGCAGTGGAACGGATCGCATCCGTGGACATGAAAATGCACTCGGATAATATTCTAGTCTACGAACGTCGTAACATTAGCTATATTTAATACATTTAAGTATTAGAAATAGAACATAATTCAGTTAAAAATAAAAAAAAATCTTAGCTCCTAGACTATAATCTTATTATTATAGTCCAGGAGCTAAGATTTTTTTTAAAAAGATATCTTAGAATACAAATATCTTCTTACTAATATTATAAATGCGGATTTTTGGATGGATGAATGGATGTTTGTTTGAAGGTATCTCCAGATATCTCTCTGAAATTTAGCGTAGATGTAGTACATAGTCTGGAATAACACAATTAAGTTCATTTATCCTCGCAAGCGCAGTCGCGAGCGATAGCTAGTGGTTAATAAAGATGATTCATAAATTATGCTACCATTAAACTTAAGAATTTTACAATTTTCCGGATATTGAGCAATAACTTGGTAAGATCTAACTTTTATCTGCTTTGTTCTGCTATATTTTTTAATACAATAGTTTTTGTACAGGGAAATAATCATAAAGAGCTGTCTATACAATAGTTTTTTTTTTACAGGTCACAACAAAACCTAACCAAAAACGAAGTTTTAATGTTTGTGTTAAAAGTAAACGACGTTCCTTTCGAATATAAAAAGAAAAAATATATAAATATAATGAAATATCCAATTCTATTAATAAAAAGGCGAAAAATGAAATATTCACGAAAATTGCTTTTTAGACAACCGGAAATTGAAAAAAAAAACATCCGCCTCACGTCAAAACCAAAACATTATGAAATGTTAAGTAAAGAATTTTAAAGATAGAAGTTGAATGATGTTTAGATTCACAATTTTCATCAAATATTAACTTCATATTAATTTATTCAAATTAAAGACGTGTAGACAGGACAACGTCGGTCGGGTCCGCTATAATCTTATAAATTAGTTTTTCGTTATCAGCTATGCAAATATATATACAGACACTCAGTTTTTATTGATACGTATACAAAATACTACATTAAGAAATGTTATTCTAATCAAAGAAAAGTAAATTCCTAAAATAAATCAAGCATTGTTCTTATAAATCTTGCCCTTGTCATTAATTTTGCTGAAAGAAAAAAGGATTCCCTAACTGCTATGAATAACAATTGGGTCACGTACTAACATCACAAAACATGCTTTGTTTCAAACTTTTTGTATAATATTTTTAAACATGAATCGTCCTTTTATTTTATAATTTACAAACGTGTAACAATTGCCGCATAATATTTTTACTCGTATACTTGCACGAAATCTTAGCGCGGGGATCAGTGGTGGACTATCACAGTTTTTTTTGGTATTCAATGTTCTTAAGTTGTACCATACTCTTTCAGAAAGTCAAATTATGTGAAATTTTGTCATACATTGAATAATGGGACGCATTCGTATAATTGTTTTGTACCAACATAATGACATAAGTTGTTAAATCAAGTCACAGGTTATAAAGGATCTTAATAAATTAATAACATAGTAATCTACTTAAATTTTAACTTGAAAATATTGTGTAGTATTTTTTAGCTTAACTAATTTAACCTACTTCGTACCTCAACAATATCAAAGTGGGTGCCAACTTTTCTGCAATAGTTCCGTTGATAATATAACTTTCGTACATATTCAAGTAGATTCCACCATTATTTCGGGTCGTGACAATCACCTAGAACGGGCTTCCTGCATTAAAAACTTTTCGTCTATACACGAACACCTTGCTTTACGTAATTGAGCTTTTTTAAAAAGTTTCGTATTTTCGTCGTGCCTGAAATCGATAGAGTACTACAAAAAAGTAACTAAGTTCTATTAAAGATTGGCGTCCATATTTTTATACAGAACCATAGATATGCACGTGACATTCAAAAATACTATTTCGGCGGTATTTTAAAAACGCTACGAATTAGGGTCCTTCAAGAAGCGAGGTTATCACCATGTCATAGGCCGGCAACGCATCTGCGGGTCCTCTGGTATTGCTGATGATGTCCATGGGCGTCGTGGAACACCTCGGTGTTCCCGCTACTCGTATGCCCACTTGTTATAAAAAATATATATACCTAGGAAGATCTGATGTGAATATTTTTAAAAAAGAAATGTGGTTGTCTAGACATATTGGAGGAGGGGAGGGGGCAAAGAAAAAGCAGTTCAAATGTTTCCACCGACGAAGTTTAAGGAAACTTGTTTATAAAGACAACAAACATAAGATAGAGGGAACATTTTGAGGTTATAAGAGAGCGATATAAAAGATTTACGAGCAGACGGCGACACGTTTCCGGGCACTAATATTAGGGTGCCTGGGTTTACGTCAGGTAAGTATGAAAAATAGGCACCAGGTGAGGATATAAGAGACAAAAAATTTAGGTTAAATCCTCTCACGTACATTGCGAAAAGTTATTTGACGTATACTGAGAGGAGACTTTATAAGAATTATTTGAATATCTAACTTGTTATTTACCATGATATTTACCACTTCAAAGGATACCCTTAAATACTTGAGCCTCTCTCCAGCCATATAACGCCTCCTGGGTATAGGCCTCCTCCAACAGATTGCTACGATGACCACTGCTATGCTACATGCATCCAGGCTACCTTGAGCAGATCACTTGAGCCACACTAAAGTCTAACCTACCAAATACTAAGTACTATATGGACAGAAAGTCCGTTTGGTACCTAGTATTTGGTAGGACAACATTTGTGGAATGTAAAATAGAATTTGCAGGCAAATTGGCAGATTATTCATCTATAATATTATTTTGTCACAATGTTAGTTACCATAATCATCTGAAACGGCTTGACCGATTTTTATGAAATTTTCATACATGTTTAGTAGGTCTGGGAATCGGCTACCTAATTTTTTATGCCGCGTGCACGAAGTCACGGGCGACAGCTAGTTTAATTTATAAAAGTGAATTGTTAATTTATTTTTTGATTTTAATTTTAACAAATCATAAAACCTGTGTAATAGCGGCAAATTATAATTGCCGTCAATTATTTCCTTTAGTACTTTCTCCAGTAATAAATGTATTCCTCGAAGCTAACGTCCAGTTCTCATTAAAGAACACTCTCATTATTTTAATTATTCCCCTTGTTATTTACCCCATTTCATCGTCCATTCATCTTAATTGGATTTTATTTTGGTTATATTAAATTACGATAGACAATTTTCTTAAAGAACCAAACCAAAGACTAATTATTTTCACCAAAAAAACTGCACTTACGTTAAAAATCCAAAAAAATCAGTTAGCTTTCTTACTGTTACAGTTGCGTAAGTTTGGTTGTTTGGATGAATGTTTATTTGAAGGAATCTTCACAGTACTCTCTTAAACTTGGCATAAAATCCAGAATATGTCTTAGATAGTGTAGAAGAACACATAAGCTACTAATATTTTTTTATTTGTTTTGCAAATCATTTCACTTTATGTCATAGTTGTACATAAAAAAGTAAATAACGTAAAAGCCATGTATGTCTGACGTACCAATGTTTACTTAATTTAAGCGTCAATCGAATATGCATTGGAATAGTAATAAATGAAAGTATCTTTTATTCTTTGATATTTTCTCATATAACGTAGGATCGCCGTAAAACTTTTTCTATCTTCAACGAAACGTTACGTAAGATTTAATTTGGAATCAAGGTTCTGTAAAAATATTCGTAGCTTATTGCGATATCTCAGAATTTCACAAAGAGTCTACAATAAAATAAAATTTTCAAAGATGTCCTTATAAGAAAGGACCCTCACAGAAGTTTAGGCACTTAAGATTCTTCCAGTAATTATTTTTAACAAAACACGTATGAAAGAGATACATAATATGTAATCTTCATATATGTGGGAAAAGGACAGATATGTTATTACTTTACTGGACTGGACTTAACAAAGAAGACTCAAATTACATCTTGACAACTCCGATTAATTTTGCTAATATTATAAATGCTAAAGTTTATATGAATAGATGGATGTTTGTTAGAAGGTGTGTACAGAACAGCTGCATGGATCTAGATGAAATTAGATATAGACGTAGGACATCTGAAGAACACAACTACTAATTAAGTTTTTTTTATTTCGCCCGGACGGAGTCGCAAGCGACAGCTAGTCGTGTACTAGTGACATAGTATTATAATTTCGATTTGCAATATACTTATATTTATAATGTCATTGTATATTCGTTCATAACTAATTAATAATTCTTAATATCAGTAAGTTGAATCATCAGTGACAAATGCAGTTTGCACTCACCAAATATTTATGATGATAACCAATTGATAGGTCGTTCACGTATTGTCATTGGCGGTGTTTTTATGTACTTGTTATAAAGGTTACATAGCCACCCATCTGTAAAGTCAATAATTTCTTATAAGTAGGAACAACATAAAATATCTTCTCAAAAGCTTCTTTTAGGTAGAAAATCTTATTCATATTTTATAAAATACTAGCTGTCACACATGACTTCTTTCTTACGCGCGGGATTAAAAAACATTTAATAGCCGATTCTTCGACCTACTGAATATATATAATACATATATAAAATTTCATAAAAATCGGTCAAGCCGTTTCGGAGGAGCATAGTAACTAACATAGTGACAACAGAATTTTATATATATAATATGATTTCAAAAGTTGTAATAATACAATTTTTTCCTAATAGAAATTAATGAAAAGTATTTTTTTTTTGTTGACCAAAAGCGGCACACAACTTATTCTACATAAGGTATGGTATAGATAAATTTAAAAATGTATGACGCACCTTCCGCTGGCTTCCAAGTCTAGGCTCTGATTAAAAATTTAACGTTATTCTAGCCTCGAAACAGACCAAACATTTTAGCAACTAGAATTTTTTGTTCTGAATTTAAAACAGTGGTTCATAGCAATGTTTTATGAGTACATTGTGTTAAAATTTTGTTAAGTTTACTGTTATAATATCTAAATTTATCAGAATAAACTTAAAAATTGTGTATTTGATATCGTCTTACAACTAAAACTTTTCTTTTAAATATATTCATGTTATGTTTCATGTATACTATCATAATTGTTTTCATATCCATATTACTACTTAAAGCCAGCTTCACACTTTCGCACTTATTTAAGGCTCTTCTCAAGACCTTGCGACGCGAATATTGCGTAGCGTGCTATTTACCCACAACGCTGCTTCGTCGTCGCGAATCGTACATTTGGTCAGTACAGGCACAGCCACTTGCAGCGATTTTTCAATCGACGTTAATTTATCTACACTAAAACTTAAATTAATAGTCTTAGTAAGGTTACTATTGTCATTTAGTCTTAGACGCATATTGTACATTAATTTTCCTTCATATTACACGACAGCACGACGCTTGGTAAGCGCTAAGTGAGTTAGTGTTAGTTTGCATATTAAGTTTTAATAGAATTATGCCTGAAACTTAATACCAATTCAAAGTTGCGGCTTTACGCTACAAGATAGCAAACAGGGCGACCTTGATTCTTCAAAATAGCGAAAAGACTACCTACTACTACTACCCCGCATAAGACATCTGCATTTGTTACCTAACTTTAAAAGAGGTAGAGGACGCACAGAAAGAAGATATTTCTCCTCACAGCCAGTCGTCACTTCTGTCTGAAACACGTCTTTTATAAGGAAGGGGAAGAGAGCTATTTGGCCTCCGGCACGCAAACTCGTCAGTCGAAATGTGAAAAGATTTCCACTTCACGTCTGTCTTCTATGTGGTCTTGATATTGGTTAGCCGGCCCATTCGTTCCGATGTGTGTACGATTTCCTCTATAATTATAAAAGGATATTTAATTTCAAAAACATATCTATTTGAATTGTAAATATGAACGTTTCACGATACAAGTGTTAAATCGGATTTGAAAGCCATAATAAAGACGAAACGAAATAAGCTAATGTAAAGCAAATTAGAACGACGTATTTAGGTCAAATTACAAGCTTCAGTACAAGTTCTGATAACTACATTTTCATGACCCAGTATGTCATTTTAGAATTAACTTTACAGTATCTAAATTTGATTTTATTTAAAGCAGAATAATCTGGTTTTGTGTATTAATTTTTGACTGTAATAACACCAAATTAATTGTAATATTCAATTACAAACTTCATTTAAATATTTATGTTAGTTTTATAAAAATAATTATGTATAATGTCACATTGGATTTAATACGAAAATATCCAATACTGTTGTTAATACATTAATAAAATAAAATGAAATAGCCGGTTTTCCATCTCTTTTTGAAAGATTGAAAAGGATGGCACAATGTTTTCGTACAAGTATTTTAGCAGTGGAAACCTACCGTCAAATACTACACATTACTTTATCATCGACAATTACTAAGAAATGTAGTAGTACTAAATTTTTTTAGTACGTCGTGTTCGTTCAATGGGCCTAGCACGAATATTTGTGGCAATTGCGTTAGTATCGTCATCGTAAATTAGGTTAAAATTAGTATGAGATTATTGGTGTACTTTACGTCCGATCTAGGTGCTGTAGAAATTTTGTCGATGACGATACGATGGCGATTGTCACAAATATTCGTGCTAGGTTCACAGTTTCTACAGGGTGTTGTAATTTATCAATAACTACTGTTTTTATCTTGTAATATTTTCCGTGTAACACTATTAAGTTTGTGTTCTAACAGTTTTTTTTTTATAAGAGAAGGGGGCAAACGAGCTGCGGGCTGACACCCATGGACATCTGCAACACCAGAGGAACTGCAGATGCGTTGCCGACCTTTAAGCATTTTTAATAATTAATTATTTGAAGTGTTTAAAATACGATATTGAAATAAAATAAAATATAATTTTAACAATATTAACGAATAAATATCATTCTCGTACATAGATACGTTTATGGCAATGAATACGAACCCTAAGTATATGTTTTTACGAAAAATATTATGATGAATGTTAAACTTATCTGTATTAATTATATAACCATTGGTTTCTGAGACCATAATCTCTGTATATATCGTCATCCCTGACATTATCTTTGTCAACGTAAAGATAACAATGTGTTTTAAATGAAGATTTCGGACTCAGAAACTCACGGTTAGTCAGTGAGTTCATTAATATCGAACACACATATTAATGAAACTGCAATCGACAGGGATTTGCAGGTGTGCGCATAATTAATGCAGCATCCCACTGGTACATTGACCTCAATGCGGCGTTCCATTTGCTAATTAGAATATTTCAAAGCTCCACTATCCAGTACTTTTACGTTTGTACATAGAAAGTTAACATTATTTACAGTACATGCTTTCTAATTACTTATATAAGAAAATGCTTAAAAAAACAAATGATTAAATGTAATCATGACCGTTAATGACCTAATCATGACTGGTAATGACCTAAAAACCAAGTTTGTAGCGTTGGATAAATGATGAATTAACTAAAGAGAGAGCAGAAAGGATAAGATTTGGATCTTTGGATACATTATCTACCAAAAGAGAAGAGAAGAGAACTATACGATAACTGTGGAAATGTTCTTTACTACTTGACTTAACTATTACTCGTAAGTACCAATGTTATGAATTCCTTACTATTTCGTCTAATTTTAGTTGCAATCTAAATGACTGGATCGCGTGTTTATCGTCGCTTGTGAGCAGGAATCTTCTTGAACTATTCGAATGATCTCAACATGCAGTCAAGGAATTCATATAGAGATAAGAGTACGAGTATCTTATTAATATTATAAATGGGAATGTTTACCTGTATGTTTGCTGGTATTCGGGAAAGGTTGAACGGATCTTGATTAAATTTGGCACAGAAGTAGAACATAGTCTGGATGAAAACGTAGACTTAATTTTGATTTTCGAATACATTCTCCTATTATATAAATGCGAATGTTTGGATGGATGGATGTTTGTATGAAGGCATCTCCGTAACAGTTGCATGGATATCGCCGAAATTTGACATACATGTAGAACATAGTCTGGAAGAACACACAGGCTAATTATGTTTTTTTAATTCCGCGCAGGACAGCTAGTAGTAGAAATAAATACTATAAAAACATAGTATAGAATTTTTTTTAGGTCAGGAATTAGAAGCTAATTTAATGTTAATAACCTGTATGCCTCAAATACTAATCGGATCGGCAAATAAGCAAGTAATGGTATAATATATCACACAATTATATAATATTTAAAAACAATACCATTTGTTTCCTATCGTCAACCATAGACGAATATGAACGACGACTTACCAAGAAAAAGATATCAAAAACGTCACCGCAACCGTTTGTAGCATTGTCACGTAGATATAGCCGATAAATTTATTACGAAAATTGTTTATGAATACAAATATATCGACAACAGTTTAACTACTAAGATTGTATTGTTAGAAATATCATTAAGTTTTATATTTCAATTAAATCCAATCAAGATATACTATAATAATAATACTTAAAGCGTAAATAACTACGTTTTGATTGTCTTTGAAATATAGATAAGCGAAAGCTAATCTTACTTCATACTAATATTATAAATACGAATGTTTCAAAGGATGTATAGATGGATGTTTGTTTGAGGTATCTCTAAAACTGCTGAACAGATCTCGATGAAATTTGTCATACATGTAGAACATAGTCTAGAAGAACACATAGGCTACTACTACTACTAATTGTGTTTGATTTTAATTCCGTGACGGAGTCGCCAGCGACAGCTAGCCTTACTAATATTATAACTGCGACTGTTTAGATGGATGGATGGATGTTTATTTGAAGGTATCTCCGGAACGGCTCAGCGGATGTTGATGAAATTTGGCAGAGATGTAGAATATTGTCCGAAAGAATACATAGGCTCATTTTTTTTTTTTAATTCCGCTGGGACAAAGCTAGTCATTAAATATAAGAGGGATCATTTAACATGTTACATTTACTTTACATGTACATTTGTTTCGTCAGTGGGAACTCACGATTAGCATATATGTTGTGGCGTTGTAGTGAATCAGAAGATGTATACAGATTAACCAAAGATATTTACCAATTAATTATAGAATTTTTATACTTTATTATGTTGCTAGAATTAAATATATTTAAAACCATTTTATAAAAGATATTTCTGTCCAACGATTCGCTGATAAAAGTTTCAAAGGTTTTCTTTCTAAAGCTTTTATAACTCGATTTGAAATCTTTTTGATTTCGATTTTTTATCTGGAATATGACGTTTGTGAATTTATTCCCAAATTACATTTTACCAACGTCTGAAGAACTTTCATTTCGTTCTGAAAAATCATCTAATTTCCCTGTAGACTGTGGAATGAAACTGACTATAAATATTGAAAGAAATTGAATTAATTAGTGAAATGGTTATAAGTCTCATTTGTTTTTCATGACGAACGGAAGTTTTTAATGGTAAAACCATTAAAAACTTCCGTTCGTCTCATAATAAATATGTTCATATGTCCGTGCTTTTGTGAACGCCTTAAGCCGAAACGGCCCTTTCAATATCTATACATATTAATAAAATTGGAATATCTGTATATAATATCGAAAAGAAATAATATTTCGTCCACATGATTTTTTGCAGTCGCGCTTAAAACATTTTTTTTTTCAAATTATTTTTTTGTCTGCAAGGCCACGTTTGTTACGGGTAATCTCCGAAATTTAAGATCGATTTTTGACTGGACTATTATAGGCTATTTTTTAACTCAAAAAGTTTGCGAGCGATCGCTAATTATTTTTTTTTTCATAGTATTTCTTTATATCTCTTGCGAGTCTCGATTTTTATATTACGTATGACTCTACACGTCTACAGCATTTTTATACGCGTATTCCCGCAAACTAGAGAATGATTGCGGTTAAAATTGTCACGTACCAAATATTGATGTTTACGACATATGACACATCCAGTCATCCACAAACCTAAATCAAAAAAGTTGCCATTGAAATTTAAACTTTGTGGTTTAGACATTAGGTACTAATTTTAATTAACTATATAGTTTTTTTTGTTTTATTAGTTATACAAATATGGTGTGAAAGGTATACCGTTTCGTGACGGCTATAAATCAACTAATCAAATATATTATCAAGGTCAGTATGTAGTGTGCGTCCCGGAGGCCTAATTTAGTTTCTCTCTTTCCTTTCTATGCATCCTCTCCTCCGTCGATTAAAGGTAGGCAACGCATATGCAATTGCGTATGTCTATGGGCAACGGTCACTTCGCTATTTCAGCGATTTTAGGTGGCCGCTCGCTCGTTTGCCACCTTATGATATAAAAAAATCAGTCTTTATTATTAGACATTCGGATTAAAACTAGTAGAATTAAATTTCATAACTTGCAAAAAAAAGATAGCACCTAACCGTGTCTTAAAATCAGAAATAAACATTTCGTTTTGATTTTACGGTCTTTTTTTTTAAATCAGAGCAGATCTCGTTATTTCTAATTTGATTGTAATTATCAAAATTAAAATTATTATATAATTATAACATAAGGATTAGTTTTATTACCTGTCCCCTTCCCAAGCTTTTCTTTTACAGGAAAGGGTAGGGATTCGTCGATTAACGATAGGCAAAACGTGTCTATAGCCAGCGGTCGCTTCTCTAATTCAATCGAATCGAATCAGGTGATCACTTCCTCGTTACCAACCTTATAATATAAAACGAAAAAATTAAATTTAAAATTTATTTTTCGTAAAGTAGGTTTTTTTAATTCGTTTCAGTTTCATCAGTAATCTTGAATAATTTAGATTATGGGAACGTATAATTTTGAAACGTCAATCATAAAAAGGTTGCTGAAACGAATCCGCATCTGGTAGAATTTTAACAAGATCGATTCCCATTAAGCAGTTTATGAAACATTTAAATGGAATTTATGGAATACGCGATCGGTTTGCGCCTTTGAATTAATTTTAAGGTTAAGCATTTGTATAATGTATTTATTTGAATTAATTTAATTACAGTATTCTAAATCAAATAATTATTTAAAAAATATATTTATATCGCCTAATACTATGTATGTATGTAACAAGCTTTTTTCTTCATAGTAAACTAACATTTGTACTTGATAATATTTGTTATTTTGACAAAAGTTACACGGGACAGATAATTCCTTGGTCTCTTTAAAACCCTCTGGTGATGGACACGGGGGAGTCCATCACCGGCGACTGAGGGTTGTCTTCCCCCCGAGAGGGAGCAGCCTCGGCAGCTGGCGCAGACGGGGCCGCGGACGAGAGCGTGCCCGTGGTCCCGTCCCGATGCGTTGGAGGAACAGAGAGGTTTAGTGGGTATGCCTCCGCTATGGAGGAGAATGATCTCTTTAAAAAAATTGACATCCATCGTAATTTAAATTAACATTTTAAATGCGAATGTTTGGATGGATGTTTGATATTGAAATTTGGCACACATTTAAAACGCTATTATTTTTTTAATTCCACGCAAACGGAGTCAGCTGTCAAATATTTGAAGAGCTGTTTTTGCAAAGTAAACCTACAGTACAGTATCGTGTTAGTAACGATGATGCAAGTATTTTTGGGAATGACATTTATGAAGCCTTACATAGACAAAACAAGGGTGTTAGAGGGTTCTTTATTAGTCGACGTTGCGAGAAAAGAGGGTTTTATAGACATTATCGGGTTAGGCAGAGTGCCAAAAACGCTTAGCCTGATTCACTTCAAGTGAAAATTGAATTTAAATCAGTTTAACGATGTTGAAAAGAATAATGCACTTTTTCATCGATTTAAGGCTTATAATAATTATAAAATGTTTGTCAGTATTTATTAAGTAATCGAAGGATATTGCTTTGAAGGTATCTCTAAACCTGCTCCACGGATCTTGATGCAATTTGGCAAAGGTGTAGAACATAGTCTGGAAGAATACTTACATAGGTTACTGATTGAGTTCTTTTTAAATTTCACGCGGATAGAGTCGCGGGCGACAGCTAGTTAATAAATAGTTTAAAACAAACTGAAAAACGCATTAATTAGAATTAGTAAAGTAGCAGTACAAAAAAGACTTAATTGATTCGAGAGTAAGTAAACATCTATTTTCTTTATTACTTCGACCATTCACTGTTGTCAACGTATTTTTTAAAGTCCAAGAAATGCTTATAAAGCTTTTGCAAAACTTTTTCACAGTCTGCACTCACTTGGAGTAATGTCTTCAGTTTATAGCTGAAGCTTTATCTTGTGCTTTTAAAAGCTCGCCACTGACACTGAGCACCGTTTTATTTTATGTCAACTTTACTGTTAAGTCTACTTCATATTTAGAGCTTTTGAAATAAAATAATTACTGCCATATTTACATACCTCGTATGATCTAAATAAAAACTTTTACTTTTATAACCTAAACAGTTAAATTTTTCATTAAACAAAAAAAAAAAGAGTTAAACACCGTGTTCAGGGGTTAAAGCGTTTGACTTGTAATATGCAGGTCATGGGCTCGAACCACACCGTGTACCAATGTTTTTTTCGATTTACGTATGTATTATACATCTATCCGACATTCTTGCGGTGAAGGAAAACATCATGATGCAAGCTGCACAAAGAAGAAATTCAAAGATATGTGTGAAGTCAACCAACCTGCACTGGGCCAGCGTGGTTGACTATAGCATAGTCACGCCTAACTTAGGGTGGGCTCCGAGCACCTAAATGGGGGACATATAGTGAGCTGATGATGAAAGACAAAGTGTGACCTAGGCAAATAACTAGATGAATATAATATGTTCCAATTGAAATTTAATACAATCGAACAAAGGTTACTTAATTTTTACTCTACAGTGTCTCTACTCTCAACTCTACAGTCTCTCTACTCTACAGTCTCTCTACTCTACAGTCTCTCTACTCTACATTTAAATTTTACTTCATATAATGATAGCTTAAATAGCAGTAGTCTAATAGTCTAAGCGATCGTTATCCAATGTCAAAGCGCTTGTTGTTTGTATAATTTAGTACTGTTTTAATCGGATTTAGCTTTGAACCAAATGCAGTTGCAATTTAGTCGCACTCTGGCAATATGTCGATACGTCGATATTTATGTGATTTATTACTCGCTATTTTAACACTTTCATACGAAAGTGTAGCTATAATTAGGAATACAGGAAATATGTAGACAGTAATCTTACTAATATTATAAATGCGAATGTTTGGATGGATGGATGAATGGGTGTTTGATGGTATCTCCACAACCCCGAACGGCTTTTAATGAAATTTGGCACACACGTACAACATACACTGGAAGAACATATAAGCTACTTATTATGTTTTTTTTAATTCCCGGAGTCGCGGGCAACAATTAGTAACAAAATATCTATATTTATTATCCTTCTTTCTTTTTATCTTTATCCAACTTTTCTTTTTTTATCTTACAAAAGATCTATAAATTCTATGGTATTTTATCTGAATGTACGTTTTTGAGTACGCCAAAAATACAATAAACATCATCCTATACTGAAAACGAGTTTCGACACACATATCGTGAGAAAATGATTAATTCATTAAGCTGTCGTTATTATATTTATTCTTATATTAATGGCTTTAAACAATTTTAAACTCTATCACAATGGGATAAAGTTTATTTTTTTCCGTAGTTGTAAGACTGTAAAATGTGCCCTTGTGCTAATTCCTGAGAAGAGGGGAGTCGGCACTCTTTGGTTATATTATTATGCGTATTACTGTAGGAATGCATCGCCACATGTGATGACATTTTTTTACCTTTTTCAGGTTCTTATTTGGTACTCTTACTCGTCACAATTGCGTGTGCAAAAAAGTGACATCTTAAAATGAAAGGGCACTTTACGTAACAAGCACAGACATAGTACTTATTATTATATGATAAAAATTATAATATTATTTTTAAAAGTTATTTGCTTAAATAATACATAACTATATCGTCATATAAATATAAGTATAGCTATCATAAAATATATTATCTACAGCAAAACAATGGAATTTATTAAACTTAAGTCGTAAAGGTTGAACATATACTTGAATTAGCCATTGTTTTTTGACATAATCAACCTCTTTAGTATATATTGACATATTCGACCTCATTGCCATATAATTTAGAATTAAACTTATTTTGTTTAAAATTGAGTATTGAACGTAAAGTAGAATAATTCAACAACCATTGTGTGATACTTAATATAATTGTGAAGAACTTTTTCAAGGTTAGTTGTTACTTAAGTTAAAATATTATTTTAAATATAATTAAATTAAGAGTTCAATTATAATTGAATCCCTAAGTGGATTGTCTTCCCTTTTTGCGTTCAATGAATAAAGTACTATTGTGGAATCTGGCGGTACAACCGTTAGTAGCATTGAGACGACGATGACGCGAAAACAGTAACTAATAGGACTGAGCTTTTAAATGTGTCTGTATAAAAAACGTTAGTCTGTCTGTATAAAAAAACGTCGTCGTTTGTGCAACTAACTGCTACCTAATTGGTTATTTTGTTAAAGAAGTGAAATGTGTCTCGTTGCATCACCGCGAAGGGCCCTGACTGTACATAACTCCGTTCCCTTTAAGTACTGTTTATTAAAGAGCATCTCACAAAGCTTTATTGACTGATAAGTTCTTTGTAATTTTAACTCCACCTTTGTATTAAACATAAGGGACATCACTGTTAGAGAATAATTAAGGTCAGGACTGCGGTCTGTCTGTATTACTTTTTATATTAATGTTAAAGACGCGCCTTGACCCAAATGGGTATACAGGGGTTATGATTTTTGAATATGACTAAACTTAATAGTTGCAATCATGCGAGAATGTGTAGCTACTTTCTTGAAAAATGGGGATGAAAATAATAAACTTTAAAAAAAAAACAGGCTAAAGTGTGTACAGAATAAAAATTAATACTCTACGTGAATTTATTTTAACACATTTTTTTATTTGCAATGTCACAGTGTCCGTACAAATAATTGCTTTGTCCTCTTTTCTCGGGCACGTAATACAACTATACTTCGTCGAGTTTTAATCTCTAATTGTCCTTGTTCACGGATAAATAAAATGCATTTCCATCTATTGTAGAGACAAATAGTATTAAAGTTTACTTTAAAAAGATTATTCTTCTTCGCCCATATCTGATACTATGTGCAAAAATTTATGTTTGAGTATATTTGTCCTCTATTTTATAAAATTTATAGAAAAACTTTGATCGATTGTTACGAAGTCAAAGAATGCGTATGCCCTAAAAGTGGAAAAAATAATATTTTCATTATCTTACTTATAATATTACAAATGCGAATGTCCTGATGGATGGATGTTTGTTAGCCGGTAACTCCAGAACGGCTGCATGAACCTCGATAATATCTGCTTAGTATCAAAGTACACATAGGCTACTAATTAAGTTTTTTTTATTTTCCGCACAGACGGAATCTCGGGCAACAACTAGTTTAAAAAAATTAATTTGCTTACGCTCTAAAATAGACTCTTGCAATCAGACTCATGCCGCTAAAACACAAATTTAAATTAATTTGTTACGCCATTTCTTTGTTTAAAAGGATATCAAATTTTAATTAATGCTATTGTATTTCGGTTTAATTAAGCAGATTATAAAAGGTCTAACCAATACATCCAAGGATCAAATATATAATTCAAATAAAGAACGTAGAATGTAAAACAGTGAAAAGGTTTCGAAGAGCGAGCTTCTTTAGAATTTTAAGTGGATCGATTTCCTATAAAGTTTGATGAGATATTTATACAAAGCATACCGAAGCAGTAATCTATATAAATTTTGTTATTAACTAAAGAAGGAATCTTATAACATACTAGCTTTCGCCCGCGAATCCGTCCGTGCGGGATTAAAAGAAAAATTAATCAGTAGCCTATGTGTTCCTCCAAACTATGTTCTATATTTATGCCAAATGTCATCTATATCTGTTAAGTCTTTCCGGAGATAACTTCAAGAAAATATTCGTCCATCTAAACATTCGTATTTATAATATTAGTAGTATAAGAAGTAAGATTTAATAAAGAAGTCTGAACCTTACATGTAAGAAGTACAAACCGATATGTTACCGTAATTTTTAATTGCGGAAAAATCCGAAAGAGCTATCTCCTTATTTTCATAGACTCTGTCCGCATGTAATTCGGTATAAAATTAATTAGTAGCCTATATGTTCTTCCACGTTATGTTCTACATCTTCACCAAATTACAGTGAGATCCAAGCAGCAGTTCTGGAGATTCCTTCTAAAACATCCATCCATCCAAACATTCGCGTTTATAAGTAACAAGTAAGATAGACACAGTCAGTAGACATTCAACAGCTTCAATAAACAAAAAAAAATATGTACTTTAAACGGATCTTACTCAAGTAGGTAACTAATGTCAGTCAATATGGAATTGGTTCTTACGAAACCAAAAATACTTCAACTTTATTTAATATAGACACTCCAACGCATCTGTCCAGACCATAATAGTCTATTACGCAAGAAAACAACAAGACAAGATGAATGACTCAGAAAAATTAACTTACAATTCACAATTGTGTCACAATAATCAACATACCTTAGTAAACGAAGGGCGACTTATAAGAGACAGTGCGTTAACTTTTTATTCGTTGTAATTCGGTGCACTGTTGGCACATTAATTGGAATAAGCTGGATGGTCTATACTATTTAAACATTATCATCAGCTCACTATACGTCCCCATCAAGAGGCTCGGAGCCTACACTAAGTTAAGGGTGATCAGGCCATAGTCAACCCCTCTGGCCAAGTGCGGGTTGGTTGACTTCACACATATCTTTGAATTTCTTCTCAGATATGTGTAGATTGCATCACGATGTTTTCCTTCACCGTTAGAACATTGGATAAATGTACATATGTAATCGACAAACACATAGGTCCTGCAGATTACATTTCAAGTGCTTACCCCTGAGCCACCGACGCTCGCTTAAATAGTAAACAATAGAAAATATTGTCGGTAGCTAATAAAAAGCTTTGATGATAGTCGTTATGAATGAACAACTTAATTGAGTAGAACATCGGTACTAAAAAGAATGGGTACTATTATTTATAATGTTTTTATGTCGGTGATATGAGTCAGACGTGAGTGTATCGGGGTCCTTATCATGAATATGTTTACGGCTGACATGAATTTAATTACAAACGGCTTTGTTTGTACTTTGATAAACTTTAAATATAAATAGCTAGCGCGTATCTTTCTCAAAATGTATACGTCGTTGTATACGTAACTTAAATAGATTAGGTAAACGTATTTTTTTTTAAATTTAATACTAAAATATGCCGTTTCAAAATCCAGTTGACAAAGAAATGTCTAATTTCATACATTTGATCATTAGGTTATTTCACTATTTCAGTTATTTTGTAAAAATGATGAGATAGTGTGAAATAATATCGTAAAATAAATTTTGTAGTTATGCTGAAATTTAGAATTTGCCAGGTTTAGCGTAAATTGTCTATATTAAAAATTATTCTGGTTTAATTTGTTTGGCAGAATAAGTTAAAGTGCACGGTTGTTTGAGTTTGACTTCGGCATTCTTTTTTTTTAATATCGCTTTTTTATATCCTTTGCAGAGTTACCATGGATTGATTATACACAGATTTACTTTAAAATTAAAGCCCTTCTTTATACAACTACACGTACTAATAATACAAACAAGC
Source organism: Papilio xuthus (assembly GCF_000836235.2). Lineage (NCBI taxonomy): Eukaryota > Metazoa > Arthropoda > Insecta > Lepidoptera > Papilionidae > Papilio > Papilio xuthus. The sequence goes on along the minus strand of NW_013531711.1, from coordinate 1,673,300 downwards.
GTAGGGAGTGTTGATAAATGTGTACCGGTAATTAGTCATTAGAAATTCCTACGAGCGCGCCACGACCACCGACAACGAGCTACCTATACACATTTAGATTGTACGGTAATAAAGTAATTCGTAGCCATCGACAACTGATTTAACTGTACTAGCGACCTGGGCACAATTTTTACGGGCGAGATTATTATCGCACCTTATTTACCATGCCTTGGGAGGTTATGTGAGCCTATGTAATTCACAGATTTATGTCGCCTTTTTCTGTTCAGCACCATAGGCAGTCCACGTTTCCTAAAAGTACTGGAACTTACTACACTGGTTAACTAAAAAGTAAACGGACACACTCACCTAGTTGTGCGGTGTCGGCACCAATTACTTTCGAGTCTATGGTGCGCCCATCATCAGGGACCATCCTATTCAAGCCTGAAAGAAGGACGAAATAAAACCAGTACCAACTGCCCGTTGCTCAATTTGGTACACTGGTAAGTTAGTTATACGTAGCCTTATAACAGCTAGAACCGCTCGTAAAGAATAAATACACTGGCACAAAATAAAAGCAACTGCAGAATCCTAAGCATTAAGAAAATTAAAAACATTTGTGCAGGAACCCTGCTAACAGAATTATATGAAGACATTCTTATACTTCTTATTTCCTTGCAAAAGCAGTTTGGATTTCTTTTATTAACATTTGGTCTGTTAGTCTTGATAACATCTGTTCGTATACAGCCCGCATCTCGATTAATTGTAATGTTTGTGGCATCCGAAATTCTTTGTATGCAATTATCCTTATGTGTTCACATTCTTAAGAGGCGTTTAGTTTTATTAACACGGAATAGCAATAATGTTTATTAGTTTTATAAACAGTAAATTTGTCAGATTATTTTCTCATTGTTTTTTTTTTATTTCAACGTATCCGTAAATTACATTGTTAAATTTTCTCGTAAAAGACGTAATTAAATTATCAGATGAGTAACTTTTAACAATATTGGGATTGAATGATGAAGATTTGATGATACATTGTTATTGTCTTCAGCTCATCCTTACTGAAGGCCTCGGAGGCTACTCAAGTTACGATTAAGAGCAACGGTGGCTTTATTTCTTCATCGTCTATTCTTCTTATGATGCGCTCACAACCTACCTTAAGTTATGATGAACGTTTGAGGGGTATTTGATTATTGATAAACGATTGGCGTATCAAATTGATCAATTAACATTTCAGCGTTTCATCATAAAGATTCAATTTAAATAAGATTAGTAAATAATCTATTATTGACACAACGCGTGATGATCTCATTGAGTTTAGCAACGACTAGTTTTAGGTCAAATGCTTCAGTTTATTGCCTGTAAAACGGCCGCAGTAAATAACGTAGCAGGCGACCGTTTCAGTTCCGATTGTACACTTAAAAACATACTATACGTCGTTTAAGACCAGAGAAAAAATACTAATTAAAATTATAATGTTACGTACTTAAAATTGAGCGTCGGTAGCTCGGAGGTCAAAGCACTTGACTTGTAATCTGCAGGTCCTGGGTTCGAATCCCGCTATGTACCAATGTGTTTTTCGATTTACATATGTACATTTATCCGACGTTCTTACGGTGAAGAAAAACATCGTGATGCAACCTGCATCACGATGAAATTTAAAGATATGTGTGAAGTTAACCAACCCGCATTTGGTCAGCGTGGTTGACTATAGTCTAATCACCCTTAACTTAGGGTAGGCTCCGAGCCCCTCGGTGGGGATGTATAGTGAGTTGATGATGTACTTAAAATTTAAAATATTAGTTGACGTCGTCAGATTTATTATTTTTAGCTCTCGAAATACGAAATTTTTTACACAAAGATATATCAAAGGATTAAATCAGTACGAAAATGTTACCTAAAATCCAATGTATTTCCATTTAAAAAGATAAACATTTAAATTTTCCAATGTATACTAGAATTTGTATATTATGTGTTCTAAATCCATAGTACCAGTGTGCAGTAAGTGCTAATGAATTTGTCATTCACGCCGCGATATTGCGACCACCGAGCGCGCGTTACGTCATCACTGCGGGCCATGACGTGTGACGTCACAAGTCACTACATTCATCACTCTGACATACGTGACTTTTGTTTACCATAAAGCCAAAGAAATAAATTCGGTTCCCACTTAACATCAAATATCGTAAACAAACTGTTATCATTAAAAATTAAGTAGTTAACTAAAGATCTAATTTCCTGATTCATCAAGATTTAATTTATAATGCACTGAATTTGGTAGGAAATAAACGCCGTCACGATACATAAGTAAAACTGATATTATGTCGCGGCAGTGCAGTCACCGAGGCTAGTAAGGGTTCATTTACACATAAGCAGGAATCGTGCGAACAACGTTTGGCATTCGCTTCGGAGCGAGACAAATGCATTGGAATTCAATTCTTTTGTCTCGCTCTAAAGAGAGTGCTGAAAGTTGTTTAAATAAATCCTACTTATTTACCTTACTTTTGCAGATAGTGCAAAAAGGAGGGCATCTAGGCGTAGATGTTTGAATGTTAAATGTAGAAAAGAAGGTGAGGCAAAGGATCAAACCTCTTCCTCCTTCTTATCTTACATTTTATTATATCATGTTCATAATATTAATAATAAAATATCTTATATAGACGTGGAGACGGAACTAGAATTATGTTTGTCAAAGGGAGCCGGGAGCTAAGTAGAGCAAACAGTCAATATCGCTATTGTCGACCTTTGTCGGAACTAATTCAAGCGAACAGCCACGGGATGATATTGTTGGTACAAACTATTGTGTTTCGGTCTTTGATTGAAAATCTAACACAATATAGTAATTAATTTTATTCAGGACTAATAGGAAATTCAGGAATAATAGTAGAATGTAAATACTTTCGTGTTTAAAAATGTTAATTTGTCAAAATAAAAACCCTTTATAGGAAAGCCATTCAATCCAATTTATTTACGTATTTTTCTATTTTAACCTACGAAAACTAATATGTCTATAGCTAAACGAGAATTTAAATATTAAAATAATCCAACTTTCGAGAGATATTAAAAATTATTCGGTGCCGCCATCGACAAACATACGCGAGTGTTTTATCAGTTTCTTTATAAATAAGTTTATGATAATTCATAATGTAAAATATACCTAAAACCTTATAATAATAATTGAAAAGGTGTATACACACTGGAGCATTTTCTCGAGCAATTTTATGTAAGGTAACGTTCTTACTAATGGTATAATCGTAAAAGCTGAGTTTCCAAATAACGTGGTTCATGAAAAAGTGATACACTAGGATATATAGAGCGGATCGTTGTTCTGTTACAAGTAAATGCTCTAGTCTATACTCACCTTTACTTGACTAAAAGTGAACTTTATTTATATTTAATTTCAAACGTTTTAATTCAAATTAATTCAATAAAAGAGAAAAAGGTCCAGAGTGTTTGGGATTCGTATGGAATTTTAAATGGATCGATTTGCAATAAAGTTTGATGAGGTATTTATAAGGGTTACCGTTGTCGTGACCCGGCCGAGTTATTGCCAACTGGGGATGAAAAGCATCCAATTTATTACGTAGCACTTCAATACAAATGTAGATTTTATTTTTGTTAAGACATGAAACTTTTCATATTTTAAACTATCAATTAAACATACATAAATACATAACGTAAGGTTCAGTTCAGTGAGCGACCACCCTGATGAAGCCCCCCCCCCTCCAGGGGATCGAAACTAGTCGGTGCCGCTACCGGATGAATATACGTGAGTGTTTCAGCCGGTTTTTTAGGGTTCCGTACCTCGAAAAGAAAAAAACGGAACCCTTATTACATAAATTTATTTTATTGCGTGGATTAATACAATATTTTCATTAATAAAATGTAATTTAATTCGTGTTATGTTCCAAAAACAGTCAGCGCTCACTTCTCTCACAGTATTTCATGTTTAACGCGATCGTTAGAAGTATAATGGTTACATTTAATGAATTTATTACTCAATTAAATGACTATGAGCTTAGACACTTTTTATAGGAAAGGTAATTATTCACTGGATACATAGACCTTTTTATTTAAATATCAGCTGTCGCAAGCGAATCCGTCCGCAAGGAATTAAAAAAAAAAATAATTAATAGCATATATGTTCTTTCAGATTATGTTCTATGTGTATGCCAAATTTAATCGAGATCCGTTCAGCCGTTCTGGAGATACCTTCAACAAACACCCATCCATCTAAACAATCGCATTTATAATGTTAATATAATTCATAATAGCATTGAAGATGAGTGGTAAGTGTAAATGTACTATACTCGAAGTCAATAATAAGTAGTACTCTTAAAACTCCGAGTTCTCCTAAAGTTTCAGAGTTACAATATCAAATAATCTCTCCTAGAAAATAATGAGCTGATACTTTTTTTACAGGTTTAGCGGCAGTAAGTAGTAATCTTAATGATTAAAGTTTATCAACACTTTGACACCTTCAGCGCACAGAATACACGCTTGAAGTGGAAGCAATTTTGCGTTTCGTCTGATGAGTGTATGTTCCGGAGGCCTAATTTAGTCCTCTTTCCCTTATCACTCTTTTCTTATAAGGTATGGTTGGGAATTGGAATTGGACTTTCCGGATGAGAGGATGCATGGAAAGGGAAAATATTTTCTTTCTCTGCATCCTCTTCTCCGTCGATTAGGGGCAACGCATACCCAATTGCATATGTCTATGGTTAACGGTCACTTCGCTATTTCAGCGATTTCAGGTGGTCGCTCGCTCGTTTGCCGCCTTATGATATATTATATATATAAAAAACCTTATGGGAACTAACTTTTGCAACATAGACATATCTTCTCGTTCTCTGTTCATTCAAACAATTTTAAGGTTATCATAGTTCCATTAATATATTATATTCTTGTTTATAACAGCGCGTCATACAGTCTATGAAGCTTACATGATGTCATTGCATACTGAATTAGAACTGAGCCGTTACTGCGCTATTGCGATACGACGCGGTTTATGACACACGCGTTCATTCATGATTAATAATAGATGCACAACTGAACAAATCGTACGGTATTCACATAAAACTACGACTCATTTATTCTTATAAATTAAAATGGCCTTTTTTGTCCAAAAAATAATCACATTTGTAAATCTTAGCAACAAATATACGTAGTAAGCGTTCCTTTTTTTTTGTTAATTTTTTTTGATCAAGATATTATTTGAACATCATATCATACTAATATTACAAATACGAATGTTTAGATGAATGGATGTTTGTATAAAGGTATCTCTGGAACGGCTTAACGGATCCCGATGAAGTTTTTTTTTAATTTCGCGAGGACGTAGTCATGGGCGACAGCTAGTTTTAAATAAAGAAAAAACGTCGAAAACAAAATACTATCAAATAATTTGACAAAGAATTTTTCAAACAACGAAATGAGAAATCTTCTTGCTACAGTAAGTATATCGATTTTTATACAATCTGGATAAGTTTAGCTACATAATAACCCTAAAAAAAATCTAGCAAGTTCTTTTGTTTATTAGCCATTTTAGATAGATCAAGGAAACTCCGCCTGCGCGCCTAACAGATAACTGCTTTTGTAAATATAAAACGATAAAAATAGCGTCACAGATGCAAAAACGGATATCGCTTCGAGGCCAATGGACTTTTGTTTATTATTTACGGATGTATTTTCAGAATTACGCTGATTAATTTTGAAACATTCTAATCTTATCTTATCTTATATCTTTAAATAAGCAATTCTTGTATATTTATATATATTTATATAATTGGAATCTTGGAATCGGCTCCAACGATTTTCATAAAATTTAGTATATAGGGGGTTTTGGGGGCGATAAATCGATCTAGCTAGGAATCATTTTTAGAAAATGTCATTTTATTTGTGTTTTATCGATAATCAACTTAAACATTAACTTAACTTATTCTATCGGTAAGATCGAAAAATATTATTCATATTTCATCATTTTATTAGTAATTTGTACTTGAATATAATTTCCAAAAAACACAATTTAAAAAAAATATGTCATGCAGGTACTATGTATAATTTGACCACTTGAATTAAACGAATAACTATCGCTTTGTAATCAATATTTTAGCATTGTGACTTTTTGATAACACCTCCAAAGAGGTCTTAAGCTGCGAAAGAAGTGAAACTGGTCACTTGCAGCGACGTCGTTAAAAAAGGTGTTAAGACAAAAGACGATCTGAGACAATAATTTCAATCTAATAGTATGCTGGATGGTTTGGTGTGGACACGCAGGATTATTATTTTATGTTTTAGATTCCTACCTATTTACCGTAGGTTTTTGAGACCAAGGGCACGGTTAAAACATATTGCTTTGTTATCTTTTGTTAAAGATATTGACGATTTACGCACAGATTTCGGTCTCAAATACTAGTTAGACTTTTAGGTGCGTAATTACTTGTTAAAAACATTTACAATAATAATTTTATTCTCACTTTATCTTCATCCATTCATATTTATATAAGTAGTTCGTTTTAAACCATTATACAAATATGCTCCGATTCAATCCATCAATCAACTGGTACTCAGTGTTGAGTGCAATCTCTAATACGATGATTCAAGAACTAGCGCATTTATGTAACCTAAATCATTTCTATGTAGGAGTTATTATGAAATGCTTTCGTAGCATATTTTTTTTATATACTGTTATATATTTTTGTATTTCCTACTCTTTATATACATCAATAGATTAGCTCTATACCTATACGTAGATATGTGTAGAGTGTAAGGTTTTTTCTTCATAATTTTGACAATGGTAGAGTCTGCAATGTTAGGTACACGAATAGGGTTGGGGTCGACCTGTACAATACCACGACCCAGGCAGGAGTAAAGTGGAAAAACCGCGTTTCGTCTGATGAGTGTGTATTCCGGACGCTTAATTTTAATCCACCTTCTCTCCCCACCCTTTTCTCATAAGGAAGTGATAAGAAGAGGAAGTGGATTGGGCACAGCACAGAGGATAGGGATCCTCTTTTCGTGCGTTCCCTCCTCTGTTCATCAAAGGTACGCAACGCATCTGCAATTGCAGATTTCTATGGTCTGCGTTCGCTTTGCCAACTTATAATAATAAAAAAAAAACTTTTGCCTGCCTCAATGCCGCAAAATATTTATTTGGTTGCTGTTCTTCTCTAAAATATCTCTATTTTTTACATTTCTACAAACAAATTGACATAAGCTTTTTCGCGGATAGGTTTTGATACGCAGATTTATTCAAGTTTATGAAAGAAATTGGTTACATATTTATATTTACGAGCTTACAAACTCTAGGCTTAAAGAATGAGTGTTACTTAGCTATAATATTTATAAACAATATAATTTGCAAGTAAAAATATATAAAACTTGCAAATGAAATTTTCCACTGACATAATCCCTTTGTTATATTATTGCCACAGACAAAATATTGCGGTAACAAACGCTGCTCCACGTTGCGTCTCGTTCATTTAAATTAGGGCGAGGGAAATAAAAATGTAATTTTGTATATTCTTGAACGTTAGCCGCAGAGTTTATTCGTTATAAAACAACTAAAAACGTAATAGATCATTTTATCTATTCAATAAATTTTCATCTGAAAAGCTAAAGTTAAAATTTAATTTAGTTGCTTAGAAGACTGATTTTTCTATTTTACATACTCAGGTATAAGAAAGATTGCTTGTGGTTGTTACTTTAAAAGGTTTTCCGTGGAAGGAGTTTTTTTCAAATTTTCTTCAGAGTTACTCTATACATAAACTAAGGTCTATACATAAAGTAATTATTATTGATAGATTGATGATAAAATTGTTTGAAGAGTAAGAATTCTTGAGGACAATTTTAAAAATTATTATTAACTTCGTAATTGTGTTTGTTCGTTTTTTAAACTGATTCGTGGCGTCATGTTTATCGAAACGAAAATAACTTTTTTAATGTGTAAACGTAAGCGACCTATGACTCAACTAGTTTCTTGTTCTTGCCAAATAAATTAAAAGCAATAATAAAAATAAAATAAAATCTTGCGTCCCGGAGGCCTCATTTAGTCATCTTTCTCTTCCCACCTTTTTTCTTATAAGGAAAGGATAGGAAGTGGAAGTGAACTTTCCGGATGAGAGGATGCGTAGGAAGGGAAAATATTTTCAACGCATATGCAATTGCGTATGTCTATGGGCAGAGGGTCGCTTCGCCATTTCAGCGATTTCAGGTGGCCGTTCGCTCGTTTGCCACCTTATGATATAAAAAAGGGAAGGCCGCAATATACTTTTATAATTAAAAAAAAACTAATAGCTTAAAATATTTCTAAGGAGTTTCTATTTCACCATTGAATCATCAAGCTGGGGCTAACGTTATTTTTTTTTGTCAAAACGTTTTTATTTGGACCTTAATGTATTAAAATTTTACAAGTAATTTAAACAATTCGAATGCCGGACCACGTTACAGCGGCGCCCAGCCTCACATCATTCACAAATGGATTGAAATCAGTGCTTGTCGAGAGGGAGGATTCGTATAAAGAAATTTTTCAATGATTTTTTTTGTAATGCTCTTTGTCCTGTCATTTAAATATTACCAATAAATATTGTATTGTATTTTACTACAGGTTACATTAAAACGGAAATTTTATAAGTAGGTTAAATCAAAGAAAAATCAAAGGAAATAGACCGAACCGAGAGCATCCTTTATCCTGAAATTTATCCAGGATAAAGGATGCTCTCTGTCCCACGACGAGTAATTATAACAAGCCAATTCAAGGGAGTAAGTTAAAAATAGTTAAATAAAAGTCCGATTTGTCTAGACTATCTTTAACAAATAAACGATATTAAATACTCTTAAACTTAAGTTGAGATTGTTGACAGTTACAAGAAATTGCTTTCAGCACGATTAACTTGCGTCCTGTGGCTATATTTGTCCTAAAATATAAAAGGTGTTTCGGTTTAAAGATCTTTATTTACTCATAAAAAAAACACAAAGTTTCGCTTACAATGAGTATAAATGTAAAATATAATATAACATAAGGGCTTGCGGGCTAATACAAAATATAGTAACAATGTATAAGATTAATATAAATCAAAAACATACCTTAGTTTCAAATATATATATCTATTAGTATATGTAAATATTTAGCTTTAAATTACGAGTATAATTATAATTGTCACAATAGTTAGAATTCAATTATAGAAATAAGATTTTTTTTTAAAGAATTACTATGAAATATAGATTAGTTATTAGAAGATAATAAAATTTGATATTTACTTTTGAAGAATCTTTAACAGTATTTTTTAATTATTTCGTTTACTATATAAACGTATGAAAATATTTTTTTTTAATTAATCACGTGTTCTGTATTTAAAAAGACGAAAATTGTTTAAATAAAAGTGCAATATGTAAAAAAGGTGATATGATAAATTTTCTAATAGACAAGCATTTATGTGGATGTCAAAAAGAGATAAGTGTGCCAGAACTTCATTACATAATCTTTGCCTACCTTAATATGTTTATATTAAAATACGTATATATAAAAGGACAATAGACCCAGTATGATACGACTACGTAGACGCGGACCGAAAGAGCGCGCTTGACTCCGCAAACGGCAAACGGCTATGGGATTCCGTAGCGAAAGGTTGTACCCAAGCGATGTCTACGTAATTTGACTGTATTAAAGTACGACCGATATACCAAATAATTTTCATCTTAGTGTTGCGTGCAGTGACTTAATTTAGTGTAGTTTCTGGATATCTTTCAAATTGGTAAGTAATTTTTTTATAATTTTAATTCAATGTGTTAGGAATCTTTTTTAAGTAATACTGATATAGATTTTAATTTAATAATTGACTTATTTATTTATGTTGGATTAAAATGATCCATATATAATTAGGAATTACAGATATTTTAATTTAAAATAAAAAGGTTTGAACATAATAAAAATAAAAATCTGTAAATTATTATTTTAATAATTTTAACGTGAACATTTAAAACAAAATGTTTTGATTCACTTAATATAATATGTATTCCATATTAAAATAATAAAATATTAAGACATTTGTGTCCCGCACAGATCAGACGCGACACCTCTATTTAATATAATTTAAACAAAAGTCCAGAATTTTCAAATAATCAGCGGGTAACCTAGAGAATTTCAAGTTTATACGTATTGTTTTGCACAACAAATTCTAGTGGTAAATAACAACAATTTTTTACTAAACATGCGTTTAATGAAACAGCGGATATGGATCCGCTAATATTGTGAACATCCCGCCAATTAACAATGACTGGTTTGTAAATTCACCAGTTAACCAACCCGCATTGGGCCAGCGTGGTTGATCATGGCCTTATCGCCGCTGACTTAGGGTAGGCTCCGAGCCCTTCGGTGGGGACGTATAGCGAGCTGATGGATGGATGGATGGTTTGTTAGTTCATTTATTGAATATTCCAGAGTAATATCTCATCGCAGGAATTTATTCCTTATTTGTAACTTGTCTGGCTATCGCCCGCTACTCCGTCTGCGTGGAATTAAAAACA
>NW_013531711.1:1592820-1662114 GCF_000836235.2 Papilio xuthus | reverse complement strand
AAACACACCCTGTATCTCCTATTATACTTATGCGGTACTAATTAAAGGGTGTTATTTTATTATTTTCCCAGTTACTATTAGCCGAGCATTGTCATTATCCTGATCTATTTATCTACAAGAGAGTCTGCCCAGTATGTATTTCCAAATATCTGTCAGCCTACATATCTAAATACTTTCTAAGGCGTTTTTTGACAATCTATACTTTGTTCTGACTTCCCCTACCTTTGTTCCATCTTTGAAATTAAAAAAAAAACATGAAGTACTTTTAGCCTAGCTTGTTGTTTTAAGTTATATTTACAATATAAATATTAGTTTTAAATTCTGAAAGTTAGTTCATTGTTATTAAAACTAAAACTTAGCTTGCTCAATATAAAACTGTTTACGTTACTACGTTATATGCAGACTACGAATTAATTTCATAACATAAAAGATATTTTGCATTACACTACATTTTAACTCGAATATTAAATTTCGTTACTGACAGCATATTCTGATAAGTGTAGATGTTTTCGTATTTTTAATGTATAATATACTAGCAACCTGCCTCGGGTTTGTTCGAATGTAGTAATAATACATTTTAAACATCTTACTAATATTATAAATGCGAATGTTTATATGTACGGATAGATGGATGGATGTTTGTTAGAAAGTATCTCCAGAACGGCTTCATGGATCTCGCTGAAATTTGGCACAGATGAAGAACAAAATCTGGAAGAGCACACTACTAATTAAGTTTTTATTTTATAACTAGTTGTCGCTTACGACTCCGTCTGTGCCGAATTAAAAAAAAAACTTAATTAGTAGCATATTAGTATGTTCTTGTAGACTGTATGACTGTGTTCTACATCTATTCCAATTTTCAGCAAGATACATGTAGCCGTTCTGGAGATACCTTCAAACAAATATCCATCCATACATCCAAACTTTCGCATTTATAATATTAATAAGATTTTTTAAATTCCGCGGGCACGGAGTCACAGGAGAAACCTTATCGTAAATAATATGAAAATTCATAATAACATAAAACAGTATTCCGAGTTGGTATTATTTTCACAGAAGCCTTTCTAGAGCAAACACTTTCGAGTTAATTTGTAAATTATTTAAATTGTGATACTGGCCGCAGGTACCTGAGTTGAGGTGGTGTACCGGAGCTTTGTTTCATTTCAACAACCTTTGTTTAAATTATTCTTTGAATTTTGTGGTTTGTTTCACCAAAACATTTATCATTTATGATACTAGCCTGCATTTAATTAACCGTGAATAGAAAGAGTTACTTTTTTAACTAAAATTATTATATATATTTTTTTATTTTTGTATAATTTTGCTAATGGAAAATATGTCACACCATTTTTTTGGTGACTGAGTTGTCACTGTTTGCCTTGAAGAGGCATTTACAGCTTCACCGGGCTTGAGGTGGCCGAGCGCAGATGGCGCTTAGCCTGAACCTCGTTTAAGAGTAACAAGACTCAAGGACTCTCTCAGGAGCCTCGGTCCGGCCTGTTACTTCGTTATTGTTACCGGATTGGGTGGTCACCGAGCTCTTAGATCGCTTAGGTGGACGCTCCATGGAGTGACTGACGGACCTCGGCTTGGGCTGTCACTCATTACGCGTTTAGCATTCCGATTCAAGGGTGTCCGAGAGGGACGAACCTCGGCTTGATCGGTTGCTATTATCTGATTGCTATTAATACATCTAATATTACTACCACCTCGGAAAGCAATCATGTCACACCAACATACTCAAATTAACTCTAGCTACCATACTTTAGGTTTTATAGGAATTAAAAACAATTATTTCTTAAAACTCGCCTATGTGGCTGTTTCAAATACTTCTATGCTATATTTTACGTCTAGGATTGTATGCGTTAATAAACCAATCTTTATTTTATGACAAAAATCTTTTTAAAGTTAGAACAAAATCTTAAGTTTTAACTAAATGTACGTACGTACGTAATAAGTACGATTTGACATAGAATATTGCCGGCTCTTAGAAAGATTAACTTGTCAAGTGGTTTCAACCATTTCTCTATGCCGTAATAAAATCGAACGCCGGTCATAACTCTTGTGCCAGAGATAAACTTTAAAGAACTATTCATATCAGGAGTGAGGTCGATGATCTTTTACAGTTATTGTTTCGACCGTAATAAATTCTTTTATAACAGACATGAAACTATGAACAAATATTCTTTGCTTTGAGAATTTTAAGTCGTTATTTATACGTTAAACAGATACGTCTATTAACTTATACCACACTAGTTGACGCCCACGACTTCATCTGCGCATAATTAAAAAAAAACCTAATAAGTAGCCTATGTGTTCTTGCAGACTATGTTCTACATGTGTGCCAAATTTCATGAAAATCCGTCAAACCGTACTTGAGATACCATCAAAAAAACAAACATCCACCAATCTAAACATTTACATATATAATATTAGTAAGATAAGACTAGTATTAAACACGAGAATGCTTGGATTAATGGATGGATGTATGGATAAATGAATGTTTGTTAGAGAGTATATCTACAACGACTTTCATCACCCAGAAATTTAACATAACACGTAGACTACTACTAAAATTATTTTTAAGCGCGCGGACTGACTGATGGAGTCGCGGGCGATACCTAGTTAGTTTATATTTACGTAATTTATGGCAAGCATCATTGTTATTAAATGGCAATGTAACATTTATAGTTTATAATCGATATAAATTTATTTACAAAACATATTCATTAATAGTTTAATAACTGGTACATAATTAATATTTAATATATATTCATCCGCTTATCTGAGAATAGCTTCGAAATTAAACAATAATAAAACAGTGGGAGATAGCGAGTGGAGGATTTAAGGTAATTCCACAGCCGCTCGTTAGAGGATTCCCCGCCTAATCTAAATATAAACTGCACTAATTATAATTTGGTAATTATCCCCGTATTTAGTATGAAATAACTCTTAAATTATACTAAAACAAAGGCGGATCCAGTACAGGATTACGATTAGGAAGAAGAGGAGAGTTGATATTTACATATTACAATATTTCTTCGTCACATCAATATAATGTTGCGCACTGCTGAAAGCCTTCCCCCAAACATAGCCACGATCATCGGTCCTAGGATAGTCCTGCAACCTTCATATCATAGGTCCATGTTGTATTTGGCCTACTCATGGTGCGTCGAATTGTCCGTGGGTGGCATTCTAGGAGTTTGCGTTGCCATCGGCTTACCGTTCAATATTTTTACAAAGTTTCAATAACAAACAGCGTGATGTATTTTTAGGTAGATACTGCTGGCTAACAAAGGTAAAATAGTAAAAGAAAATCAGATCAGGAAGAAAGGTCGCGAACCTTTGGTACAAGAAAAAGGTACACCGAAAATATCTGCCTAAAATATTATTTATCTAGGTTAAAATTAGGAGAAAAATGGATTTAGCAATGTGCTCCAATAAATTTAAATCCATCCTCCGCTTTAATCATATGTATTAAATTACGTAATCTCACACGCCTGTCACTTAGAGATTACTGGCATTAATATTTTACATGATTCTCTCACACTCGCCTTTCACCCTTACACACAAATACATGTACATTGCAAACATATCAACTAATTTGATGAAACACTGACGAAGAGCTGTGTAGCTCTTTTCTTTTAATTTAAATCCAAAAATTACTAAGCTACTTTTAAATTAAAAATAATGCGATATACAATTCAAGCATATTGTGATACATTTTCGTTTTGTTTTTTAAATTTTTAGGCACAAACCTTCTGTGATATATGTAAAAAGTATTTTTAAAAGGTGGTTTAGGAAAGTTTAGGTACAGTCGCAGAAATCCGCGGTGTTCCACTTGTAATACCCTTGTCCCTTGCAATGAAACAACTTCGCGTCTTCTTACAAATAACCAATAAGGTATCAGTGCGTTGCGCGAACAACTGGATATTAATGATAAGCCAAGCCGTGCACTGACGAAATTATCGATATTTTTCGTATAAACGTACTACGTAAAACGTCGTCGTCTCAAAACTTTCAAACAATTGTAGCTTTTAAGGTACCGCCAGATTCCGCGATTGTATAATACAAACGGGCGATATAATAACACAATATACATTAATATAGCCTAAAAGCAGAGGCGTTTTATGTAAAATAACTGAAATGCCTACGGCTCTCTAATTGTTATAATAACGGTAATTTGTTTATCAAAGCGCACCTTTAAAATATAAACCCTTTTGTTGTTCAATTAATCAAATTCTCTCAAGCTCTGAGTAAAATTTACTGGATTCGTTTGTAATTCTTATATAAATATTGTAGAATAATAAATTAATATACTTTTAAAAATAAAAATCGATATTTCCTATTTAAATAATGATTAACACCACACGCAAGCATAATATGGGAATATAAGAATATAAATATCAAACCCATAAAAAGGAAAAGTTGCTTTGAGTTTTTAAATTTGTGTATTTAAAATAAATATAACAAAATATTAAAAGCAATTAATACACTAAATTAATACACAAGATAACAATACTAGCTGTCGCCCGCGATTCTGTCCGCGCGGAATAAAAAACTCAGCTAACGCCAACGTGTTCTTCCGCATTACGTTCTACATCTGTGCCATTTCATCAAGATCCGTCGAGTCGTTCCGTAGATACCTTCAAACAAACATCCATGTAAACATTCGCATTTATTATTTAACATATTCATTAGTTTATCTTATTTTTAAAATAGTATTTCATATAAAAATTATAAAAAATGTATTATATTAAAAATAGAGCATCACCGGCTGCGGAATCCCATGACTCAAACAACCAGTGGTCAGGGCTGCAGAGACAGGAACCTTCTCACGATGCGTGCGGTTTCTAGGATAACCGCCTTTTGTATCGGGCTCTTAATCCAACTGTTTAGCGAGAGCTTCTTGAGATGTTGGTCGAAGCTCTTTGCTATCAGTCCATTCACCGATACGACTATCGGAATACTGGTAGTCGATTAGGTATCCAGTAAGATAATCATAAAATCCCGTCTGAATTTCTCTTCATTTCCAACCTATAATGTTATGTTTATCATGTTACGTTTACAGAGAATAATTTGTATAGCTTGCAACTGACAGGCTTATCGTATGTCAAGACACAATGCAAGATATTGTCTGACAAGAAATGTGTAATACCACCTCCTCACCACCTAAATATTATGTTTGAAAAATATGGCCATTCCTGTCATTATTTAAAAAAAAAGTAGAGTTTATATTATATTTTATCTTACAAATATGAATATATTTTTGCTGCCACCAGAAAACGCTGAAATAGCGAAGATTACACTTGCGTTGCCTACCTTTAATCTACGGAGGAGAAGATGCACAGAAAGAAAATATTTTCGTTTTCCATGCATCCTCTCATCTGGAAAGTCCACTAACACTTCCTATCCTTTCCTTATAAGAAAAAGGGTGGGAAGGGAAAGAGGACTAAATTAGGCCTCCGGGACGCACAATCATCAGTCGAAACGCGGAATTGCTTCCACTACACGCCTGTCTTCTCTGTGGTCGTGGCATTTCACCGGGCCAGCCGGGCCAATTCGTGCGAAGATGTTAAAGCGGGCTCTACCACTGTTAAAATAGTTAATATTATGCGAAAGTTTATATGAAAAGATGGACGAACGAATTTTTACATATCTCTAGAAGAGCTAAACAGATCTTGATATTTGATATATAGATGTAGTTTCTTTTATTCAGTTTTTCTTTATAAAAAATTAAAAAATAATAAATATGTTTAATTTTAACATTAAAAAAATCTATTCAATAGGTCCACAGTTTGGTAATGTTAGGAAGAAAATCTGGAATGAGACAGTGTATTGACTCAACACTAGCTACTAAAATGTCGTCGTTTTTATCCCCTCACTATTCATTCTGACACTAGACTTCGTAACGAAAGCACGTCATTCGCGCCAAGTGATTCTAACTAATAAAGTCTAAAAGTAACTACACTCGATTATTTTTATCCTCTTGATAATTTATTAAAATGTTTGTTCAACATTTGTCACAAACATTTGTCCCAATCAAACGTGTGTTTAGAATAGTATGTTCATAGGACAATAGACTTTAAATAATTATTCACTGGTCTAAGAGTAATTCTTGATATTGTAAGGGCAACTGTTTACTGTTTGATATATTATATCACAAGATGGAGCCGACAGCTAAGAGTAATTACATTATTTACTTGAGCAAACAATTTCTTAATACAGACCTTTGTATTACGTAAGCCTTTTGTTTATAAAGCAGAATTAAATTGATGTATAATCTGTAGAAAACATTTGATGTACATATGTATCTATATATGTATATAAAGAAAGTCTTGTTATTTACACTATTTATAACTCAAGAACGGCTTTACCGATATGCCTGAAAATTGGTGAGGAGGTAGCTTAGAGCCAGGAGACGGACATAGGACTACTATTTATTCATTTTTTTCGAATTTATGCCTTGAAGAGCTACTTTTTATTTAACTTACTAATATTATAAATGCGAATGTTTAGATGGATGGATGCATGGATGGGTTTTTGAAGATATCTCTAGAACGGCTGAACGGATCTCGATAAAATTTGGAATACGTACAGAACATACTCTGAAACACAGATGCTTCACTAATTAAGTTTTTTTATATATCCACGCGGACGGATTCGCGGGCGACAGCTAGTTTTGAATAAAATACTTGATTAATATGCTTTTTTGTGAATGTTATTTATATAAATACGAGTAAAAAAGTTACTAATTCTCAAACATTTTATGTTCCAAAATGTGCGAATAAATTTTTTTCGAAAGTGCTCATATTTTTACCAACAAACTTTTAATTGTTTTTTTTTGTAGGAAATATCATTTTTAAATTTATGTAATATCAACAAAAATATTTATATGTTTATTGTTCTTGAGAAGAAATATAAATGGAAGATATTCCGTTTCAAAATCCATCAAACGCAGAAGCGCGTCTCATAAACTTTGAGTTTACTACCAATAAATTTATGTCTCTTGGGATATTTTAACAGAATACTTGTATGGATGCATATTATATTACTATTTTATATCTTGGATTTATTTATTCTTTCCATAACACGACTAAAATGAAAAGCGAGACAATATTGTGATCTTATTAATTAATTCGAAAAAAATCGTATAGTACACATGATGCATTTACGTAGTGGATAACGAAAAACTATTTTTGCTGGCTGTCTGTATGTCTGTCTGTCGAGTTCATACCGCATATTCTCCGGAAGGGCTGGACAGATTATGATGGGACTTGGACTAAAAGGTTGATGCACGCGGGCATAGTATAGCCTACTTATTTTAAAATCCTGCGTTGAAGAAGTCGCGGGTGGCAGCTAGATGCTTTTGATGATACTCAGAAAATAATTGCTATTTCTGCTTCGCCGGACTAACCGTGGGTTTCGGAGACCAAAATTTCCGTTTAAAACATAATGTTATCTCTGTTTAATATAATAACATGAAGGTCGATATGTTTAGGTTGTTTTTGGTCGCAGAAACCAAAGGTTAGTCAAACTGATCGTAAATCTATCATCGAAGAGTAATATATTAGTTACAACTCTTATCTTATGAAGAGTGAACGTCGACCTTGCTCAAAGATAAAACTCTGATTTATTATCCTTTGAAATAAAATATGCGTGTATTTTAGTAGTTGTTTACGTAAACTACATAAAATAAGCTTATATTATAAGCAATATTTTAAATGCTAAAATAAAATCTATTTCTTATTTTATTTTTTATATCATAAGGTGGCAAACGAGCGAGCGGCCACCTGACATCGCTGAAATGGCGAAGTGACCGTTGCCCATAGACATACGCAATTGCATATGCGTTGCCTACCTTTAATCGACGGAGGAAAGGATGCACAGAGAGAAAATATTTTCCCTTTCCATGCATCCTCCCATCCGGAAAGTCCACTTCCACTTCCCAGCCTTTCCTTATAAGAAAAGGGGTGGGAAGGGAAAGAGGACTAAATTAAACCTCTGGGACGCGCACTCATCAGACGAAATGCGGAATTGCTTCCACTTCACGCCTGACTTCTGTGTGGTCGTGGTATTTCACCGGGCGAGCCGGACCAATTCGTGCAAAGATGTTAAAGCGGGCTGTTATATTTTTACGTCTAAATTACTGATCTTCTATTAGAACCTCCTATTACATAATATTATTATCTGTTTTGTAAAAGGAAGGAGAGGGATGTAAATATGTTTTCGTACAAGTTTGCGTTTTCCAACGCATGGTTACTATTTTATGATCACATATTCACAGTAAAAGACGGATATTTTGTATTGCTGATTTTGTAGCTAAAAATGACTGGTCATGACTTACTAACGATACACATTTGTTTTGGAAATTTACGAAACAAAAAATTATAATCAAGAAATTCAATGTAGCAATTTATAATATAGTAGTAGAGTCTATATAAGAAAGGGAAAGTTTTATAAATAAATTATGGAAGAATCTTCAAACGACATTATCTTTAATAAATAATTCTATTTAAAGTTAGAAGAGATAAGCGTTGAGCTAGCAATTACATAGACTATGACTGTTAACTAAGTAAGAAAGGATTAAATAGGGTTAACAAGACCCGTTTGGACCATTCTACTTGACAAGGGTGGAATCTATAAATAAAATGGGTCCGTTAACATCGAATAAAATGTTAAAGTCCCCTTTAGTAATTTATAGTATGGCTCAACTCTTTTCGATATACTTACAATCTTTCCTTTCGAAGTTTTGTTTTGTTTTTTCGGAGACGGAAAATAATCGCATATCAAAATCATGGTTACCAACTCTCTTCTCTCAATCTTACTAATATTATAAATGCGAATGTTTAGATAGATGGATGGATGTTTGTTTGAAGGTGTCTAAGGAACGGATGAACGGATCTCAATGAAATTTGGCACACATGTAGAACATAGTCTGGAATAACATATAGGCTACTATTTTTTTTAATTCCGTACGAACGGAGTTGCCAGTGTGAAATATTTTGTAAAATGCTTGTTAGTCAGTTGTAAAATAAAGCGAAATTAACCTAAGCTAAATCCATGGGTTAACCTAGAAAACATTGTTTCCAGTTCGTCTATATTTGATGTTGGCTTGTGTAAACAGTTGTATGTCCGCAAACACGGTCCCAGCCAAATGTCCATGAAGGCTGACGTCTCGTGTAAATATAGACATCCTAAATATGCATACAAAGAACTTAGTCATACTTGAGTACCAGACAATTTGCTCACACGAATAAAGTTAGCGATATACGAAGAAACGAAGCAGTACGTTTAACAATTGTTATCCTTTTCTATCCTGGTCATGATAAATGGGGGATAGAAAGAGTAAGAGGCAATTTTATGAAAATTTTATCACACTGACTATAAGGTTGTAGTTAATACAATTTATCTAAACGGTTCTCTGGTCACGTACAAATTACTTTTGTCTGAGAGCGGACTTGACAAATTTTGGAGCTTCTACTTGACCTTAGTAACCTTTGGTAAATAGATTTCCAAATATTAATTCTCTTTTCTTATAACATTTAGTAGAAATAATATTTATTTTTAAAATTTCTGGCATTCTTCTATAATATAATTTGAGGGTGATTGAGGGTTATATGTCTTATTTTTGCGTAAGCGAATGTTCAAAAGTGTATATGCAATTGGATAAAAGTGACAGAGATCGGACTTTGTGGGCAGTCCTTGTCTAAGTGGTAAAAATATTTTTTATTATATTTAATTATGAATTAAAAGGCTGTCGCAAGCCTTCATCAAGGACTGCAAAGGTCTTTTGTGTTGATTGATTAATTTTTGAGAAGACTTGCTCAAGTTTTGAACATTTATGTTATAAATATCGTACAATCATTTAACAATAAATTGCTACCAAAGTTGCGGAATAAATGAGGATGGACGATGTTTGGTAAAACAAGAAACCCAAGTCTATAAAACATCAGCTGTTCCGAGGTCGGGAGCGCTCGTAAACAAGTCCTTTGGGATATAAATATTGATATTACTTTACCATTTCCACGAGGGCGGAATAAATTTATTAAGCAAGGAATAAGAATAACTATATTTTGACGAAAAGCAATATGTACTATCAGGAATAAAAGTAATTGGATACGTGTGCCTTTTTACCATTTTGGTATATTAAATTTAACACGTAACAAAGAAAAAATAATACGACACTGTATGACAGGAATCATATTTAACAAACAAGGGTTAGTTTAAAAAAAAATCCGACTCACTTTGTACCGTACACGTTTTTGACTACTTGAGATGTTATAGCCTACACACTCATATGTTAAAATCAATTAATGCCTGATTCGGTTACTAAAGTAATTACTTTCATAGACCTATCGTTGGTTTCTGAGACCAAAATCTGTAAAAAAAAACTTATCGAAAAAACCCTCTTTGACAAAACTGCGATAACAATATGTTTTATATATTCATTTTGATCTCAGAAACCAACGATAAATTGGGTTAAAATTCACGTAAAAATTGTAAAACAAATCGTACAACATATTAGTTTATAGAACGACTAAGTTATGTAAGCTCCAAGACACTGCAAAGAAAGAGTAATTCGTACACTGAAGCACGTCGTTTGCTATGTCAGTGTGAGCTGGAACAATTACGTGCCTCGTTTGTTTCTTGATAATTAACTAAACTCCCTCTAAACATTACCCACACTCCGAGCTTAATTACACTTAAGTAAATGTTAATTTACCTAAGTAAACAAAGTTAGTAGTAACTAAGTAACACTACAATGGAGAAATTCGAAACAACTTTTTGAAGAACAAATGCAAGAGCGAAAAATTGCTAATAGTATTTTTAATTAAAGTATAAAATAATCTTACTAATATTATAAATGCGAATGTTTAGATGGATGGATGGTTGGATGGATATTTGTTTAAAGGTGTCGCAAGAACGGCTAAATGGGTCTCGATGAAACATAGTCAGGAAGAACACTAATATTTTTTTTAATTACGCACGGAGTTGCGGGCGACCGCTAGTATTTATATGAGTATAAAAATTATCTTTACACAATTTTGATTATCGTCGTAGATAGCATTTTACTTTATACGTCTATAGCACGTGGGTGTTAATAAATTCTGACTGATGGTGATTATCTAACATGTAAAAATCTTATCTCATCTAAACTAAAAAAAATAAAATTAATTTTAAAACGAGACTTATTGTTAAATGTCAACGCTGATTAGATTAAATATACATTGAGTAACCAAATATTGATTACGTAATAATACGTTATTCTAATATTGAATCCAGGCTAAAGAGAAGTGTTACACTTTTAGACTGTTCAAGGACATTTCCCATGTTCCAATTATTTCCTTGTTGTGCATTATTAATAGTATTTCCCACATTTTCTAATAGTGTCTTTAAATTGTCTTCATTGAATTGTTATGAATATTTACTTGAGAACCTACATTTAAAATTTAACCGAGAACGTAGACCGCGGCCGCGCAATTTCCCAGCGGTCTGAGAATGAATTGAAAATTTTATAACGTCTTACAATTTCTGGGTTTTTTTCACTAAAATGTAACTTAAATTAATTCTACTACATTACGTTTTGTAATGTTATTTTTATATACTTAAAGTTAAAAGTTTTATAGAGTCCTCTCGTTCCATATTGCATGTTCTTTACATAATAATATAAATCTTATTCTTAATATCTTACTAATATTATAATACAAATGCGAATGTTTAGAAGGAGGGATGGATGTTTGAAGATATCCCCAGAATGGCTGAACGGATCTCGATGAAATTTGGCATAGATGTAGAACATAATTTGGAAGAACGCATAGGCTATTATTTTTCTGTTTTAATTCCGTGTAAACGGAGTAGAGGGTGACCTAGCCTTTTAATAAAATCATGCACATTTTAATCAGACATATAGATCGATCTAAAGCGTTGTCTTGACCCTACTTCTTTATAATACTCGACCCGATTATGATAATTTACACATTGCACAAATAAAATGTTATACGAAAGTTGGGATGATATGTTTTGTTACCACATAACCTAACAACGATTGCTTAAATCTGGATTATATTTGAACCAGAGATAGATTACAATTTAAAATAGTACATATTGACCACAGATAATACAATACTATACTACTTACCGTGGGTTTCTGAAACCAAAACCCATGTTCAAAATATATAGTTATTTCTTTTTTTCATAGATAATGACAGGGATGACAGTAATGAGATTGAATGTGGATGGCTACAAGGATAGGGGAAGACCAAAAAAAGTATGGAATGACTGTGTGAAAGAGGATATGCGTAAGAAGGGGGTAGACTCGGATATGACGGCTGATTGAGATGTATGGAGGAGTAGTACATACTGTGCCGACCCTCGATAGGGATAAGGGCAGGTTGATGATGATAATAATGACAGGGATGACGATATGTTTTTAAAGAGATTTTGATATCAGAAACCAATTATTAGTATTGAATGAGATTGACTTTCAAATGATATTTAATTCCAAGCGCATACAGCCGCAGATGATAGCTAGTTTTGTACAATGAAAATTAAATTAGAGTGATATTTTTGTAAAATATCGTTGAAGTTACTTTATCTTTTAAGTTGTAGTAGAAACTTTCTTGCATAATCGTTTTCAGTTTCCCATATAATTTATGGGCAATTTAAATTTGCATAGCTTTAATAAAATACGACAGCAGCGCTGCACGTAGTCTCGTTTGTAACGTGTCTCCGGAGACTCTTAAACTACAATCATGGATTTTACGTTCCAAGACAAGGAAGCACATTTTAGGATACATAAGGAAAGGATATTACTGAATATCGGGAGATTAAATACTAGTAGCCTAAAATGTTATGGGTACATATGAACAAACATGATGGGTTTAAATTTAAGTTTAATTGGAATGGTTCAAAAACCTTAATTTTTTTTAATTACAATAAATTACGTCAGCGGAAAAATATTATATATCACAAATAACTATAAATTTGAATGCAACAACAAATAAACTTACTAATAATATAAATGCGAATGTTTAGATGGATGAATGGATCGATGTTTGTATGAGTAAGGTAAGGTAAGGTATCTCTTAAACAGCTGAAATTTGGCATAGACGTAGAACATAGTCTGGAAGAACACATAGGCTACTAATTAAGATTTTTTTAATTCCGCGCGGACGGAGTCGCGGGCGAAGCTATTATAACTAATAATTTGAAAGAAATACTTTAAAAACAACGCTTAAAAATCGATATTTTACGGTATTTTGAAACAATAACACCCTGTACATACATAGTTTGAATAATACGTTAAACCTCAAAACATCGGTTTCTAGAACGGCCGCCGCCGCTCGTAAACTACCCTCGGAAGACATAAATTTTACTATTACACTTTCATTTCGACATTGGGCAAAATAGATTTCTGAAAATGGCCAAAGTACGAAAACCATTAATTACAGACAAAACGTAACTTATAACTGTAATAAAAATATTATTACTTTAACTACTTAGGTAACCTATTTTATTTGGAAAGAAGTGAACTGATAGAGACTTTGGCTTCTCTAGTCAACCATATCACACCCATTTTCAGTTTTATATTATTTTTAAAATTTTATTTCTGTTACAACAGAAGAACAAGTTTTGTACACAAAAGGATACGAAAAATTATTATCTTATTGTATTTACGTGTTGAGAAAATGCACTCAGTAGCTACCCGTTAGTGAGTGGCTTGTAAATGATGCGAGCAACTGGGTCAACACGAGTGCAACGGGGTAGCAGTACATTGTGGCCCAACTCGACCTGAAAGATTTGCACGTGCTACAATTCAAATGAAATTCAGTATTTCTGTATGAATTAGAATTTAATTAAGAACTTCGTGGATACAAAAGCAATTGAAATCGGCAGTAACATTTCAATTTTGCCTATATTATATAAATAATAACAATAGCTATTCTTGACTTTTCTTGATATCTATGTGTTATATACCCACTAAAACCTGACTGCCCTCTGACGCATCGGGACGGGGCCACGGGCACGCTTTCGCTCTCGTCCGCGGCCCCGTCTGCGCCTGCTGCCATGGCAGCTCCCTCATGTGTTATATACCCCTCTATATATGTTAGCCTCTCTCCACTGGGTTGCCTGGAAGAGATCGCTTATAGCGATAAGGCCGCTCTTGCTAAAAAGTTTTTAGTTATGTTTTTTTTTGTATAATAATAGTATTAAGAATAAATAAATAAATAAACAAATTAATTCTAAAGAGGTGTATTTTATATTTACGAACTATTTTTATTCACATTGTAGTTACTTATTATCAGACTTAATTTAGCAAAGTTTGCGAGATTTACTTAAATAAATATACGTCAAATTCGGAGTTTATTTACCTTATTTTTAATTACATTTTAATAACTTTATAATTTGGTTGCCAGTATTTTAAAAAATAAACATTTTATGATGACATTAAATAACACTATATCTTACAATATGTTTGTAACAAACTATTTGCATTCTGCATGTTTATGTAACATTGCACGATAATGTAACATTATTTGTAACACATTGTTTATACAACCACGAAATACTAGTTGCGTATCTCTTCAATGGACAGACGTCGAAGCGTGGGCGCTGACCTCCAAACTATGACTCACTATGCATTCTTGTTTTCAATATTATGTTTATAGAAAACGATACATCTATATATAAAAATCAATTTCTGTTTGTTAGTCTCGCTAAAACTCGAGAATGGCTGAAAGGTTTTATCTTATTTTACTTAATGAATACTAAATGAATACTTATATACTTCGCTAGAGCAGTGAATCAAAGTGGGTCTTGGCCTCCGACTCAAGAGATGGCCAAAGTCAGTCTGTCCTGCGCCTTCTCCTGCCAGTCTATCGCTTGTAGCTACCGCAGGTACAGCACTACGGCGTCTCGCCAGCGGTATCTGGGTCGGCGTCGGGTTCCCGAGATATGCTGCTTTGGCCTTTCGATCTTCCCCCATCCTCATAAAGTAGCTCAGCCATCGGAGTCTGTGAGCTTTGAAAATCCAAAATTATACAAATATACTCCCATTGAATTAGTTCAAAGTGAATTGTTCTGAAGTCCTCTTTACGCTTTTTGTTACGAGTAGATTCTTCACTTTCCATATCACATATCCTTTATTTCGCTTCCAATATCTGCCTTTAATTTCCTTTGTTTAATGAAATACCAAATGAACGATCAAAGGAACGTACGCAATTAAACAAGCTCGGAATTAATTATAAGGATTCAGTAAGTTTTGTTAAAATGAATTTAACATTATTACGTATAAGTTTCTTTGTGATATGATTGAGGCAAAGTTAGTGATTAATGTAGATGTACGAAGCTTCAATCGACGCGAGGCTGTGTCGATACATAATTTAAGCTGCAACTTCAATATAACCTTATTTGCATGTCCCAGATTCCGTCCGACCTGCTGATTTATATTAACTTTAATTTACTTTGTAGCTTTATTTGGCGCTCAGTCAAAATAAAAGTTGACAAAGTACTACGAGCAAACTAGAATTTTATGATAACTTTAACTGAAAATATTTCGTATTTTAGGCCTATAATGATTGTGAGATAGAATGGTTTTGAATGTATGTTTGTGTGTTAGTTCAATTGTTAATACAAGAAGCTTTCACTTAAGGTTTAGAAGACTTTGAAGGGATGTCCTTTTTTCCCACGAAATAGAATAGTTGGAAAGGTTTGAACTTTTAATTTGCTATTGTTTTTTGAGATATTTTCTTTTACAAATATCATCAGCCGGTACTTGTGTATAGCCATGTCGATAACTACACGGGGAAAATATTAAAAAATCCAACTCATTTTATTTAAAAGTTACATAAGTTTTTGTAACTTTTCTTATAATTTTATACTTTACACCATACGTTTAGACACTGTGGCTACAAATATGAACATATTCCTGCAAATTAAAAAAATGTTACCGGCTTATCGGTGAATGGGACATGCTGTATAATGAAACTGTATACTTAAAATAAGTTACATGTATTTCAGCATGTAAGTGAGTTGTTTTCCCATTAATTTTCATCTCGTAACCTTTCGAAACGAAATCGTAGCATTGACCTAATACGTTACATGTTTACATAATTATTTATAACTTAGCTAACAAAGTAACACCTAAGTACAAGTGCACGTGAACTTGATAATTTATTAGAAAAATATTATAATATTTAAATCTTAATAATTAAACGCGTATACTTTCCAATAAACAGAATTCATAAAGAAACTATATTTAAGAGTACATACTGCACTAAAAGGAACTACTTCTAACAAATAGAAACGCTAGCAAAAACAATAATAGAGAAGAGAAAAAGATATCACAAGTTCAACTGACAATCCAAATGTCTATCTTAAATAAGAACCACTATACTGATTGGTCAAAGGTTGTTCTAAAGGAGCTGTTTGCAATATCTAAAAGTAGTATCTGATGGATTTCACATTTCCTATTTTTCAAGACAGCGTTCAAAAGCGTGGTTTATAAAATTTGTTCAAAAGTTTTTATAGTACACTAGCGGACCCGACAGACGTTGTCCTGTCTACACGTCTTTTATTTGAATAAATTAATATGAAGTTAATATTTGATGAAAATTGTGAATCTAAACCATTCCCAGATCCCCTTGAACATTCACAAAAAATTTCATCAAAATCGGTCCAGTCGTTTGAGAGAAGTTCAGTGACACACACTCACAGAAGAATTATATATATAAAGATTATCATACGCTGAACCTCATAAATGTCTCTTATTTTTTTTTAATATTACAATATGATAATTAATTAATTTTATTAGTAAAGAGAGTTGAATTTTGATTAATGCATAAAAAGTATGTTACGCATCTAAACCTTTTCAAAGCAACGAATTCAATGGAAACCGCAATGTTGGATAGAATCCATTAAGCGATTTGAAGCCGGAAAGAGCCTAATGGATATGGCTGGGGCAACTAAAATAATTTTAAATTTTCAAACCGCTATTGTCTTAAATTGAAATTGAGAGAAACCTTCACAACTAACCTAACGAATTAAAACTTTACGCATTTCTTCTATAACATTCATTACAAGTACAAGCAGTAAAAAGGGTTTTTAATTATGAATTTTTAATTATGAATCATGTAAAAGTATTAAATATTTATTTTTAAGGTTGGACGGCAACTGCAGCCCAGAGGTTGCGTCGCCAGTGTGGACCGCGCTTGCGCATTTGAACTTATTCGAGTTTTACTTTTTCTCATTGCTTGGTTTTTTTCTTCTCTATCTCTCTCTCGTGGTGCCTCTCCATTTAATGGAGGTTGGCCGTCTCAGTGAACTTTCGCCGATCTTGTGCCAAGAGAAATATATGTTACACGCTGGTAATATTCGTCCATTCCTTCATATTTCGCAACCACGACTTCTTTCTTCGTCCAGCGCGTCTTTTGCCTGAAATTTTGCCCATCATAATTAGTTGGTGAAGGTCGTATTCTCCTTTTTTTCTTATATAATTAAAAATTATTCAGGACCTTAGCTACCTAAACTACCATCGCACAACTATAATATATGACGAAATAGTAAGCAAAAATTGTTACAATAACAGCTAGAAAACAATCTTTTCCTATAAAAATAAGGCAAAAAAAACGAAAAGTTATCATTGTTATTTTGTTTTTTCCATGTCAAAATGCGAAATGATTTTCCCGATCTCGTAGTCTTCACTTCTAACTTGTTAACACTTCCAACTTCGTGTACGAAGTTGTGGAAAAACTTATCCATTGAGACTTTACTTTGAGTAGTTTCGTTTTACTTTATCCTACTGGATATCCGGTGTACCCATGAGTACATCCGCTTGGTACAAAAGCGTAGAGCTTCGTAATGATATAAATATCATAGTATTTTAATATCAAAATTAATAAAGGGACTATACAGGGTGTTTATAAATCTGTAACATATTTTTTTTGTATTAAGTACAAAATTGAAAAAATATTGAATAAACATATTTTTCAAATTATATTTGGTCCCACAACCTTTCACTAAGTGACTGTTTAAGTGATTTTGAATAGACTTAGAGTACGGCTGTAAATTCAGACTTGACTTTTAACGGAATTTAACCTCTATTTACATGCATTTTAAGGTTATTTATCACGCAGCTTCTAAAATTTCATTTATCATAAAGTATGTCCAGAAAATATTACTAAACTACGACGTACGCTGAAATATTGTCGGCGAAGTTTTACAAAGTAATATAAAATTTCTTATAAAGTTATCGACGTCTCTCTCAAGTGGTCATCACTTGGAAAGTCGTTGTTAGAAATTTTATTTTCATCTTTAGAATTTTCATCGCTCTGGATATAAAGATTCCAATTTCCCAACGGTATGATGTGAACTTATTTCTGCGAATTACTTTGTACATAAAGATGCGATTATTTAAGCAATTAAATTATATTTTTTTTTAAAATAATTAACAATATCAGCGTTAAGGGTAACGGAATTAAGAGTTCATTATTTTTAAAAAATTGTAAATAATTTTGTAAAAAAACGTAAATAATATTGAATTTTTTTCCCTACAATCAAACAAAAAATTTTAACGAAACATTTTCAAAATTGATTTCCATTTATTAAAAAAAAAAACTAGGAATATCACGTTCACTAAACTAACGAACTAAAAGAGAACAACGCCCGATGAAAATGGAACAAAACTTTCGAAATTGTGCTATTCCATTTTAAACAACACTGCCGTGGCCCAAGCGTTAAAAACCGCCACAAATTGGGTAGAGTAATAGATAAAAAATTGTACCGAACTTGAGAAAAAGAAGAACATTTAACGACTAAATCATATTTTTATTTGGTTCATTATTATAATATCTGCAATGAAAATTTAAAGAAGAATTTAATTATTTCAGATTAACTCAAAAATTACTTAACAGATTTTAAGTAAGTCCATTTTTTACCCCAAATCTATACCCCGAGGGGGTACAAGTTTACCCCCAAGTAAAAATTGAACATGCTGTATAATATGTGTTCCTCTACTAAGTAATAGTTATTGTTATAGGCGCGATTGCACAAAACTACAAAGATTTCATTCGCCTGTAGAAATCTTTTCTTTTAGCCTGTAGCTTAATTATATTTATTTGTTTGACTAATTATTTACATGGAATTTCATATTTAGCTAAACGATAAATCCAGAAAATATACTTTGTCATTTTCAAACGAAAGAAATACATAGAAGTTTTTCAAATTAGTTTCATTATTAGTTTCAAGAGTCAAAAAGGTTATATTAGATGTCCTCATAAATCCTCCAGCGCCATCTTGTTTGTAAGTTGGGAAGCTTTCAGAGTTCTTATGAATTTTTCTTTCAACGATTCTTGGAATTTTCATCTTGTCAGCAATAAAGTCACGACTCCAGAGATCTGATGAAAAATTTAAAAATGTAACAAAATGTTTCTTTGCCTTTTCATCCACTTAAAAGTTACGTAACTTGTATTAAGAATATTTGGGTCTAATATTTATCGTAGACTAACTGTTGACCGCGACAACGTCCGCGCGGAAAAAAAAAATACTAGGCTACGTGTTCTTCCAGACTATGTTCTATATGTATGCCAAATTTCATCGTGATCCATTCAGTTCTGAATCCATCCATCTAAACATTCGCATTTATAATATTAGTAAGATTTCACTTTAATAGATTTTTTAATTTAATCTCCATTACTGTTATTGCGTATTTAACATATTAAAAAAAGAGAAAACCAGTTTATAAAAACTGATATATAGACATGTTTCCATCTATTTGTAATTTAAAAATGAATTTTTAAATAGTCTCTTACACTCTCACATTGTCACATTATTTTTTTTTATTTAATCATTCCTTAAAATGTATAAACTTATACCATTACACAGCCAAGTTGAGCGTTGGAGTCTGTCATAGTGTGTGACAGACACCGGCGTCTTTCCTTTACAATATACATAGTTAGCAAATTAGTGCTTGTGAGAGTGTGTGGCTCTGTGTATGTGTGTGTGTAAACTCTATAAAGTAGTAAAGTCATGTTTTTGTACTAATTATAATATGTTGATGTGGAAAGAACTACGTAGCGGTGAACCAACTGTGAACTAAAGTAAAACAGCACTCGACCCATTTAACTGAACAAAGCTTTTGAAGTCGAGCTTCACAACTGTTGGGAAGCCACAGAAGCGATGCGAAACACGAATGAATCAGTGCCTCGAAAATATAAATGAAATACCATTATTTTAATTAAATTAAATCTAACAAATCGAATGATTTATTGTAGATTTCTGAAACTAAAATCTTCGTTTAAAACATAATGTCATCCTGATATAAAAACGGCTAAACACTCACGGATATTCGTCCGGTATCGGCACCGACTAGTTTCGAGTCCATCGGGGACCCTTTATCAGGGTGAGTGGGACTGGTTTTATTTCGTGGACGCGGCGCTCTTAGGGCGCGTCTTTAGGGAGCGGGGGGGGGGGGCTTTGTGTACCGGCGTCGTCGACGATGTTGATACCAGAGCGTCGGTGGTGTTGTTGTTCAAGTTTCATATTGCCATCCATATATGTCAAAGATAAGATGAAAGATAGTGATGACTATATGTTTTATATAAAGATTTTGATGTCAGAAACCCACGTTCAAGCGGCAGGTTTCGTTCAGCTGTGTAAGATATAGTATGTCACAAAATAATGGACATAAAAACTTCCGTGCCCGCGAAAAGCTTCCAAGTCTCATAATAATCAAAATTAATTGTATTTACGTACATTTCTTAGGTTCATAATGTATAAAATATATGTAACAAAGTTCACGTCAGTCAGAATTTTATAACCTAAAGATTAATACCGGCTGCTGTTGTGTAGAGATTAAAAGCATGTTACAAATTAAAAAATCAATTATGAAGCAGACTAAATTATTTTACTAACAAACTATATTCAAATCAGCAGTACGCCATTTGAATAATATCTATCAACAGGATACTATGTAAGCAAATGCATAATTTAAACTGCACAATTCATGTGGCCGACCTATTTGTGCGACCCAATTGCGAGAGAATCCAGCGCTTCAATTGTTTTATCTACAGTTAATGCGCTTCTGTAAATAGTTGAATACAACAAATTGAAATAAACCACTCTGCGTTATTAACCGTGGGTTTCGGTGACTAAAATCTCTGTATAAAACATATCATCATCCCTGTCTTTCATCTATAACAAAACAGAGATAACAATATGTTTTAAATGGGGATTATGGTATCAGAAACCCACGGTTAACCAACATTATGTATTCACTTACAGAAATCTGTTTGCGATCTTGAACTATTTTTACCTGACCACCCTGGACGTATTTTGGGTTTATATCCTGATCTATAGCTTCTGCGACCGAATACTTTGTTTACTTAAGGATTGATTGTTGGTATCCGTCGCTAACTAACTTTGAAGATTCAGGTTTCATTGGATTTTATCTCGGGATTGTCGTGGGTAATCTAAAGAAAAAATAATTATAACAATCATAGGTGACATAAAAGGTTTGGTAAGAAACTAAAGAACTCAACATTGGTGATAAAACGGTAAAAATCTGAATGATTAATGTAAAATCCCATTAAAATCCTTAGCAAAAAATGTTATACAATTTTTACGCAAACGAATTCATGGAAATCGTTTATTAAACAAATTCAGCTGTAAAACGAGTTGTTTGTGATTTTCGTAATAACGCTATTCATCTGAATTATGTTTATTTAAATATCATTCATGTGGAGCCGACTGTATCTTATTTTTTATAATATTGCATTTGTTATCGCTACATCTCAACACTTTTCCTTTTGAAATAAAGTGAATTAATTTAATAACAGCCTAGGATGAATATTTGTGACAAGCGATATCGTATCCACATCGACAATATTTTTTATCAAAATTTATGTAGCTGACGTATGACTTGACTTATAGTCCTATGTCCCCGCAGTGGGGCAGAGGGCGTCCACAGTGCGCCGCTAGTTCGCTCTATCCTGGGCTCTGCGCTTGGCCATGTCAGCCAAATCGCCTTCATTTCGGCAGCTACTGATAGCAGCTGACGTATAGTACCCCAAAAATCTCATACTTATATTGACATAATTGATTATGGCGACACGAAGGTGATTGTCGCAAATGTTCGTGCTCCACCCACTGTAACAATTTTCACTCATTTACAATATGGTAGACGAAAAATGATGATCTTGATGGAAACAAATTAATAGTCCATTTTTTATTTCGAATCTAAAAAAAAAATCGATTTTACTATAATGTGATAATAGAATCATAATGGTTCCTTTTTCTCTAAAGGATTTTAACACAGTACTATTCCTTCATACATGTTTAAAAGGCATCAAATTTGAATTCTCTTCAATTTTATGCATATCCTCTTTCATATAATCCATACTTTCTTCCGTCTTTATCCTTTATAACTGCGATATAATAAAATTAACAATTAATATCTGTCAGTTTTAATTACACAATAATTAAGGATGGGTAAATAAGCTTCGTATTTTGGAATCCAATTACGTCGACTCTGCGCTTCACTTTATCCACGGAGCAGACATTGATTGAGCTTTATTGACTTTTAAACATATGAACTCGAATCTCAAATTGTATCAAGCAAGTTTTATGATGTGATTTAAGCGATCAAAAATATAGAGGTTTTTTTTTTTACATTGAATTAACCAGTGCTTGACCATAAACCCAGCTGGGTATCAGGTGTTAGTAAGTTGCTATGGGATCGAAGGATAGGATGCACTAGCTTAGTAAATAAATGATTAACTGTTGATTTCTGAGACCTATCTGTATAAAACATATAGTCATACCTATAATTATTTGACAAAACATAAATAACAGTATGTTTTGAACG
Organism: Papilio xuthus; assembly: GCF_000836235.2. Classification (NCBI taxonomy): domain Eukaryota; kingdom Metazoa; phylum Arthropoda; class Insecta; order Lepidoptera; family Papilionidae; genus Papilio; species Papilio xuthus. The sequence goes on along the minus strand of NW_013531711.1, from coordinate 1,639,250 downwards.
GGTATTTTGGTTTCAGAAACCCACGGTAAGTCATTAAAATCATACTAATTAACTATGATTATTAAACATCTACCAATTTTGTATTTTTTTAAATTTTACTAATATTATAAATACGAATGTTTAGATGGATGGATGTTTGTTTGACGTCTCAAGAACGTCTTCCTAGATCTCGATGAAATTTGGCATAGATGTAGAACATAGTCTGGAAGAAGACGTAAGCTACTAATTAAGTTTATTAATTCCACGTGGACGGAGTTACAAATGACAGCTAATTTTAAACAAGGCAACAATCAAACAACGTATAAACGAACCTATATCCAACAGAATTACGTAACACATGACGTCATAAATCGTAAACTTTTGTAATCCCGATCATGTGACGTCATATGTTACGCGTGTTACCTCTGCCTACGAAGTTCCCAAGGGCGTGTAAATATATAAAACAAACATAACATAGATTGTTTACATAACCTTAATATACGAAATGGTTCTAATTTATCAATTATACTACAAGAAATATTTAGAAGTTTACTTGTGGTATAATTTTTAAGCAAATAATGCAATTGTGCAATCGTGCATCAAACATTAGCAACGCAATCTTACTTCTTACTAATATTATAAATGCGAATGTTTCAATGGATGGATGTATGTTAGAAGGTAACTCGGAAACGGCTGAATGGATTTTGATGAAATTTGGCATACATGTAGAACATTGTCTGAAGAGTACTTAGGCTACTTTCGCGAATCGCGGGCGACAACTAGTGTAACTATAATAGTTGATCTTATTAACCTAAGTCAACATTATTGCCATCCTTCTCTAGTCTCTGGGGAAAAAAGAGACAGGAATAATGAATCTTTTATGATAGTTGAAATTCATGATTTAAAATCAAATAAGTTATTGTTAGCAGAAATCCGGTTTCCATTTAAGGATAGTGAATAATCAGATAGTGGAAGATAAATGTATATCAAAAGCGGTTCCTACTAAAAATGTTTTATTTTCTAAGTATGGTAACGCGTTACATTTAAATCTGACCAAGTTATTTACTTTAAATCTTTACAACGTGTTCGAGAATAAAATAACTGTCAACAGAGGGCAAATTAAATACTATCCCTTTGTCCGATACATCCTTTGTAGATGTATACGTGCAAACAAGACAACATTTACAGGATCGTCGAAATTTTGGCAACAAAATGATTTTGTTAACTCTTAAAATGTTCAACAACTCCTTTATTTGTTTAACTCTTGAAAAAAAGTACGTCCAGTAAAAGAAACTAAGTACGTTCTTTTACGTAAAGGAGAAACATTGATATGTTTAATAGTGTTTAAAATAATAGGTTACTCGCCTAGTAAATTATCTATCTGGTACTTACATTGGTAATTACAAGCAGTGGGTGTAGCACGAATATTTGCGACAATCGCCTTCATGTCATCATGGTCAATTATGTCAGAATTAGTATGAGATTTTTTGTCATTTAAACCTGATAAGCTGCATAAATATTTATACAAATTTAGTCGAAGACGATACGATTGCGGTTCTCACAAACATTCGTGGTAACCCCACTGAAAAGGCTACATTAGCTTTTCGTTAGAAAGAGAGAAGGTAATTAAAAAAAGGGAACTTATTAATATTATGAATTTGCTATTAAAGAATTGTATATTTTTGGACACATATGTAAGTCACAATTTTGCGTAGAACCGAGAAATCTTTTAAAGTACTCTATTCAGTTTACTGAGTTTTGTTATATTTTTCTTAGACGTAGCGGACAGACAAGAATGTATTTAGCGTGAACTAAATCCGAGATAAAGCGTTACGAGAGGCATTGTGAGTCAGAGTATCTCTGGTGAAAACATAAAACAAATAAAACAACTCCAGCGGGCCGTTAAATTGGGACAAAGCTCTATATTGTTGGAGCAGTAATGTGTTAGATACCGCAAGATTACTTGTTTGTTTAGAACATTCATAAAGTTATAATGATTCGTTATAAAATATATATTTACTTTAATTTAACACTGATACTGTTTTCTCATCTCAAAGTAATATCGCATGAGAATTCCGAATGATAGATTAGTTAGACGTTATTAGTTAGAATCGTTTGGAGCGAATGACGCGCTTTACAGATTCAAGTGTCAGATCGATTAGTGAGGGGACATAAGCGTTGACATTTCAATAGTCTAGTGTTGCGTCGATACACTGGCACAGTATCAGATTTTGTTCCTAAAAGTTGTTTTTTAAATTAATAAAAAAATAAATTTTAATACGAAACAGAGTTACTGTCGCACAATTAGTTTGTAAATGGCTACTAAGGGAGACCTGTACTATATATCTAGAATAAGGAACTGTACGTTAGACAGTTATTTAAATTGTTAGAAGTGATAGTGTATTTTGACAACCGACTGATCATTGGTTGCCAACACCAAAATCTCTGTTTAAACATATCGTCATCCTTGTCATCATCTTTGACAAAACAAGGATAGTTATATGTTTAAAACAAGGATTTTGGTATAAAAATCATGAGCAGTCTACATTAAATTATTTTAGTTTGATTAACACTGAGCTAGATTTGCTTAATTTGTTTTTAATTTTCATTTTCGTGAAAAAGACAATTAGAGGTGGGTCATAAGATTGTTAATTAAACTAAGTAATTAGTTGAAAACTTTATAGATAAATCCAATAGACCTTAGATGAAAGGCTGGCGGTAAAAGTATCTACAATTTTAATCAAATCTAATTTAACTAACTGTAGAAAAGATAAAAGTTGTAAGAACTTAGTTTCCAATGGAAAACAGATCACAAGAGCTTTCAAACAAAATTACAAATGAATAGGAACCGTCAAAGTCTTGTAATTCGAGTCGGGGACGAGTTCAAAGCTTCAATTCCACTATTCTCTGAAAAGTTTTTGAAGAACGTTTGCTCGTTAATCTTTTATTTACTTTAAAGCTATTTCACGTTGCTTACTGCTTATTTTCAGCCAATTAATATAATGACACGAATAAACTAAGCGAACGATAATATAAATTAAACCCAAAGCTTCCCCCGTAATTAGATTTTGCTTCGCGCTGGGAGCCTAGTTGGTTAATAGTTCGCTGCAACGAACCAAATCTACGATATTTTCAATGAAATTTGGGTTCTTCTCCGCCTCAATAAATATTCGGGCTGTGTGTTAGAGACCTTAACTATTACGTGTATAACCTGATAAAATATTTTGAAAGCAATTTCAAAGACTATTTTGTTTAGAAGACAAAAGGACATAAAAGGCAAGTTTCGTTCGCCCGGCAATTAGAATGCAGGATTGTGCGATAAAAAAGCTTCACGTTTTAAAAGCGCATTAATGTTACATTTTGAACGCTGGGTGAACGGAACAGGAGAGTTTTAACGCGACGTTAAAAAAACGCTCGTGTGAATAAGGACTCTCTTCACTTTGGAGCTTCACCGAGCTTCCGTAAGCTTACCAACAAGGCGGACCTACTGCAAAATATTTAATAACATAAGCTTTCGAACTTGTCCACATACTGCACCTGTTGTATAAATTCTACAAAGCTAAGAAGCTTAAATATAAAGCTCTCTATAACAGAACTTTGAGACATGACATTACTTCAATTTTATATATAGATATTTCTTGCTTGTTTGTATTAATATTATAAAGTGGAATGATTTATTGCTTTTTTGAATGGGACAAGCTCCGAAACTACTGAAAAGATTAGAAAAATTCTGTCATTCTTGTGAAACTACACTACAAAGGGTGACATATATGCTACATTAATTACTAAATTTTCTTGATCACGCGCGGGCGAAATCGCGGGCAACTGTTAGTTTTTAATAAAATTCAACAAGAAAATACGTGTTCAATTTCAGTAATATTAAAAGCTTTTATACTATATAATAATAGAAGAGACAATTTAGTAATAAAAAAACTGTTCAAAGAAAAGTATTTCCTTGGATGGTAAAATCAATGGATGAGCAAATTCCAATTATAGTTGGAATTAAATTCCAAAGTTTTTATAACTGATTGTGTTTTAAAAGGATGACTTCTTTGAAATTGAGTCGTGTTCAAAAGATATTCTAACGAATTTCTTTAATAAAAATTCTTTCTTATATACTTGGAGTGTCGGTGGCTCAGGGGTCAAGCACTTGACTTGCAATCTGCAGGTCCTGGGTTCGAATCCCGCCATGTACCAATGTGTTTTTCGATTTCCAATTTACATATGTACATTTATCCGACGTTCTTACGGTGAAGGAGAACATCGTGATGCAACCTGCACATATCTGAGAAGAAATTCAAATATATGTGTGAAGTCAACCAACCCGCATTGGGCCAGCGTGGTTGACTATGGCCTAATCACCCTTAACTTAGGGTAGGCTCTGAGCCCCTCGGTGGGGAGGTATAGTGAGCTGGTGATGATTATGATACTTGAGATTCGGGAAAAATGTTGTCTGAAAAATATATTATTCTAGAAAATATGATTTTAGCGTTGGAAAGATTAATAAACAAGAAATGATTATAACATATTTGTAGTAAAAGTTAGTGGCGATTTGGTAGTATATATCAGGTTAAACAGATGGAAGAAACGGTATGTTACTGACTTACCTAGTGTGGTACCACCTTTTTTTTTGTTTCTGAGGGGAATGCTTTAGGCATACTCCGTGCCTCGGGGAAAGCACGGTAGTTATGTGGGATTCTCTCCCCGAATGGGAGCATACCCACTAAACCCCTCTGTTCCCTCATAGCCATAATATGGGACGCCACGGGTTCGTGTTAAAGTTAACACCGCCTTACCACCGCGACGCCCCACTGGGTGAGTTACCACCCTCAGGACAGGCTGGCGTCTGAAATATTTATTTTAGTACTTTATCTTAAGTTTCATAAGTATTCGATTCCCTAATAATATTCACAAACATATAACATTTAAACGATATTTTATTATGCTTTGAAATTACAAACCAATATATTGTTTCATGTACCATATTTACTTTCGTAATTGAAAAAAATTGTAAAAAACGTATTCGTTCGGAAATCAAAAGATATCCAATCACATAAGCTCTTTTCATTTTGTATTAAAATGCTACCTTTGAAGTCGTTTATATATGTTAGCAGTAAAATATTAATAACATATTTCTCTGAAATCGAATCGTTTTACGCAATTAAATATAATTGCTGGAAACACAAACCTTACATGATAATGATATATTCATTTTTCAGTTTTGATTATGTTACCTTACTAATATAAAATTGTTATTTCATATCTAAAAAATCAATCAAAATTTTAATGTTTAATTGTCGTTTTTTGCTTTGTTTTTTTTTTCGTTGTATTTGTTTTTATTTCTGCTTACCCTACCTCGTGCTGTGCAAATGGTGTGAAAACAAAGGGGCCAGCTGAAAACCAGCGCAGGATTGGCAAGACCTCCCTGCACCAGCTGAGCTGGCCACCTTTTTTTTGCCACATCCTCAATTTATGTAATTTAACTTGTTTTTTTTTGTAGTTTTTCTTTTCCTTGTTTGTGGCAATAAATAAATATTCATTCATTCATTCATTCATTCAAAGGCGAATGTAAGAATGGATGTATGTTTGTTTGAAGGTACCTCCAGTACCTCTGAACGGATCTCAATTAAATTTAGCATACATGTAGAATATTGTCTGGAAGAACACATAGGCTACTATTTTTTTTCCCGCGCTGGCGGTGTTGCGGGCGACAGCTATTAAGTAAGTCCGTGTATCTTCTAAGTTAACGTAAGATTTTAATAAAGAGATTGACTTAGTGCTTGTTTTAAATTATACTAATACGGTAGAAATAGTAGATAGACAGATAAAAAAAAAGTTTTCCGTTATACGCAACAAAAATACAAGATGTTCGGGAAATAATAGACACTACAATTTTATTAATATTATAAATTAACTATTTGAAGTCTCTGTTCCGTATAGTACTCTGTGTTAACCCTTTGCCATACAATAAACTAGGATTGATGAGTTATAATACAATTTATCGAACCTATTCCACTGTATATCACAAAATGTCAATAACACATCAGAGCTGCGTATTGAAATGATTAGATTTCAAGCTCGAGAGCGAACCCCTTAATTGATAGTTTGATGTAATTATCTCCTCGGCTCAGACCACCAATGTCTACATAACATCAAATATCAACCTTCTGAATATATGATAAAACATTTTAATATAGGTTTATATTAAATATTATATGGTGAAACTAATTTACTAAACAAACAATAACGCGAGAGTCAAGATTGCGGATGTTCCATAGAGAATATAATATATTTAGTACGAAAAAATGTACCAAATATGTTCAGAATCTTCAGAAGGAAATTATGATGAAAATAAGATACATCCGCCATATTGACGTCGACATTTATCTGGTCGCCATCTTGACTCATTACTTGAAGGTAGAAAACGAATCGTTTCTTATTTTTTAAAATCGGCGTACCTGTTTGGGCTACAGAAGAACCTACTTTAAATCGGCTACCATGGAACAGATATGAGATATCATCATCAGCTCACTATACCGAGAGGCTCGGAGCCTACCCTAAGATAAGGGTGATTAGGCCATAGTCAACCACGCTGGCCTAGTGCGGGTTGGTTGACTTCACACATATCTTTGAATTTCTTCTCAGATATGTGCAGGTTGCATCAAGATGTTTTCCTTCACGGTAAGAACTTCGGATAAATGTAAGTACATATGCAAATCGGAAATCGAAAAACACATTGGTACATGGCGGGATTCGAACCCAGGACCTGCAGTTTGCAAGTCAAGTGCTTGACCACTGAGCCACCGACGCTCCATATGAGATATATAGATACGTAATGTGCACAATAAACAGATATACTCACGCATAAGTCTTAATAAATAACAATCCTTTTATTTAACATGACATAATACAATAATTGTTACTAGTTCAATAGTTATATCAAGAAAAAACAACTGTCATGTCCCCGTGCTGGGTATAGGCCTCCTCTATGTTTCTCCACTTGTCTCTGTCTACAGCTATTCTCATCCAAGCTTTAACCGCTATTTTACTAGATCTTTGGCTTCCGTATCTCGAAAGGAAAAAACCGGAATCTTGTAGGATCACTTTTTTGTCCATTTGTCTGTCAAGATCCTTTTTACTAGGTCATGTGCCCATCGGGCTTTGGGTCTTCCTCTTTTTCTCTTGCCCCTTCCCAAACCAGTCTATAACGTTACGTAATAATGTTAGCATTGATCAAATTTGGAAATGTATTTGTTCTGTTCAACCTAATTATGTTAAAATATCCTCAATTCGTTTTATTTTTAATATTTCTAGTCCGATTATAAATTGGCGAAGTTTACTATTGACCGGTGACATGCACCTTTACGCTCTTAACACAATTCTACAATTAAGAAAGCTCTTTTTCTCCCACATTGCGACCTTTACGGTGAAACAAATGGAATTTCGTTGTTTAGACCCGACGCTTAATAGGGTCATGGTTGTTATACGACGAAATGTCAGATGAATTAGTGTGCTCGTGTTAAATTCACATAGACATAACTGGGTACAGAAACCGAGTAAAATGTTCAGTTTTTATTACGTTCATATACAAAGATGTGGTTAAGTAATACGAACAATATTTTGACAGTATGTTTGAAACCTAAAATTTTTTATGTCGTTCAGAAATCTTAAAAAAAAACGGTAAAAATTAGAAATTAAAAAGTGGACGACGCCATTTTGATTGATGTGATTCAAAATATTATCCTTCTCTGAAGCTTCTTTCTCTCTAATGATCTGCGCCTTGAAATTAATATGATTTTTTAAGGACACAATTCTTCTACGTCATTTTTTTTTATATCATAAGGTGGCAAACGAGCAAGCAGCCACCTGAAAACGCTGAAATAGCGAAGTGACCGTTGCCCATAGACATACGCAATTGCATATGCGTTGCCTACCTTTAATCGACGGAGGAGAGGATGCACAGAAAGAAAATATTTTCTCTTCCCACGCATCCTCTCATCCGGAAAGTCCACTTTCACTTCCCATCCTTTCCTTATAAAGAAAAGGATGGGAAGGAAAAGATGACTAAATTAGGCCTCCGGGACGCACACTCATCAGACGAAACGCGGAAATGCTTCCACTTCACGCCTGTCTTCTATGTGGTCGTGGTATTTAACCGGGCGAGCCGGGCCGATTCGTGCGAAGATGTTAAAGCGGGCTCTACCACTGTTAAAATGTCATTAGTTGACGTAGAAAAATGGGACAAACATAATTTTATATTTATATAGAAAAGTAGAGACAAACATAATCAAAACCTTTATTCCATTTAAGCTCTATAGAAAAAGATTGGTGGTGGACCTTTCAATGTCAAACCTTTTTGACAAATATTTCAATTCTGTCTTAATGTTTACATATTTTATTAGTAAAATACCTTTAAACTTTAGTATGTATGTTAAATATGATTTTAGAAGTTTATTTTGAAGTGAAAATATAAATTATATTACAAAATGAATAATTTGAAAATGGACTAAATATTAAATACTCATTTATTGTTAGTATAATTAATAGTACAAATTATATATATATTTATCTAGAATTATTTACCTATTATATATTATATAATACTTTATTTGGTCAAGAGTTTAAAAAGTGCTTCATGTATCTTAATATAATATTTTTCTCTTATTTCTTTTCAGCTTAATTCGCAGTATCGAGCAACTTATTCTATCATAAATTAAGGTAAGCGGATAGTAAGGCAAAATAATTTAGTTACTAAGTAAAAATAATATCATAAATTAATATATGAACGGCAAACACACATCCTTTTGTCTGGTGTTGGCACCGACTAGTTTCGGACCCATCGGTGTGGGTTTATGTGGGACACGGCCCGTCGCTCACTGTTGAAGGACCCACGATGGGCTCGAAACTAGTCGGTGCCGACAACAGACAAATCTACGTGAGTGTTTTAGTTTATTAGTTATAATAATGTGTCATGAAAGTTTGAATGATTAAAAATAAATTCATAATTATATTTCTATATTTTTCTAAGTAATGTAAATGCGTGTAAAGATATAAATATTTTTATCATTCGGAAAGTTATTACAGATATATAAATAAAGCTTTTTCTATCTAACGTGAGATTTTATTAAGTGAACAAATAAGCCTTTGCAAATATACTTAGGTACGAAAACGGAGAAAAAGGAGGCAATATTTGTAAGGAAAATCTCAACGCTTCGACCTACTATAAATTCGTAATGCGTAAGATGGTGTACAAAAGCAAACAGATCTACTTCCCTACATCAATCATCGGGTCCGACGTCGCTATGCATTTAAACAGCCCGAAGCATTTGAATAACCCAATTCTTGACACTAAGAAAACTGTTTTGTAATTGGATGAATCTTGTATCCGACGATCTTCTATCTACTATTTTGTTCTGATTTATTAGCGAAAATAATTTTATGTTTGTGTAATTTTAAGTCTAGATGGAAATATGGTAGTCACTTTACAATTTGTTGGTGTTTGTACGAATAGAATGACGCCATTTTGTGAAAGTTGCAGAAAACCTATTTCTAACGGTGGACTGAAACTGATTAAAAACATAAATATATTGTTAAAGAAATGTTTACAAACTTACAACGTCTTTAGTTGGAAATCATAAAATTTTGTCGAAACTGTCATAGACTCAAGATTGTCGTTTCTATAACTATTAATAAATCTACTACAATGCATTGTCATTGTTTACATTGTTGCTCATGATACCATGAGTCAAACATTGCCGCACAATAATAAAACTAGTTGTCACCCGCAACTCAGTCCACGCGGAATTAAAAAAAAAACTTTACTAGTAGCCTGTGTGTCTTCCAGACCATGTTCTTCATTTAGGTCAAATTTCAGCTGTTGCAGCTGAAGATACCAAACAAACATGCATTCTTTCATCTAAACATTCGCATTTATAATATTAGTAAGAATTAAAACTTATTTTCTTCCAATTTATTGCTTTTTGCTAACGTTAATGTTTCATTAAAGCAAAGTATAAAATAAAGCTATTATTCAGATCATTTCGCAGACTTCACAGGTGTTATTCACGGTCTAATTTCTGTGTAATAGAAGAAAAAAAATAGTTCAGTAAATGAGGCACTCGACGCCTATTAATACGTTTTATTACTTGAGCCAGATGTTTCATGTTATTTTGCGTTATATTTTTGCCAAAGTACAGTTCGCATTATTCGGTATGGTCTTTTGTCACTGTAATTATAAGGCGTCTGTAATATATAAGACGACAATATACTGAATTACATTTAAAGTCAATTACCTACTTTCTATATTTGAATTTTAAAAAGAAATTGATTCAGAACGGCAATATACACACTAATTCCATTACACTTTGTGCTAAAATGAAAATACGCTAGTAAATATAATATTAAACTATATGTCGCCCGCGACTACATCTGCGCGGGATTAAATAATACTTAATAAGTAGTCTATGTGTTCTTCCAGACTGTTTCTATATCTGTGCCAAATTCCATGAAGATCCGTTGACTTCCGCAGATGCCTTATAACAAAAATTCATCCATCCATCTAAACTTTCGTATTTATAATATTAGTAAGACGTAAAGTTCAACACTACATAAAACTGTTAATGTTAATAATGATGTCATTCTAATCGTTACAACGAAATCTATCTTTCAATGTAAACTACATCCTACGCGTCCGTTTAGTGACCGATATAGTTCAATAAGGATTGTGTTCCACAAAAACTTTGGACAGTTCAAATCGGAACAGAACAGTATTATTCTGACAAAAAATTAGAATAATAGTGGCACGGCTAATCTCAAAGGCTGGCAACGCATCTGCGTTTCCTCTGGTATTGCTGATGTCCATGGGCGTCGTTGAACACCGAAGTGTTCCCGCTGCTCGTTTGCCCCCTTCTGTTATAAAAAAAAATAATTTAAACTCATTATCATTGTACAAAAATGATTTCTTGGGACAGTAGAGAAGGATTTGACTGTCTTATCTACCCACGACAATACACTACAATTGTGTTTAGTGGCTACTATTGAAAACGGACGAATGTCATTTGTTTGGTGTTGATGTCATAGGGTTAGTTGTGTTATTGTAAATAATTAGAAAGACATTACTTTTTATTTTAGAAAATTCTGTCATGTTATCAATTTAGTTGCGTTATAAATTCGGCGTTGGTGTGTAAACAGCATTATCTTAATGCGTTTACCGAGAACGGGAACAAGACGACAATATATTGCGGTTTAAAACGATTTCTTTGTTATAATTATAAATGAATGAACGCTCGTATGATGTCATTTTAGCTAAAAGTCTCTACCCACGATCTGTATCTTTGTAAAATTCTTGTGAATAATTTATAATGAAATAAATATATTCAGTAATAGTTAAAAATAAGAACTAAAGAGACTCATGATTCAGATTCACAATTCTTCTCTGTTTTCAATCAAGAATAACATTGTAAACAAATAAACGTCACTCAGACTATATATTTACGGAAACTGAATTAACAATTCTTTTAATTTCATCGCAAATTTGTGAAGGTAAAATGTATGATATTCATATGTTTAAGAGTAAATGTCATGAAAAAAAACAATAAACATACAATGATAAGTGGCCAGTTTAATAAAAATATTTACGTAAAATTAGCATATTTTTTAATTGTTTTTGTTGTAAAAACTTGTCCTGTTTAAGTTTTTATTTATAATGAACAGGCTTGTTAACTAAAATAATATATTGCAGATTAACGGTCATCGAAGAAAAACATAGACTTAAAGATTGGTTTATTCAGTGTTTTGATATTTTATTAAAGTTAAACTTTAGGGATTAAATACGATTAAGCAAAAAGCTACAAAATTAAATATTTTTCATCAAATTTATTATTTCTAAATTGTAATATATTATACAGAGGATAAAATAAAAATAAAAATACTGGCCATTTAATGTCAGCGTATTTTCTTTTTTCATCCGCGGAATTGCGAATTAATCTGTGTAAATTTGGAATACGCAAATTGCACTTCCAATATCAATGGCTAAATCAGATTATCCAGTTTACCGTTTTATAAAAAGGATTTTTAAAATCTGTTTGAACATAACTCAATTAAATTGGATGGTTACAAAAAATTATACATTATGTATATATATTTTTTTTTTATTTCTAGGTGGCGAAAGAAAAATGACGGCCTGGAAGATTATTACATTGACCTGTTTCTTTCTTTTCTTGGTTGAAGCGAAGCCTAATTTACACGATATCGGTGAGAATAAAGAAGTCATATCCAGTATTTGCGATCCTGTTTTTAATACCTCGGATGCAGTGCAATGCTTTTGTGCCAAAGACGACCATAATATTGCACGAAGTGCTGAATGTTACCCAACTAAAGAAGAGATTAGCCAAGATGATACCGCTTGGTCAAAGTTCGATTCATTAAAAGATGCTGTAAGAATTAGTCTAACTAATAATAGAGGTATATCTTTCAAGTTCATTCCGAAGAATGCATTAAAGCATACACATAATCTTTTAAGGCTTGATGTTAAATACGCAAACGTTAAAGTTATAGAACCATTTGCATTTGCAAATCTTAGTTTATTAGAGGATATCAAACTGAGCGGTAATCAAATAGAAAAATTGAAACCAAATGCTTTCTCTCATCTTGCAACAGTGAAAACAATTAGTTTGGATACTAACAACATTATGGAAATAAATAGAGATGTATTCGTCAGTTTGCCAACTTTGGAGAAACTCTTTATTACAAATAATAAAGTAACGATTATTCATGACAAAGCTTTTATACATCTGACGAATCTTAAAGAACTAGAAATCGATAGAAACAAACTCTTCAGTTTGAATAGCGAAACGTTTTCTGGTCTCGGCAAATTAAGAAAATTAGACTTAAGCGGAAATAACTTGGAAGTTATCGGCGATAACACATTCAAGCCTCTAACTCGCCTGATTTCTCTGAATTTAGATGAAAATAAAATCCAAATGTTAGATTCGAAAGCATTCCACGGCTTGTCGCATCTACAATCACTGTCACTGGCTCACAACGAACTCTCTGACATTGACAACGTGAATGTATTTCAAGGACTGACTTCATTAAACGCTCTAAGTTTGAAAGGAAACAGAATTACAGATTTACGACAAGAAGTCATGGCGCCAATAATCGAAAATTTTCATCAAAACATCGCTTCCTTGGATGTTGAAGGTACAATTTTTTTGTTTATAATATTTATTAAGTTTCTGTATAAGTAAATATAAAAGTTCAGATGTAATTGTTGCCAGATGTCGTATGTAATTAGTTTTTACCTTCCAGATATTATATCTCAACTACAATCATTTTTTTTGTTCCCAGATAACCTTTTCCCATGCGACTGTCGTCTCGAATGGCTCATGGTGCTCATGAACAAAACTGAAAGCGCATCATTGAAGCTAATCTTAGAAAACTTCAAATGCATTCCCGACGCAAAGCTGCGTGACCGATGGACGAAACGAGTGGAATTGGAAAAAAATTCTCAAACGTTCGACGGCGAGGAACCATCCACACAGAGCCAAGACTACGAATATTACGATGACGCTGAATTGAATGGAAAACTCTTCTATACTGATGTAAGAGATTTGCTGCATTGCAATTCGCCAACTGGCAAACCACTCCCTGACACCCTTGATGTCGCCAAAAAGACTAATACTGCAACCGGAATTTCCCCCCTTAATCCTGAAGCAAACGATACTCCAAACAATTCAGGTTACTTCGATGCATCAATTTTCAAGAAAAATAAAACTAAAAAATCATTAGCAGCTCCTAAAACTGCCAACAGCGAAGTAGCCAATCAAGAAATCAAAGATGAAAAACCAAACGTTTCTACCACAACTCGACTTGCGACCGTATCTGCCAAACCTATGGAAAAACGTACAGAAGATACGAAAGATATGGCATCCGATGAGGCTAAATCTGATAATGCTATTGCGCATAGAAGCGTTCAGGACAAGAATGACGACTACAGCGATTTCTTTACCAACGGACAAGACCCCACTCTTGGTAGTTTGATAGCGGTAGTGCTCATTAGTGTTCTAAATGTTAGATTTCTGCTTAATTAGGTTACTAGTTAGGGTGTAGACAATATTAACTTATGACATTATACTGTTAACTCAATCTCTCACAGTCATTATTATAAATAAATAGTGTTTAAGATATTTGGACTTGATTTATTTCGTTATCCTCTCAAGACTAACTATTGTTGCTCGTAGATCGTAGTCAAACATAAAAAGTGTTAGATATTGAGGCAAAAGATTAAAATGACCTAAGCTATGATTATATGTAAGCCAAGAATACCAAATTTAATAGAAAACTTTCCACGATATTTTGGCGTAGTAGGGGCTTGTTTAGTCAAATGTGAACTAAAATTCGCAGTCGCATTTTCCAGCGCCTGCTCAAACGGAATGGCAAAATTTTACTCATGCGAGCTATCTCAAAACACAGAGAGCAATTTAATGAAAATAAATAAAAGCCAAAAGATACAATAAGAAGCCTCAACAAAGCGTTTTATAGTAAACTAAATTAGATTTTTCTACATTTATCATCGATGTGCGTGGCATGATTTGAATCCAAAAATCGATGTTGCTATATGTTAACATCGAACAATATCGAGTAATCCTAGTTGTCATTTGTCATTATTTGGCATTTGTTTTGAATTTAGTTTCATTTTTTTTTCTCTTTCATTTTTATTGAATTAAATGAGATATACGAATGTTGTTTAGTTACTGTTTCTTTATGGAAATACTAGTTGTGAAAGCGGTTCCAAATACATTATGCTGTGCCGTTCAAGGATTTTACAATTCAACAGTGAACACACATTCGAAATAATTAAATGAAACGAAGTTCAAAGTCTAATTTGATGACTTGTTGGCTTTATTTGTGAGGCATTCCCTCGCATTTTGTAGTTGTCTTTATAACAGAGAGGTACTGGTTTAATGTTTTTATTCTTAGTTTAAATAATTTAAAAAATTACCTGTGCAGTTTATTTTTATTTTTATTCTAGTTTCCTTGAAGGTTCAATTCATAATGTTTTTAAAATATTATTTTACACTTATTTTATTTTTAAAAAAAGGTTTTATATTTTTTAGTTGTAATCAAAATGGCCAGTGTTCTTAAACAAAGGGGGTTACAATTAAAGAAACAAATGCAAGTCTTACTAACTCAAAGTATTAAATTGAGTAGTGTAAAAAATGAACCTAACATATTGAAATCTGTTTATGAAGACATACCACCAGTGAATAGTACTATAAATGACTATATTTGGCAAAACTTGGATCGCTGGCCGGATAAGACTGCTGTGGTAAGTATTTCTAATTTTCTATACTGCTTACTGTGGTGTCCAAGATAAGAAGTCACTATTGAAATACATATTTAAATATTCCTGTTTTTTCAAAGAGAAGTGGAGAGAAGGCAATACTTTATAAGAGTGGATAAACAGTGGAAGATCAATTTTCAATTGTTTTTATAAGACAATTATTTTGTTTTCTAAGTAATATTATAGTATGATAATTATGATTACATGCGCTATACTATTTGTTTTAAAAACAGTCAACATTGCCATTGAATTTGATATTAATGTTGATATTTTAAATGTAGCAAATTCTGGTTTTTCTTATTAACTAGCTGTCATCACTGGCCGAATGTGCGGAATAAAAAAAATACTTAATTAGTAGTTTATGTGTTCTTCCAGAATATATTCCATGTATGCCAAAGTACATCAATATGTGTTTAGTCCTTTTTGAAGAAAACA
The DNA here is from genome assembly GCF_000836235.2 of Papilio xuthus. Taxonomy (NCBI): domain Eukaryota; kingdom Metazoa; phylum Arthropoda; class Insecta; order Lepidoptera; family Papilionidae; genus Papilio; species Papilio xuthus. Next base: position 1,623,493 of record NW_013531711.1, on the reverse strand, counting down.
TCCATCCATCCATCTAAACATTTGCATTTATAATAGTATTAAAATTGTTCATCAAGTGAATATATTGTAAAGTATATCAGATAATAGTTTAACTAGTCCAAGTTTCGTAATTTATAATGATAGGAATCTTAAAGATAAATTATGTCATTATATTGCCCAGTAATAAAGCATTTGGTTTTATTATAACTGTCAAGTTAAGTGCACAATGTTTTTTTTATATCAAAATAAAAAATAATGACATTCTTTTTTTGTTTGTCACCTTGGTTTAAAGTAATAGTCGGCTTTGCATTGAACAAAAGCAAAAAAAATATAATTCATTTTCTAGTATTGCTAGATACTCTCATGATGTAACTTTTTTGTACACTGTACCAAATAATACTTGTAAATTCATTGCGATAAAGTCATTGTGTTGCTAAATATGTACTTGTTAAGTAAATTTGTTACTATGAAAATATTAAATGCATCTGAAAAACTTTGACCGTTTAGCCATTGCAATTATTTAAATTACTTATTCCATTGTTTTGTTGTAGTTTCAAAAGGCACCAATAAGTAGTCGATAAATAACAGCTAATAACTTATAGTTAACCTTTAATAGCTAACAACTAACAGCTAACCTTTCATAGCTAACAACTAATAGTTCACAACTAATAGGCCATCCTTTTTTATTACTATTTGATGACGATAATTATTTTTGACCTGACAATACATTGACTTTAAATACATATAATTTTCTTATCGTATAATACTTTACAATATTTTAGGTTTGTGCAGCAACAGGTCATGGATATACCTACGCACAAACTCACAGGATGTCTATTTCCTTCGCTGCATCACTGCGAACGAAATTGAAGCTTAAGAATGATGACACAGTGGCTATTATCCTGCCAAATGTGCCAGAATACCCTTGTACTATGCTAGGCGTGTTGGAAGCCGGTTGTATTGCTAGTATGATGAATCCTGCGTACACCGCTCGTGAGTAAACAACATTTTCTGTGTCATTTGCCTCATAACTATGAGACATATTCTTGAGTTAAGTGTAAACAGTTAAATATAATTAGTAATATCTGTTCTAAGGTCAATAGTTACTGACAGAACCTTACGAAACTTCTTAGATATTAACCCTTAAATGGACGATTTTTTTTTACGTTTTAAAAAAATATATTTGTGTAATCATTTATTTTTAATGCATAAAAATATTGGATAGTGCCAACATTAAAAAAAGTACAAAATTCGTTCAGAAATAAGAACTAGTTGTCAAAATTAACAAAAAAATAAAATAAAGATAATTTTATCTGTGATGTTTAGTATGTTGTTTAAAAACAACATTGTCCATTTAAGGGTTAAGAATTACTACTACAAGATAAGTGAGAGTCATTCTCCAGTCCCGGAAGACCTGCATAAGCGAGACACTTGTGTTAGAGAGAAACCTCTATAAACGAGAAAAATATCACGATCCCTTGGAATCCAACTTATACAGTTTCAACTGTATTACCGTGGGTTTCTAAAACCGAAATCTCTATTTAAAACATATTGTTATCTCTGTTTTGACAGATATAATGACTTAGCGAGATTAACAGAGATTTTGGTCTTATAAAGCCACCGTTAGTAAAATTCTTATAATTTCACAGATGAATTACATCGTCAATTGGAATTAATCGAATGCAAAGCTATAGTAACATCAAAACTATCATATCCTAGTGTAGCTGAAGCCATTAAAAAATTAAAAACAAAACCTGCAGTAATATTAATTGATAACGACGAACTACCAGAAGGAGTTATAAAGTTCGCGGAGTTTGCTGAAGATATGTCAATTGATACGGACTGTTTGAAATCTGTGCAGAGGAGTAAAAAAGATGTTGCCATACTGCCTTTCTCGAGTGGTACTACTGGTTTCGCGAAAGCTGTGGTACTAACACACCAGAGTGTGGTTGCTATGAATCAAATGATTAATAATCCGGAGATTATTGCTGTTGATGAAGCTACCGGTAAGATTGAAATTAAATTATTTTGATTTAAAAAGAGAAAGAGATAGACAATATCTTCTTAATAGAAAGAGACAGCAATTTATCCGCTTTTATTTGTCTTATTTTCTTAGATATATTATGAATAAAGAATCCAATGTACCAGTATCATTTTTATTGTGCTAATTTATTTACAAGTTTTAAAGACCTTGAGAAATAAAGTTATTCGTCTTTTTACACATTAAATGCAGCGGGAAAACGTTAATTAACATAGAAAAAACTTCATAAATAACAATTCTTGCGTAACGTTCTTATATGAATAAAAAAACTTGTGAAACTACATTTTTATACACATGTCAATAGAAAATACGTAATCGCAAGCATGATCTTCGGTTTTGAATAATCTTTATTTACCTTATTCTTAAATACGATTAGCTCCAAGTAACCAGTCTTATAATATGCATTTGTGTCTTTTTAAAACTGATGTTCTGTGTGGCTTACCATTTCTCTCTGGCACCAAACTCCCTCTCATTGTCTCTGTATTATAATCCTTCTCATCATCCTTGACAAAATAAGGATAATAATATTCATGCAGGGGTTTTGGTCTCAGAAACCTACGATGAATAAAACAAACTATAAACAATGACACGACACTTGCATGCAAGATATCGGATATAAGAATCGAATGATATCTCAGTCTTCAAAGTCCACAAAGCACTTTATGCACTTAACAATGGAACAGACAGACATAAAAACAAACATAGCGAGACACAGTACCTTTGAGTCGGAAAAAAAGTTCTCAATTTTAAAATCAATTTATAAAAGGCTCAAATTATTTAAAAAATTATTAATGTAAAAAAGTAAAATAAAAAAAAACTTGATTGACAGATTCTTATCAGTGTGCAGTACCAGCGGTGTTGCCATTCTTTCATATCTTCGGCTTCAACGCGGTGATGATGAACCTCATGACAAGAGGAAGCAAACTCATCACCTTCGCCAAGTTCAACCCGGAGCTCTTCCTGAAGACTATCGTGCAGCAAAGAGCTGAACATTTGTACATTGTGCCACCTATGGGTAAGATTTTAAAACTACTAGCTGTCTACCGCGACATCGTCCGCGGCAAACATAAATTCAAATAATCGCCTATTTGCTCCTCCAGGTTACGTTCTACAAATGTGCCAATTTTCAGTAAGTTTCGTGGAGTCGTTCTAAAGATACCTTCAAACAAGCATCCATCCATCCATCTATACATTCGTATTTATAAATAAGATTAGGTATAATACTTAGCTAATGGTCTTAGGAGCTTCTCTGTAGTCCTAATTTTTTTTTTATTAAAAATATTAGCAGATTTTTTTGTAAATTTACTAATATTTCTTTAGCCATTTCAACTAAGCTCGAGGCTTGTGCTAGGATATGGTTTACGACAATAATCGAATGGCGGGAATCGAACCCCCGACCTCGTGGTCGGAAATCCGTACCCTTAACCTATTACCATATGTAATTCTTGATCACGCTGTATATCTGGTATTAACTAGTTTTTAAAGCTATTATTTTGAGTTATAATTATGTATGGATGGATAACCAAGTAACTAATAATTTTATACTAGATAGCTGGGGCACGACTTGTTTATCAAACACATAACTACTTCAGTATATAAATATAGTCTTTAATGATTGCACTGGACATGAATACGGTGCTAGAAAATTCTTATAATATTTAAACTTGAAGTTTTTTTGGACACTATTTTTATTAATTTTAAGGAAAATAAAATAAATTCTACCTATATTTTATTTAAAATTTATTAAAAACATGGATATTTAAACTTTTTCCACTAACGAAGCACTCTTACAAATATATAAATATCTCTCAGTTTTTTGCATCTATTTAAATGTACAGTTGGGAAAATTATCGGTGTTCCACTTTAAAAGCGATAGTCAGTCGTTTGAATGTTCCTAACTGTGTTGTTCCTTAATCGTTAAGAAACCAGAAAAATTTAAAAGAATTTTGAAATCGGCACTTCTAAATAAATGACATATTTATTGCAACTTAACAATCAATTGTTTTATATATCTACTTTTCTTTTGTTTCGCTTTTTTGTCTTTCTACTATAGTCTGAAAAAAAAACCGTTTAATCTCTGTTCTTTTTGTTTATATATTATATAATTGTGAAATGGTTTATAACGTCTGTATTTGTTAAATTTGCTGATCTTATAAATTAATAAGCGACCAGTAAGTACACCTAAACCCTGTGGGTTTTTAGTACTACTGTCTAACCGATGTTTAATTTGTGACGTGAAGTTTTTGTATAATAAATTAAAAAAAAAAAAACTGGAACACTGCGAATTTCCGTGACTGTACGAGGACCAAAAAAATATACTTCTCTTAAGTCGTTGCAATAAGATTGCTTTTTGCATTTCAGTTGTATTCTTGGGAAAGCACCCCGCGGTGACTGGGGAACATTTGCAGTCAGTGCGTGGCATGATTAGCGGTGCTGCGCCACTCTCGGAGTCTGACGCCGCTGCTGTCTTGAAGAAAAACGTGAGTAAATTCATACGCGAAAGTAATTCCAGACTAATCTTATGAATACACTCAGATACGGAATGGAGCAATGTTAAGAATTATCTCCATACATTTGGTATTTCATAGTAAGGCTTACTGATTTAATAGATGCAGCTATAGCCTAGTTGTTTGTACTAAATGTTTTCAAATCACTTTTTACCCTGAAATTACTTTATAACAAAAATCCTAATAAAAATTTAAATCGATTCAATAAGACACATTAACCGTTGTTTTCTGAGACCAAAATCCTCATTTAACACATACTGTTATTCTGTTTTATTAAAGAGAGTGATGCGAAGATGATACTATGTTTTATACAGAGAGTTGGTGCTCAGAAACCAAAGGTTAGAGTGCTATCAGTGCCAAAAACTCATTAACTATAAAACGAATTTCAGAAAAACATATTCTTCCGTCAAGGCTACGGACTGACGGAGACTAACGGGGGAGTTTCAGTGGGAAGAAAAACTGATGTCAACCATGCCACCGTTGGATACCTCTTCGGCAGCTGCGCTGCTAAAATCATCGATGTTAACACACAACAAGCACTGGGACCTGGGGAAGTAAGTCATTAAAACTTCCTTGCAGGATAGAGCATTGCTTGAAAATGACAGCTTTTGCGTCGATACGACTTAAACTCCACCACTATCAAAGCAACCTGCGGCAAATAACTGAAAATCAAAATGGCACAAAATATCACGGTATATAGCCGGTCCATGTGTCAAACTATTTAGATAGAGTTGTTATAATTTCTCATTTCTATTGAATCTTTACATATGTATAAAATTGTAGTGTCCATATGTACTATCGTACGCCATGGTGTATTTGATTGTGATAATGAATAAACATATTTTTAAACGTTTGTATGTCTGTCCTTAAGACTGCGTTTGTTCCGAGTAATCTCCGAAACGGCTAGACCGATCTTGACGGGATTTGGTTTGGGAGGTAACTTATGCAAGGGGCCATGTTATAGGATAATTTTTTTGTTTTTTTCCCTCTGCACTGACGAAAAAATCAATGTAATATTTTTGTCTTTAAAGGAAGGTGAGATTTGGGTTCGCGGGCCGAATCTAATGCAGTGCTATTACAAGAACGAGCAGGCCACCAACGAAGTCCTCACTCAAGATGGCTGGTACAAGACGGGGGACATCGGGAAATACGACACAAACAAATATCTATATGTCACTGACAGATTGAAGGAATTGATCAAGGTAGGTACACAAAGGATAACCTAAATTAATTGATAATTTTATCAAGATATATAATGAACCCTGGTTTGTTTTACATTTGGTAAAATGTATCTATTTTATTTCAAGAATCAATTCTTTCACACTGACTCAAGCCTTTACCTTTTATGTTATACTAGCTTTCGCCCGCGACTCTGTCCGCGCGGAATAAAAAAACTTAATAATTAGTCTATGTTTTCTTCTAACCTATAATATGTTCTATATCTTTGCCATATTTCATCAAGATCCGTTCAGCCATTTTGGAGATACCTTCATTCAAACATCCATTCATCCTTCCGTCTAAACATTCGCATTTATAACATTAGTAAGATATCATAAGGTGATCATTATCGTAATCATCACCCTTAACTTAGGGTAGGCTCCGAGCCCCTCGGTGGGGACGTATAGTGAACTGATGATCATAAGGTGACCAACGAGCGAGCTGAATGGATTCGCTGAAATGGCGAAACGATCAAAAATCATTCATAGTGTCCCCTGAATGTTTCCAGGTGAAAGGCTTCCAAGTACCTCCAGCGGAATTGGAAACTATTTTACGTACACATCCTAAGATAATGGATTGCGCGGTCATCGGGGTTCCGGATCACATGACAGGGGAAGCTCCCAAAGCATTCGTTGTCGCACAGAAAGACATCACAACAGACGAAATCAAACAATACGTGAACAATCAACTTGTAGCTTTCAAACATATCAAAGAAGTACAATTCGTTGATGAAATACCTAAGAATCCAGCTGGGAAGGTTTTAAGAAAGGATTTAAAAGCTAAATATTGTTGATTTTTTTATATTATTACGTATCAAACTAGCCTGGATTCGCCGAAATAGCGAAACGACCGCAGCCCATAGACATTCGTTATTGCAGATGCGTGTCCTTACCTTTAATAGTAGGAGGGGAATTCTACGCCTAATTATACTCTTCTTCCCTTCTCTTATAAGGAAAGCATGGCAAAGGGAAGTGGATTTAACAAGGACGAACAGAAAGAGAATATTTCCTCTTCCTATGTGTCCTCTCCTCCGTTAAATCCACTTCCACTTGCCATCTTTTCCTTATAAGAAAAGGATGGGAAAGGGAAGAAGACTAATATTAAGCGGAGAATTTTACTGCCGTGACATTTAATATGGAATAGAGAATAGATCGAGTTATTTGACCCGGTGGGCATAAGTCAAACTAAATTATGACAGCACACTAGCGCCCTCATCACAACATCCTTGTACGTAGATATGGCGGCTGTCAATTTTTTTTATTGGTTATATATTTGTTGCTGTTTTTTTTAATTTTACCTTATATACGATTATGTTTGAAGTAGTTTTAATTATACATTATATGTATAAGTATGATTCAAGCGAAAGGCTCAAAAGTGTATTTTATTTTATGTTATAATCTTAAATTTATAATACATTTTGGATAAATTCTTATATTATCAAGATGGGAATTGTTGATTATTAAAAATAAAAAATATGTAACTGTGGGTTTCTGAGACCGAAATCCCCGATTAAAACATGTTATTGTTATAGTTGTTTTCAAATATCTCGTCGGCTCAAGGTCGTTTCCTAGCCTCACACCCCAATACACCTAACATTGCGTTCTGCGCAGCGACTCGCGCAAAGTCAAGAGCCGCTAACATATCTTAAAACTATTATACATTGCCTGACTAACCATTGGTTTCTGAGAACAAAATGTATATAACTTATCATCCATCATTATCTTTGACATAACAGATATAAAAAAATGTTTTAAACTGAGAAATCAGTCTCAGAAACTCACAGATTTTTATACGGGGTGTTATTCTATAAATATTCTTAAAGTGTCATAAAGTAGTCAAAAATTACATAATATTATACTGAAATATTGTTAAAATATTGCATATAAAACCCATAACATATGTAAAAGTACTTGTAAATGCCTTAATAAATGTAGGTAAATAAAATTCACACAAAGCTGTGCTTTATTAAAGTACTTAAATCTTTTTTAAAATGTCTTTAAGACTAATAATAAAATTTTCATATTTTTTATTAAAAAATGTTTAAAAAAAATATTCAATTATATTACGTGATCGGATAATTGTGCAATCGGTCTGTTTTTCGGACGCTAAAATGTTTATTGATTTTTTTTTATATCATAAGGTGGCAAACGAGCGAGCGGTCACCTGAAATCGCTGAAACAGCGAAGTGACCGTTGCCCATAGATATACGCAATTGCATATGTGTTGCCTACCTTTAATCGACGGAGAAGAGGATGCACAGAAAGAAAATATCTTCCCTTTCCTTGCTTCCTCTCATCCGGAAAGTCCACTTCCACTTCCCATCCTTTCCTTATAAGAAAAAGAGTGGGAAGGGAAGCAGGACTATATAAGGACTAATTTTGGCCTTCGGGACGCACAAAATTTTTTTAAAAATACGAATACGTAATTATAAATACTTATCTTATTTGTTAAATATTCTTATAAATTAATCTTATTAATTATGAAGTTAACTTATACTTGGCGGGGATTGAACCTGTATAACATTCCGGGTGCGCAATTGTTAAACTATTGATTTAATCCAAATAAAATGGTTAAGTTGGTAGTTTCTATAAAACTTTACTAATAATGATTGCTTGTGCCTTGTTACTGTCTTAATATGTTATCTATATTTAAAAAAAAAGATGTAGATAAGATTTTTTTTCGACAGCTCTTAAATGCCTATAAAATATTTATCTTATATGTTTTATGTATTTTGGCAACTAAAAATATAATACATCTACTTAATATAAGAAAAATATATTAAAGAATAGCTTTTATTATATGCCTTTAATGCGTAATTTTTTATACATTTATATATAGATTATAGAAAGATATAAAATAATTAAGTTATATATTAATCTAAGTCTATGTTTGTTTTAAAAGACTTGTTATTCCCATTTAAAGGACCAAATTTGTACACAAATATTTGCGAAATATTTTAATTAATAGGGAAATATATGATTTTTTATAAAAATTTTATTACTATATTTTATTGTCATGACAAATAGAATAATTTTATATAAATGTTGCTAATAACTTGAGGTTTATAAGGTTATTGAATCAATTTTATAATAAAATGTTATATATAAAATTTATATTTATTTTATCATAACGTTGCAACTGAAAAGTCATTTTGATAATAAGGGGAACGTCTAAATTTGAAGAACGATACCAAATCAGTCATCATCATCATCAGCTCACTACACGTCCCCACCGAGGGGCTCGGAGCCTACCTAAAGTTAAGGGTGATTAGGCCATAGTCAACCACGCTGGCCCACTGCGGGTTGGTGGACTTCACAAATCGTTGCATCACGATGTTTTCCTTCACCGTAAGAACGTCGGATAAAAGTACATATGTACTGACTTGGTCATCCGACGTTCTTACGGTGAAGGAAAACATCGTGATGCAACCTGCACATATCTGAGAAGAAATTCAAAGATATGTGTGAAGTCAACCAACCTGCAGTGGGCCAGCGTGGTTGACCATGGCCTAATCACCCTTAACTTTAGGTAGGCTCCGAGCCCCTCGTTGGGGACGTATAGTGAGCTCATAATGATGACCATGTCAAATTGACTTCGTCGTATTTACAAATAAAAGACTTGCATGTCTCAACGAACTAAAAACTCCGTTCCTTCATACAAGTAAACAAATCAGATTAAAAACATCTGGGATTAAATAAATAAAATCTGGGGATTCACTATCTATTGTATAGAGATGTATGCATTATTTTTACAACATTTATTGACCTATAACGTTTTAAGATTTAAAATATGTTTGAATGATAGTAACTTTAAAGATGGAACACCGCCAATTGAGGCGACTGTACATAACGACTGAACGTCCTCGCATCTCATTAGCCATATTTGGACGCACAAACAACAACAAGTTAAATTAAAAGATACATATATTTGTTAAGTTATTAGTTTAGTTAAATATTAGTATTAGTTAAATTAAAACTTGTAACAAATATTTACACCAAAAACATTTTGTGTCTGAATTTCCCACGTTACAAAGAAATAAAAATATATTATCGTAGTTAATTACAATAAACATTTATAGCAGGGAATAATTATAGTGCAATCGAAAGCATGTAATCATATTTTTTTTATATTTTCCAGACTTTTGAGGTATAAGCCTACGGCGTTGTGTTGAGATTCTACTAAAGACTAACCAAAATTTGTTCGGTGGATTAGAAAGGCATGAAGTAGGCACAAACATTATTTTTACTATAGAACTAACAAGGGATCCTCTTTTAGCCTTTTACCTAAAGCGAGGTGACATTCGATTCGTCGTAAAATTGTTTTTAATTTTTTTACTATTGCCTGTTTAATATGAATGCAGTTAATGTTTAAAAGTGAAAGTCTACGTTTACATTATTCATGTACTCGATTTTACCGGTTTCCTTTACAACCAATACTTGTTCGATAAAGCGGCCAATAAGAAAAAAAACTTCGCGATATAGGACAAAGTTATTTCTCTTCGTTTAAGTTCTAATTCTTGTACCTTTTACTCTTTAATTATTTCAAACACTGCCTTGCAAACTCAGGACCCGTAACGTAAAAGCAATATACTATAACCTATTTAATATAAATAAATATTTTTTTCTAAGCAACAATTCTTATGCAAATCTTAATTAAAGGTAATTTTTTCTCTATACTATAATTACGTTTTAATAGCTTATCAAAAGACTAGTTAATGCTGCTATTGAATTTACCTTAACCCTGGAGGTTAAGGTAAATGAATGGACTAAGCTTGTGAACGTAGATTAAAGAAGTAGTAACATTTTAATAGATTTTTACTAATAAACGGACTTCGTATTTGGCTAAGATATTACGAGAAATAGAGATACCATTTTAATTATTCAATAGGTAAAAAAATACGATCAAAAGATATATGTTTAGGGTTCCGTACCTCATAGGAAAAAGACGGAACCCTTATAGGATCACTTTGTTGTCCGTCCGTCTGTCTGTCAAGACCCTTTTTTAAATATACAATAATAAAATGATTTAAAGTGTCCGGGGAAGTACAAACATCTCTTAGAATATAGTATTTTATTCCATAAATGATAGTTAATCTTCGGAGATAAAAGAAAATGATTAAAAAAGAAATTAGAAAGTGACGTTTGTTTATGAGATTTATTTGAAGCTGAGTATATTTAAATTGCGATTCCCTTTTTTTAAAGAGAATTGCATTTGTTACGCACACGACCTTGCAGTTATTGTCCTTGTCACGAAGTAATCAAGGTTTTAAGCGAATTAGTTAAATTTTAAGCGTGCGAGGTAATTGTGATTACCTCTAGTCTAGTTTTGATAACGTTATCAAAAGATAAGATACGCAGAGAGAAATATTGTGTCCTGTTTGTGCACGAAGCACCCAAGAGTTAAGGAGATTCTTTTAATTATTAAACAAAATACACATTTAGTTAAAACAACTAATCGTAACATTGTCTGTCCCCCTAAAAAAAAAATAATACGAACAAGTTTTTCGGCTTTCTCGCGACAATCATGTCATGTTACATAATGTAAAGTCGATTAACCATTGTTTTCTGAGACATAAATCTAGGTATAAAACATATCGTCATCCCTGTCATTATCATTGACCAAACGGAGATAACAATATGTTTTAAACGGGGATTTTAGTCTCGGACACTCACGGTAAAAACACAGACAAGGTTACGTCGTTTCGGCATTATGCTGTAACATCGGAAGGAGGCAGACAGTGTCAAGGTCACGAGCTAGTCTTGACACACCCAGTCGCCAAACATTCGCATCTTTTACAAACACGATACATTAGCGACCCGCCTTCGTTCCGCCACTAAATATGGATTTCACTATTATTATTAGGCACAGAACCTTCTAATAAATGTATCATTTTTGTGTATTTACAGCAAGTTTTATAAGTTATTATATTTTTAAAATGGTAGGAAAAAATTACAAATATATTGTGCAGCGTAAATAAATCGTAAAGTGTACTAAAAATCTCGTACTAATTTTGACATAATTGACGATGACGATACAAAAACAATAGTCACAAATATTCATGCTAGGCCCTATTTTTTCATGGCGACAATTCTGCAGCCGTTAAATTTGATAAAAATAGTATTATTATTGTAATATCGAATACTTTTCAGCCGCGTTACACGGGAGTTCATTCAACTTTGAAATCAAATCTTTTATGACACATATTTGTGATGAAGTAATACATAAAATCGACATAAAAAAATTACCTTTTTGTTGTCATTCAAGAAATAATTAATTCGAGTAATTAAATTGAATAGATCAATGCATATAAAGTACAATTTCAACACTTTAATGCTTTGATTGCGGCGGTTAACAGACACAATAGACATTAAGAAATTCAGCCTTTGATGAATAAACTACCGGACTTTGCCCTTATTTACAAAGTCTTCTTGTAAATTATTCTTTCTTATAGAAACACTTTAACAGTGGTAGAGCCCGCTTTAAAATCTTTCCACGAATTGTCGCGACTCGCCCGGTGAAATACCACGACCACACAGAAGACAGGCGTCAAGTGGAAGCAATTCCGTGTTTCGTCTGATGAGTGTGCGTCCCGGAGGCCTAATTTAGTCCTCTTTCCCTTCCCACCCTTTTTCTTATAAAGACAAAATGGGAAGTGGAAGTGGACTTTCCGGATGAGAGGATGCATGGAAAGCGAAAATATTTTTTCTTTCTGTGCATCCTTTCCTCCGTCGATTAAAGTTAGGCAACGCATATGCAATTGCGTATGCCTATCGGCAACGGTCACTTCGCTATTTCAGCGATTTCAGGTGGCTCGCTCGTTTGCCACCTTATGATATAAAAAAAACTAGCTGTCGACCGCAAATCCGTTCGCGCGGAATTTACAATAAAAACTAAATGAGTACCCTATTTTTATGGCAAATTTCATCGAGATCCGTTGAGATATTCAGGAGATACCTTCAAACAATCATCCATCCATCCAACATTCGCGTTTATACTATAAGTAAGTATAGCGATGTATGAGACAAAAATCATGGCAACACTTTTGATCCGACTGTCAAAATTTTGACATCTGTCAACATTTTTACTTGAAGGTAGATATCTGTGGGAGTAATTTAGAGAAAATATTTTATTGCATGATAATATAGCAACAGCTGGTTATCTATATAAATATTTGTTATTTATCTATGTAATTACTCATTTTCAAACTATATTTTATCTGTCAATTTTACATCCAGGGATCGAGTTATTGCTTCAGTATGAACAATCATTTTATGACAATTGTAATCTATCATGATTATTCTACACGTACCTAATGCGATTAAATTACATTTTAAACGATAAGGATTCAATATTATTAAATATATTAATTTTTATTCCGAAATAAAGATAATAAAAAAAACTGACATCATCTGTAGCAATTGTTACAGATTACGTCAGATGTTAGTCATGAAATCTGTTAGAAAAATTAAATTCATGACTTCGATTTACATATCCAAAAAAATCGTTCTTATTATTATTTTTATAAGTAAAAAATAATTAGTAATAACTATTAAAAGATTCTTATTTTTTGTACGTTGCCTATTATAATGTTTTACAATATGCATAATACTTAAAAATCAATACGAGAGTATACATCGCTCCCAAAACTAGAACAAAAACATAAAAATTAAATTGTATTAATTAGTAAAAGAAAAAATTATAACTTTTATTGTAGAGACTTTACTACACAAGCGCGTATTTTGCGCAATTAATACCTTTTTTTTTCTGCGCCAATATTTATCCCATCTTATTTTTAACATATCATTATCTTTAGGTTATCATTGACATTATTAACTAGAATAATTTGTAGTTAAATAAGTAAAAATTAGCCTTTGCGGATGTTATTTTTGGCTTGCATCGTTTATCGGTCGCGACGCGCTATAACCGCGAATTCATCGCCGTTTCAGTTCTCATTCCGTTGCCGCCAAAAGCGCGCGCAAATCGCAAAACATGGCGCGTAAAATTCTCTTACGTCAATTCAAACAGCTGCGAACCCTAAGGAGATTCACGACGAGTGTTAATTTAAAAAATCAAGAGCAATATGTTATTAAATCACCTTTGGAAGACATTGTAATTCCTAATATGAGATTTTTGGACCGTCTATGGCTGGAATCTCCAAGTTTTATAAATCATGTTGCAATTGTAAGTATTTGTTATTTTTTTTGTGCCATTTATTCTTTTTTTAAATTGGATTAAACAGAATACAAATTAGTCTATATTTCTCTAACAATTGTAACCTTGCAGCGCGTATGTGTGAATATCAACAAATATATGTAAATTAAACATGTTATCGAACATGAAATGCAAAATTTTGTTTTGAATTGGACTGTGGACTTGGATTAATTAATTTGTTAATTTATTTGGCATGCGCAAAACATGTTTTTTTTTTTAAAATATACAGTATATTTACTATTACATGCAGCAGATTTTAATTATCCTGTAAGATCCAAGATATCTGAGTAACTTTTTCTAAAAAGACAAATACAATTTTCAAACAAAATCACATTATATCTCTTAAAGTAAAGTCGCTTTTTGTAAACTCTGGTCTCTCCGTCGGTCTCTGCCTACCTCTCTAGTTTACTGGCGTGATTGTTACGTAATTAAAATTCAAAGAAATCATAGAATTTCATACGATAATGTAAAATTATTCGTACATTTTATTTCATTGTAACCAAAATTAATGTTAATTAATACGTCGTGATATAAACAGATTTTATTACAAGCTTTTTTTATATTTACACTGACGCATTAAATTCAAATAAAAAATGTATTATTCGTTTTATATAATTACCTTGTACTTTAGACTGACAGTTATTTTTTTTTTCATTTTGTTTGTAGCTATGGTATTATAACACGGACAAGAATTTAGTTTTGCATTTAAAATGTAATGTTGAGAAATATTAAAAAAAAATAGGAAAATATAAACAATGAGGATTAATTTAGAAAAAAAAACATTAAACATTTACGTAACGTAATTTTTTTTGTTTTTTTTTTCATTATTTATTGTTAAAACAAAAGGTTAAAGGAGACACCTATATTGTTGTTTGAAAAAAAAAATATTCAATACGTTATTTTTTTTGGCGTAGATAAAATATTCAAAATTATCGTTAAATTTTATTAGAGGTTTAGATCAATATTTTTCAAAAGTTTTTTCTTGAATTGTGATGAAAAAGTGTCTCCATCCATGTATCTTAATGGGGGCTATTGCGAACTATCTTTCTGCCTTATGTACGATGATGCCACCTTAATGACAAATTGCGAACATATTTATCTCTTGAAAAGTGGTATGTAATTGTAAAATTGATAAGATTGCAACATTTCATTATCCACTTATCATAATCTCGCACGCAGGGGTGTGGCCTTGTCGTCCAACTGATAAAATTATAATACGATATGCTGTTCTGCCCTCGGCCCATCACACAACGCCGGGGACAAGTACTGCTGTTATTTGAATGTACACTTATTCAGAAAACAGTTTCTTGATATATATGTTACAAATAGTAGTAGTGCTGCACTGTCCTAATGTTCTGCTGCAAGGCAGCATACCTCTATGTAAAGATAAAATCAAAATTATTGACTTACTAGCTGTTCTTCCAGACTACGTTCATTTATGTCAAATTTCAGCGAGATCCATACAACCGTTCTTTAGATACTTTCTAACAAACATCCATCTATGTTAAACATTCGCATTCATAATATGAGTAAGATTGAAACACGTCTTAGCAGACACTTAGCTATCGTTAGCCTATACAAGGCGTGTTCCATTTCTCTTTCGAAGTCGTCTTTAGAACATCCTACAAATGTTCAAAAAAACCTCAATGGTTATTTGATTTTGTAGCTATACTAGCACTTGATAAGTTCATTAAAGATGTTAATTAACTTTGTAAGTTGTATACGAGCGTGAATCTTTTCGTATTCTGTTACACACAATTTCAAGAACAGAAACTATTCGTAACTATTTATTTCGTTTGAAACTAAAATCATCCGTGGAAACTTGCTTTAATATTTAATATACAAAATAAGTCTAATATTATCATACATTGTTATTTATTTTTATTAAAATCCGCTGCAAACATACGCTTTTACGTTCAACTGTCGGCTCGGGTTCGAAGAAACTAATTTCTAGACACAAATTAGGCCACGCGGCCATTCAACTTGTACGCGAATATATTTGGAAACTTTGATAACGTGTGGTTCGCAGTCGTTGACGTGACGCGACTATTGCGATGACCCATCCAACAAACATGCTTTAGCACCGAGAGTATGTAAAAAATGAGATTAATAAAGCAGTAGTCTTATACAGTCTAAGACTTAAATTTGCTTCCCATCTATCTATAACTTATAACGTGATAATATTGCTATAATGAACTTTCGATCTACATCAAATGAAATTTCACCGAAATGGGTAGGAAATAAAAGTCCTCAACAACTCATAGGTAGTTAAATGATTATTGGGATGAAGATTCTTATAAGCTGACAATGTATTGGCTGGAGCTAGCCCAAAAATTCTACGAAGTAATGATTACGATGTTGCCCTCCTACAAATGCTAATTGTGCAACTCTGAGAATCGGTTTTTTAATCGCGTCGGGTAAAACGAGTGGCGGGCGACAGCTAGTGTTTTATATAAAAAAAAACTGTAATTATTTTATGACGGATGAATCGTTGTTTTTCTTTAATTTTAACGTACCAACAAAATGGTAAAATGATTTAGACAAAAAGGCGGGTAAGTAACTTGAGATATCATAGTATTGGAATACCACAGGGAAATTATGATTCTGTAAACTAAACATAGTCGAGCTTCATGGATAAGGGAAAGTCCCAGACAGCGTGATTTTTCTCGCTTATACAGGTTGCTCTCAAACACGAGTTTCTCGCTTATGAAGGTCATTCGTCGCGGGAAAGAACAATAACTCTCACTTATTGAGGTTTCTCATTTGCCCATACTCGAATGTCTCTGTGCTTTTTTATTTGTACTTATGTTATATCACTCTTAACTAAGCGTAGGCTCCGAGCCCCTCGGTAGGGTCGTAGCGAGTTGATGATGATGATGTTATATTTGCGAGTTGTTTAGTTAACGTTGACTTGTTTTAATCGCGACACACTTTGAGCGAGGAATAATTATAGAACTAATCAAGTGTAGATAGCAGATTATCTTATCTAAACACTTTGCGAGATCTAATCAGAAAAAGTAATTGCAGGTATTATGGGTAAACAGAATGTTAGGCTAGTATATTATAAAACAAATATAAATATAATTTATCACATTACAAAACTGATATATAAACACGGCTAAACACTCACGTATATGCCATCGGACGTATATACGTGAGTGTTTAGCCGTGTTTATATATCAGTTTAGTATAAAGTCTCACGAAAGTTTGAATAATTTAATATCACATTACAATTACGTAATATTATTAATATTATAAACGTTAAAGTTTAGATGGATGGATGTTTTTACTTATCAGAACGGTAAAACGGATCTCGCTGTAAGGCATAGGTGTAGAATACTCTGAAAGGCACACGCTACTAAGTTTTTTTTTTAATTCTGCAGGCGATAGCTATTTAATAATAATATGGAGGATTAGAAGACTCAATGAACTAAACATTACGCTAAAACAGGAATTATAAAAATAAAGCGATTTATGGCTAGTCTTTTGATAGCTTGCGATACTTCTATCACCTAAAAATCATTAAAAGTGCAAACAATTAAACAACAATATGAATAAAGAATCGTTTGTTGATGTTTTTATATTACAACAATTGTCGTTGTTAAGATTTGAACGACCTCTATATTGTAAAGATAATGTACAAGAATGTTTTGATACATTGCTCCCATTTCTGTTATAAATATATGAAGAAATATACTTAATTGTTTTTGATCAACAATGTCAGTATACGTTATAAGTTAGTTTTGATTATAAAACTAAATTAACTGAAGTTTGCTTCTTAAAGTAGCTTAATAACATTTAATAACTGTGCCGTGCATTTAAGTCTGTTGTCGTGTGAATTTAATCTTGCTAATATTATAAATGCGAAAGTTTACATGGATGAATGAATATTTGTTATAAGTGTTAGGAAGAAAATCCGAAAATGAGACAGTGTATTGACTCAACACTAGACTTACTAAAATGTAGACGTTTATGTCCCCTCACTATTCATTCTGATACTGGACTTTGTAACGAAAGCACGTCATTCGCGCTAAAGGATTCTAACTAATAATGTCTAAAAGAAGGTATCTTCAGAATAGCTGCATGGATCTCACTGAAATTTGGCACATGTGTAGAACATAGTCTGGAACAATAGGGGAAAATATTTTCTTTCTGTGCATCCTCTTTTCCGTCGATTAAAGGTAGGCAACGCATATGCAATTGCGTATGTCTAAGGGCAACGGTCACTTTGCTATTTCAGCGATTTCAGGTGGCCGCTCGCTCGTTTGCCACAACACATAAGCTACTAATTAAGTTTTTTTTTTTAATTCTACACGGGCGGAGTCAAGGGCGACAGCAAACTAGATGTAAGCGGAAAAACAAAATGACATTTTAAATAACATTATTCTTAATTCTCAGATACTATTTTTTTTTAAGTTGTAGGTTGAATATTTAAATTGACAAGTTCAAAGTGCAATTAGTTTCGCACGGTTTTTGCGAAATAATCGTATGTGTAGTATTAGCATACAATGACACTTAATTAGTATTGAAAAATAAAATATTTTTGCTTAGTATTTCATAGTATAGTATTAGTAAAAACCCTATGCATACTATATTACTTTTAATTTGGAATATCTGTTTGATATTCTAAAGCTATACTTCAACAAATGACAGTATTCTGCCAGTTGCTAGTTTCTATCAAAACGATTTTAATAGACTTTTGGTCCCTTACAAATAAAAATAGCAATGTGCAAGCAAAAGGTAGAGTAACTCAATTATTAGTTCAGTTCGTTGACTTTGATTGGATATTTCGTAATATCCAGCGCGCTGGCAACTTGCTGCTTAAAGGAAAGTGCGACGACCTATTGCGTAGTATGGTAAGCTTCTAGGTCGCCATTCAATGCACCTAGATGCTCAAAATATTCGAGACAAGTTACCAGCGTTTATTTATTTAATTCCTCAATCTTTGACATATGACGTTTCATCCAACTTTTTGTCCGTAGAAAAAGGACTGAAACTTTAACAATAAATAATTATTAAAAATGTAATAGGCATAATGTTTGATAAGTTTTCAGAATTCAGTTTTTATGCAAAAAAAAGATATCATTTAATTGCTTTAGCCGTTTATCTTATCTTTTATGCGATTAGACTGCAGGAGATCGGATTAGGAAAGAATTCACGCATAAACAAGGTCGCTGTATCATATAGGCATATATTATAATGAATTATCATTTTTTATCATTGTAATAATCATGCACGTGTTTTTAGTAAAAATGGAAAAATATGATAAATGCAAATCAAAATCAAAAATTTACGAAGTATTGTACTTTACTAACACCTAACAAGAACCGTGCTATTGTTATCACAAATTCTAATTAAACAAGGAGACAAGGACATAAGATCACAAGAGGACACATTTTTTCACCATAACCTTAATATGGATACTGCAAAGGAAACACAAATGGCAAACGAACAAGCGGCCACCTGAAATCGCTAAAATAGCGGAGTGACCGTTGCCTATAGACAAATTGCATATGCGTTGCCTACCTTTAATCGACGGAGGGGAGGATGCACAAAATGAAAATATTTTCTGTTCCCATGAATCCTCTCATCCGGAAAGACCACTTTCACTTCTCATCCTTTCCTTATAAGAAAAAGGGTGGAAAAGGGCAAGAGTACTAAATGAGGCCTCAGGGACTTACAATCATCAGACGAAACTCGAAATGGCTTCCACTTCATGCCTTCTTCTGTGTGGTCGAGGTATTTCACCGGGCGAGCCGGGCCAATACGTGCTAAGATGTTAAAGCGGGGTCTATCACTTAAAACAAAATACTACTAAAATAATACTACGCCACTTATCATCCCAGACTTTGCATGGATTATGGAAATGTAAAAGAACAAACTTTTGTTTCTTTTTCCAGGAATGTGCGGAATCAAAGAAAAGTTACACATATCAACAGCTGCAGAAGAACATGGCAGTGTTCGCGACATCACTGAGGAAGAAACTGGGCTTGAACCCGGGTGATGTGGTCGCGGCAATGTTACCCAATTGTCCACAATTCCCAGTCGTCGCGTTTGGTGCTTTGCAAGCTGGATGTGTTGTAACTCCAATCAATCCTATTTATAAAGAACGTAAGAATTTCAAATGTATTATACCATACAAAAGTAATATTTAAAAATACTAGTTGTTAGCAACAATTTTTGCACTAAAACAGTAGCTGTTCAATTTTCTTTCACCTTGGATTTTCGAAATATTTCTTGCGCTCCATTTCTTTTTACACAATTTTTTTTATATTAAGCATATTATTTGTATTTGGTAATACGGAAGAATAATGAAGCAATGTTTTGCGATGTTGTTGTTTTCAATTTCCAAGGCTTATTAAATTTGCAATAATGACCTCACTTTGTCGACGTTCAAGATCAACAGCCTTTAAACGATCGTATATAATGAAGTGGATACTGTAAACATGATCAGGGTCAGAGCATTCGCATCGTTTGTGATATAATCGTACCAAAACAAACCTTGGTGCACATAATTGGATATACGTAAAACGTAACTAAATGTATGGCAGGACTGTATTTAGCAGAACTTCCTCTGTATACGTTGCCTTGATTTGTAGTAGATTTAGGGGACCTCTTTGTTTACTGCTTTTTAAATAACTAATATTTGTATTTCTGTTCCAACTAAGCTGAAGAACTAGAAAGAACTAAGAAATAGTCAAATGGCGGGATTCGAACACCCGACCTCGTGATCGGAAATCCGTACCCTTAACTATTAGGCTATTGGTCACTAGATTTACAGTCGTTAGATTTAAGAAACTAAACTAACTACTTTTTATTTTAATTTCAGTTGAAGTAACCCATCAAGTATCAACAACTGCACCAAAAGTATTCGTCACTATACCACAATGTTACGAGACGGTCGTAAAAGGTCTCCAAAATGCAAAGATAGATGCAAAAATCGTTGTCATTGATAATCCATCGGCCCCAATACCAGAAGGTGCAATACGGTACTCAGAAATATCAGAATCTGGTGAAGCTGATTATAGTCTTTTGGATAAAGTTGAAAAGAATAATGATGATGTAGCATTTATACCTTTCTCAAGTGGTACCACAGGTTTGCCTAAAGGCGTGGAAATAACATATGGAAATCTTATAGCTGCTATTGAAATTATGCAAAATAAAAGGAATTCTTTTCCGCTACTTACTCAAGGTAATTTAATTTATATGTAATACAGACCATCAGCTAAATACTAAGGGGCTCCGAGGCTGCCCTATGTTAGAGGTGAGTAGGCCATAGTCAACCAAGCTGGCCCAATGCGGGTTAGTTGACTTCACACTTATCTTTGAATTTCTTCTCAGATATAGGCAGGTTGCATCACGATGTCTTCCTTCACCGTAAGAACGACGGATATGTAAATCGAAATACACATTTGTACATGCCGGAATTCGAACCCAGGACCTGCAGATTGCAAGTCAAGTGCTTAAACCCCTAAGCTACCGATGCTCTTATGACCTATATTATGCATTTAAAATATTGTTGCTTTTTGTCCTTAACAGTACGCTCGGCTTCAAATTTTCATATATTAAGTTCATCGCTGCGTTCATTAAGAAATTGGTTAAATTTTTCAGGTGACTTCCAGGATGTTGTGCCTTGCATCCTACCATTCTTCCACATTTATGGTTTGGTTGTCGCATTAATGGGACATTTGGCGAAAGGATGCAAACTGATATCTTTACCGAAATTCTCAGCAGGCTTGTATCTCGATGTATTGGATAAACAAAAGCCAACATTATTGTATGTCGTGCCACCAATCGGTATGTTTCTTTTTTTTATGGGAGACAAAAGTTTGGACAAAAATGCGCTTGCTTCAATCCTTTTTGATTGTGAATTTTATATATATTTTTTTGTAGCGATCCTTCTTGGTAAGCACCCGGACGTGAAAGTGGAACATTTTGAGAGAGTAAGAAATGTTATATGCGGGGCAGCTCCTTTAGCTGATTCTGATGTTCACGCCATTTTAGAAAAGTGTAAAGTATGTATTCATTTACTTAATTATATTTTCTGATAGTACTGTGAAAAGTTGAAACAATTGATAAAGATAAAGCTTTCTTTAAATAATAAATACAACGCCATCTGTGGATCACAAGGGAAAGTATTCACTTAACGACTTGATCAAAACTAAGTTATGATAAGATAAAATTAAGTTGGCAATATTTTTAGGTAGATGGCACTCTACGAACTCTCTTTTATTTGAAGTAAAAAATGAAAAATAACAAAATTAAATATAGTCAATTGAAAGTGCTATAGATTTAAGTAATGACCGACAACTGCTCCATGAATGAATGTATTTAATTCATGAGAAAATAAATTCCAACTCGATACCTTCACGAGTGTTTGAGAAAAAGGTTCTTGATAGACAAAGTGATCCTATAAGGGTTCCGTTTTGTCCTATGAGGTACGGAACCCTAAAAAGGAACCAATGACAGATTTAAAATACATTTACTAATAACATATTTCAGCGTAAATTGGAGTTCAATCAAGGCTTTGGTGCTACAGAGACAACATCTCTGGCGACAACGACCTTAATGGATTCGACGATCTTGGATTATTCTGCATGTGGAGTGCCAATGGCCAGTGTTCTTCTAAAATTCGTTGACCCACTCACTGGTAATCCTGTTCCTATCGGAGAGGTAAGAGATAATGATGATTAATGTTGAATGTTTAATTAAATCCAAGAATTTCCCATAAATTTTTGGGGCCATAAGTTTTTTAACGTTATAATAAATATCAATTTTTACTACGTTATGGTAGATACTGAATCTCAAAAGATAGAGCCAGGATATCTCTTTGAAGATATATATAGTGTTTAAATTTTGAAAATCAGTTAAGTGGTGCAAATATATAAAATTACTGCAAATATATCAAAATTTATTTAATTTCTATTAAAACGCTCCACGGAATTTGCAGCCCGGAGAACTATATGTGAAAAGCCCAACCATAATGAAAGGGTATCATAAGAACGAGAAGGCAACCAAAGAAACATTAACTGAAGATGGATATTTTAAAACTGGGGACTTAGGATATTACAAACCAGAAGCTGGACTTTACATAACAGACAGGATAAAGGAGCTAATTAAGGTAATCAATTCAATTGCTAAGAACTTTTGTATTTAAAAGTGATATAAATATTGGCTTCTGTTTTTCATTTAGCAAAGGAATTATAATTAAGGATTTAAAATTGATAGAATTAACTAGCTGTAGGAGTGTTTTATGTTTTATCGAACACAGATTGTTAGTATTGTCGCGAATTCTAAATAATTTGTGTTTCCTGACTGTTTAACGTCAAGTGGATTAGAGTTTAAAAACAATTTATAGCGAAGCAAGAAAAATATTAAAGTAAATTAGCGATATTGCTTCTTTATTTTTTGATACTATAGCTAGAGCTATCGACCGCGACTTCATCAGCGCGGCATTAAAAAATACCTTAATTAGTAGCTTATATGTTCCTTCAAACTATGCTCCACATCAGTGGTTCCCAAACTTATTTTGTCTACTGCCCACTTTGAGAATAAATATATTTTAGCGCCCCCATATTAGAGTTTAAGGAATCCTTTAATTTATATTAGTTGATGTTCACAAGTTGTTGTTGAGAGTCGATAGTTCATGCAGTCGTTGTCTAAGAGGCCTCCTAGCTGAATAAAGTTACAAATCACCCCCCAGGTCTCTACGCAACGCCCCCATTTTCTTTCTGGGTCTCTTACCGCCCCCCTTGAGACCTGCAGCGCCCACAAGGGGGCGTTATTACCCACTTTGGGAAAGACTGCTCTACATCTATGTCTTTCAGCGAGATTCAGCTGTTCCGGAGACACCTAACAAACATCCATCAATGTAAACATTCATATTTATAATATTATTAATATTACAGGTGAAAGGTATGCAAGTTGCACCAGCGGAATTAGAGAGTATACTCCGTTCACATCCTGCTGTACAAGATGCAGCTGTTATAGGAATACCTCATGAAATATACGGAGAAGTTCCTAAAGCTTTTGTTATTCGTAAGAATGGTAAAGAAACGTCGGCAGAAGAACTACAAAGCTTCGTAGCTGATAGAGTAGCGGTGTTCAAGAAGATAGAAGAAGTTGCATTTGTTAATGATATACCTAAAACAACAACGGGGAAAATATTGAGGAAAGATTTGAAGAAAATGTACGCGTAGTGAGCGATTTAAGGCTGTGATGTTATATTTTTAATCGTAGAATTAGACTGTCTTGTATTAGACATATTGCTGTCTCATTTTTTTCCAAGAGAAAGAAAGGGATGACAATGTCAACACAAATGTAACAGCAGTGGAAATTCTCGGTTGAAGTTACAAAAGTTGTTAAAATTAAAATTATTAAGAAAACAAATATTAAGGAATAGGAGTGAATATTGAATTAATTTTATACTGAAATTTTGAAATCCTAGATAATTAATAAGTTAAAATGTTTGTAACACAATCTGGTTTTTTTCTTCTTGTTTTATTCGTGTTTTTTTTTTGGTATCGTGATAACTAAATTGCAGCTTCAAATATCTAAATGTCAAAATGTTTGTGAATGTAAAAAAAAGCTTTTAATCTTCAAGAGAAGTTATTTTTTTAACTATGATTATCATATTTGTATAATGCACTGACAAGTATGTTCGGGTTGGGTTCCTTTGACTTTGTAAAAAAAAAAAAGTAAAATATGTACTTAATATTTTATAATAAAAAAAATGTGACGGTTGAAGGGAAAAGACATATTGTTGTAGATTTTAGTATAATGAAAACAGTATAATTATAATAATATGTATATTTAAATAAATTCCAGCTTGATACCTTCACGCGTTTTTGAGTAAAAGGGTCTTGACAGATGGACGGATGGACAACAAAGTGATGCTATAAAAGGTTCCGTTTTTGTCTATGAGATACGGAACTTTAAAAATATAAATTAAGTAAATGTATAAATGTAATAAAATTAGAGCGAAATAATGTACCAAAAAATTAAAAAAAAAATTATAATACATAAAAAATATAACCTACAATTTATGTTGTATATTTGTTCGAGTTTACACAGGCGAAACATTCTCATAAATGTATTGTCAAGATGGTTTATGTGAATGTTTTTAGAACGTCCATTACATAAAGACACATCGAGTTTTTAAAAAGACAAGACATGTGGATTTTTTATACCTTAAACTAAATGTATGAAATTAAAAAAAATACATATTTTTTTTTATTATAAGTTAAGGAAGTTTTTGTATATTTGCTTTTATATTGAAGTTAAGATCATTTTATTAAAGTATTAAATTTAACAGGGAAAGGATATTGTTTTTTTTACCTTAATTTCCTTATGATTTGTCAGTAAAGATAAAGATGTCGAATTTGGAGCGAAGCTGTATTAATTTCTTGATTAAGACTGTTTTCAACAACGTATAGGAATTATTGAATGGCTACGTTACTTAGGTAGCTAATACAAAAAAAAATGCAGGAATAACTTCATATTTGTAGCCATAGTGTCTAATCACGTGGTGGAGGATATCAAATTATAACAAAAGTTACAAAAGTTCATATAACTTTTAAACAAAAAAGTTGGATTATTTTTAGTCTTTATCGAGTAGTTATCGATCTTTACCATTACAGTTTTTTTTTATATCATAAGGTGGCAAACGAGCGAGCGGTCACCTGAAATCGCTGAAATAGCGAAGTGACCGTTGCCCATAGATATACGCAATTGCATATGCGTTGCCTACCTTTAATCGACGGTGAAGAGGATGCACAGAAAGAAAATATCTTCCCTTTCCTTGCTTCCTCTCATCCGAAAAGTCCACTTCCACTTCCCATCCTTTCCTTATAAGAAAAAGGGTGGGAAGGGAAAGAGGACTAATTTTGGCCTCCGGGACGCACACTCATCAGACGAAACGCGGAATTGCTTCCACTTGACGCCTGTCTTCTGTGTGGTCGTGGTATTTCACCGGGCGAGCCGGGCCGATTCGTGCGAATATGTTAAAGCGGGCTCTACCACTGTTGTTTATCGATGAATTTTGGGACACGCTGTATATGTAAAATTTTTGTAAAATAATAAAAGAATTTGAAATATTATCAAAACTGTTAGATCGTAATGTTGCCACATGCACATAAAAACACTTTGGAAACAATAAGATGATATCAGTTTTTCTTCATAACTAAAAAGTTTTCCTTTTATTTGAATATAACACAATGAAAATAACAGATATCAATGTCGCGTATTTTTTGTAAAAAAAAAAATCTTTATATTAACAATAACATTTTAAGCCGGTTCCGTACGCTTGGTGTTTGGTACAGTCATAATTACCAAACACGTGCCAAACATCGATCACAAACATCCAACAAAAACAAGCATCCTTACACTTGGCGACTTGACTAGCCGTCACGCGGACTCCATACGTGCGGAATGAAAAAAAACTTAATTAGTCTATGTGGTCTTCCAGACTACCATCTATGTAAAATTTAAGCGAGATCCATGCAGCCGTTCTGTAGATACCTCCAAACAAACATGCATCTAAACATTCGCGTTTATAATATTAGTAAGATGGGCAAGAACACTTTATTCTGAATATGATTTCTGTAGAAAAACCGGCTATATTACTCGCACAAACAGCGAACACCAGATACAAAAAGGCAAACACCTATCCACACGTTCATGTTTGTTTCGTATTTCCTGTTCGCCGTTATTTGCCAAGTGTGAATAGTTGGCTTCATAAAACAATTCAAATTTATTTTGCAACTAATTTAAAGAAATAACAAAAAATAATCATAAGAATTTTATCAATAATATTCAAATTAAATTAAGTTAATTTAAATTTATTCTTAAAAATTTTTCCTTGTTATTTATTAAACGATAAAGTTTATTACACGCGCTGTTGATAATCTTAACATATTACAAAATAGTTTTAATAAAATAATTAAAAATCTTACTCATTTAACGATTATTCTTGCAAGAATTTTTATTTATACTTAACAAACCTAACAGAATTAAAAAACTTAATTAGTAGCCTATGTGTTCTTCCAGACTGTAATCGACAAATGACAAATTTCATCGAGATCTATTCAGTCGTTCTGTATATAAATTCAAACAAACATCCATCCATTCACCTATCCAAACATTCGCATTTATAATATTAGAAAGATCGGAAAGATTATATAGATTCACAATTAAACTTTTAGTGTAAATTTTACAAGAGTGTTTCCACATCTCCATTCCATCTTGTTTTAAATTTTTATAATTAATGTACTATATTATTTTTTTAATACTCCATTTCATCCAATCGATGTTTCGATTCGATAAATCGATACGAAAAAATAATAGCATTCCGACACACATCGAATTATGACACATCTCTAGAGTGTACTGTATTGGTCAGAATGGTCTGTAGTCTGTACAACCTCTATATGTGTAAAGGCAGTTATAAATAGCACAGTTACAACACACGACTCACGACGCGCAACACTTGTGTTTACGTTCTAAAGTGTCACGAAGAATATATTTCAAAGGTATAGTGATTTGTTTTGAATATGTTCCTTTTTAATCTGTTAATAATTCTAAAGGCAAATAACATAGAATGGATTAAGACAGTGACTAATATTGAAAGTGATGCTAAAACGTTGTACATTCGTTTTACAACTTGTTGATTTTATAAACAAGAACATGGCAATTCAATTTTATTGTACCAAGTTTGTAAAATAGGTTTATAATGACAAAACTTTTAAAATTGAGTCTGAAAATGAAATAAATGAAGAAAGTAACAATCACCAAGTTTTTTTCGGATCATCATCAGCTCACTATACGTCGCCACCGAGGGGCTCGGAGCCTACCCTAAGTTAAGGGTGATTAGGCCATAGTCAACCACGCTGGCCTAGTGCGGGTTGGTTGACTTTACACATATCTTTGAATTTCTTTTTTCGGATATTTTTCTATAACTGAGGCAAAGAAATATTGATTACTTTCTGATAATTTTATAATATTTTCCATTTATTATTGCTATTAACTTGAGTAAATTACGCAATTGTTTTTATATCATGAAGCAGGCTACTGCTATTTTATTGGTATAACAATTTACATTAACACATAAATAATCCTTAATGTGTATAAACTAAATATAGTAAAATAAATACAAAATCACATCAACTCTTGCTCCGCCACTGGCCGTGAAGTATAGACGTCTGATCTCTTTTCTGTCATCCAATACTCTTCCCGGCGATGTCCCATCTATCAGTAGAGACATTGAAAAGACAGCAAAAACTGTTAATTCAATATTTTTAAACCAACTAGCATTTTATAAGATAACTTCGTTTTAACTATGTCTTACTGTAAATAAGGGAACGTACCCGTACTACGTGACCCTTTTAAGGGGGGAAGCGGAGTCTTTAAAATACTACGGTCAGTCACAGGAGCGGGGTCGGGGCTCCAATTTTAGTCAGGTAGTCGTTACTTGTTTTTTTTTCATAATACATAATTCACTAGTAATTTAAGTATGCATCCAGTCTTATGCTATAAAGAAGAGTATGAGCCAAATTATTTTTTTCACAATTTTTGCCTGTGAAATGATTCAAAATTATAATTATGAATAACTACGTAAAAACTAAAGGGGTTCTTGGCATGTACTACGAGTGGTCACCGAGGGGAGGGAGTGGTCGAAAAAACTAAAAAATAGGTCACGTAGTATGGGCATGTTCCTTAAATGCATGTTAGTGTCAGTGTTTTTTGCATTATCTTTGTTTATGATGCGGTTATGCGAACACAATACTTTCAATTGCAAACAATGCCTGTACATTGACCTTATAGTTCATTGAATGAGACAGTGCAATAATTTATGTACACGTTATTAACTACTGCGCCCACGCGGAATAAAAAAAAAATACCTTTTAACAAATATCTATCCATCCATCTAAATTTTTGCATTTATAAAATTAGACCAAAGAATTGTAGGAATAGTAGCAAAATTGTAATACGTATGTGTTAACTGCAAAGGGGAAGTACCATGATCTCACAATACTTGCACAGAAAGAATGGCACAGATTTTTAAATTACAAAGTTTGATATAAATCTGTTAGCCCCCCTTCCTCAATAGACGTGGTAAAAGGCGCCCAGGGCGAGATGTTTAAGGCGCCCAGACATCTCGCCCAGGGCGCCAGTAGAGCTAAAACGGTTATTTAGCATATCAGACGTGGACGTTTGCTGTGTAATATCTTATATATAAAATTCTCGTGTCACAATTTTCGTTTCCATACTCCTCCGAAACGGCTTGACCGATTCTCATGAAATTTTGTGAGCATATTGAGTAGGTCTAACAATCGGCCAACATCTATTTTTAATCCCGCGCGGACGGAGTCGCAGGCGACAGCTAGTCTTAACATAAAAATTATGTCAGTATCTCTTATTCTTATTTGCAAAAAAATGAGACAGCAATATGTTTTATGATATTGTTTCGTTAATGTAAACTCATGGTTTGACAATATTACACTTTGTTCTACATATCGTATTTATCAATAACGTAATGTACAAAGTGCAAAACAATACATTTTGTATATACAAAATATGCGCGTGACAAAATGATGTATAGGCATACTAGCTGTCGCCCGCTACTCTGTCCTCGCGGAATTAAAAAAACAACATAATTTGTAGCCTATGTGTTCTTCCAGACTACGTTCTATATGCATGCCAAATTACATCGAGATCAGTTCAACCGTTCTGTTGATACCTTCAAACAAACATACATCCAAACATTCGCATTTATAATATTAGTAAGATGTATAACGACATAAATGAGATTTTTAAGTCGATTACCAAATAATGCCTATTTATTTTACAGCTGGCAATTTATTCTTAGTTTCAATATACATAAAATAATGATTACATGTAACGACGATAACAATAATTTCATAATACGAACATACAATAATGTACGCTGATATACGTACAAGTATGTACACACATTATCTTGTTTCAGTGTTCTTGACGGTACGGTCTGATGTACATGCCTCATTTGATTGAATAATAAACAATATATTCTGTACAAGATGATGAAAAATCTCGAAGTATTCCACAGAGCTTTAAAACTACTAGAAGCGACATCAAAGATCTCAAGTGTTAGTGTAAGAAGGTTAAATGCATGGGGCCAAGATGGTACAATAAAATCGCCGTATAAAAATATTGAAATACCAAATTGTACTTTATATGAATATATATGGCAGAATCTGGACAAATGGCCAGAGCGTACGGTATCGGTGAGTTTTTTTTTAATATTATCTAAATTATCAAGGAGGTTTTGAAGATCATCTTTGTAAGTTTGTGAAGCTAGCGATTGTAATTTACAAGTTTGCTTACGGCTTTGATAAACGATTAGCCTGTCGTAGAAAAAACAAGGCAAAGGTCAATACGTTTTCTCGCATTAAGTTTCAAAATGTAATAACAAAATAAGTAAAGGTTGCATTCACAACTCCTTGTCTACCCGACTTTTCATCGTCACCGATTGAGCGGGACAAAGATACATTTGCAATATTTCGAGGCGGAGAGGTGATGGGCGAGCGAGAAGTGGACTAATACGTATTAACTTTTAAGCAATAGAATCTTATATTTAGAAGTTTATCACGTAATACTAGTATACTACAAAGCTGGAGATTTTCTTGTTATTTGGAATAACTAATAATTTCACGTAATTAAATAATTGTTTTTTTTTTTT
>NW_013531711.1:1591309-1592706 GCF_000836235.2 Papilio xuthus | reverse complement strand
CGGTAGCTGTTATGTTGCCCAATATTCCCGACTTTCCCCTCGTCGCATTGGGAATATTAGAAGCTGGGGGTGTTATTAGTACAATTAACCCCGTATATACCCCACGTAAGTTTTTTGTATCAAATTAACACGCCACATGAATTAGCACAAATTGTCATCACGAAATTAAAAAAAAATCTTTCTTTAGCTACTCGATTAATCACAAACATATATTAAGTAAAGTAATACATTTCGGAAAATTCATTCTACATTCCTTTGATCTTTCCGACTTCTTTGTTTTGTTCTAAGTTTTTATATCACTTAAAACCTTGTCCAACTTTTCTTTTGGAAACTAACGCAAAAGATGTAGTGGTAATTTTATGAATTTGCTTTATAATAATGACATTTTGAAACGATGTAGGTAATGATCCGAACCGAAATATTAAAGCAAATTCTCATTGTGTATTCACAAAGGCGTTTAACCAGTGTAAGTAAGCTTGTATTGTCAGTGAGTGTAATTTAAGATGATCGTATTCTCGAAACACAATCAAGCTGTTATTTGAGTTTACGAGAAAATGATAAGCATCAAAAGCAATGTTCCTCATTATTAAAAAATAGTTCAAAATTAACATAAATTTAAAATTGTGAAAATTATTCAGCAATGTTACTTTATGTTTATTTCTTGAAATCCGAATTCATTCAATTTTTTTAAACTTTTTACTTCACCGAAACAAAGTTGTTCGCTAAATCGCCGACGGCTAAAATTCTACACATATAAAAATTGGAGTCTCCAAAACAAACAACCAATATTTATTGTTTTTACAATTTTAGTCTGTATGTTTGTCTGTTTGTTCCGGCTTCTCTTTGAAATTTGCTAGACCGATTTTGAAGGGACTTTTACTGGTAGGTAACTGTAATAAGGAATGACAAAGGCTACCTTTATTTTAGAATTGTTTTTTATTTTATTATACTAAAATAAAACAAACAAAGAAAGTATTTCACGCGGACGAAGTCGCGAGCACAGCTAGTATTGAATAAAATCTTATTGATCGATAAAAGGTCAATGCCGTAACACATTTTCATCAACATTAATTAAAATATTTTATTAATGAATAAAATAATTCCAGATGAAATACAACGACAATTGCTACTAAGTGAAGCAAAAGCAGTTGTAACTATTTGCGAAACAGTGAACACTGTTAAAGAAGCTATAAAATTAGCAAAATTAAATATTCCTATAATAGCTGTAAAGACTAATGGAGAATCAGTACCACAAGATATAGTTTCATTCCATGAATTGACTGAAGATGTACATATAGATAAGTCCTGTTTGAAAGAAGTCAGACGAAGTATTGACGATATTTGTTTCTTACCATATTCAAGTGGAACTACAGGACTTCCTAAAGGCGTACAACTGT